>NC_080572.1:295153022-295477813 GCF_030247185.1 Malaya genurostris
TTTCGCAATGGTTCAGAATCTTCCAATTTTTATGGCTGCGTCCTGTTGTTTACACTCTTCTCTAACCACTTGTGCAGTTGTTTATTCGTTTTCATTAGTTTTTTTTCGAAATGCATGGACTTTCAGCAGAACAACGTCGAAAAGTTGTGTACAAATGGTGCACAGAACGCGGACTGTCACTGAGAAAGGTAGCAAAAATGGAAGGAGTAAGTGAAAAAGCCGTACGAAATGCAATCAAGAAGTTCGGTGAGGATAACACCTTTGAGGATAAACCGAAAACGGGTCGAAAAAAAGGTCCTGCTAACCCTCAGTTTGATAAACGCTCGAGCTGAAGGCGTTCGAGCAAAAGAAGGAGGTTTCAGTTCGGGATGTGGCCAAAAAAGTGGGCACTTCGAAGTCAAATGTTCTTCGATCTAAAGAACGTTTGAATCTTCGAACCTATAAGAAGCGGAAACAACCGAAACGTAGTCCGAAACAAGAAGCATCGATCAGGCCGAAGGTTCGAAAGCTGTACTATACGATTCTTGCTGGAAATTTGAACTGCATATTCATGGACGACGAAACCTACGTGAAACTCGATTTCAAATCCTTGCCGGGACCACAATATTATACGTTGCGAGAAGGGCAAGTGTTAAATCAGTCCGAGACAATTTGTAGTTGCGGTAAGATTTCGAAACCCTTCATCACCACTGGCGTCCTGTTGTCTTCTGGCCAGATCTTGCTTCTTGCCACTACTCGAAATCGACGGTAGAATGATGTACTACCAAAAATGTCACTTTCGTTCCAAAAGACATGAATCCACCAAACTGCCCACAACTTTGAGTAATTGAGGAATTTTGGGCATTAACGAGGGCACATCTTAGGAAACATGTCTCGGCAGCCGAAACCATTCAACAGTTCGAAAAAGATGGGAAAATAGTGTCAAAATTTGTCGCCAAGAAGTCTGTACGGAATTTAATGAGGAACGATCGCAAGAAGGTGCGCCAGCTAGTCTACAATGGCTAAGTAGCAAATGTTGAGAATAATATTCTGTTGTTATTGTCTGATATTATCTGTATATCGAATGAAATTTGAATATCTAACACTTGTGAATTATTTATAGCGAAATCAAAGTGCGTCCATACTTTCTGGGACAGTCTTTACAGATATTCTGTGAACTTGATGAACTGAGTATCGGTTATCCAGGACTCGGTTCAAAAATTTTCAAAGTGAATACAGGCTACAGTAGAAACGATTTGTTTCATCTACCAATTATTTTGACTTTTGTCGTTGGAAGAACAAAGCGAGTTTGGATGGACCCGTAATCGAAAACATCTACATGCAACCTGCAGAGAAAAACAATTTCCCTTCGAATCCTAATATCCGATGCATGGATAAAAAATCTTGCACTTTCCGATTTGGCGGTTCAATGCATAGGACCTTGGTCTTGAGAAACAGTTGTTGTAGATTCGTGCCCTGACCTGGAAGGATTCTAGGTGTCAATAGATTATTTCGAAACAACTATGAAGGACACTTCAAACCCCTATCGGAACGGACCAGAGACATTCCATATACATAAATTCAGTCGCGTTAAAATAATGGAATGGCAACAGGTTTTTTCACAGTTGGAAACAAGTATTTCACTGTCACTCGATCAACACACATACACACACTCAAACTTTATGCTCAACCCAATTACGTTTCGTATCACGAATCTTGCTGAACAATGCTTCTAATAAGAAGACTTTTCTGAAGATGTGGGTCCCATAACCAATTGATTGCAGAGGGACGCCCGGATACCGGTCTTGAAAAGAAAATTCATTGCTCAGCAGACAAGACCAGGGCTACCTCCTCCGGAAAGAAAAGTTAACCAGCCATCGCCAAAAATCGAGTACAGAAGAAGACGAAGAAGAAAAAATAGCCTCGCAATTGAACGGATTTTCTGCTCAACCCAAACCCTTCCCTCCGCCGTTCAACCATTATTCGCAAATTGGCTGCCGGAATGCATTACGACAAAAACGCCTTTTATCTCACGACCAACAAATAAATCAATTGAACTCGAACAGAGCCAAAAGACTTGAAACATTGAAATGAAAGACCAAACTACACTACTGTCAGCAGTTTCTTCCATAATCGAGCTGCTTTTTCTTCATACGGCAGTCCCAAGAATGGAACTACTTTCTACGGAATTTCAAGAGTCTCTTCCCGGTCGCTCGCTCACTAAAACTGGACTTCCAATCCTAAATGTTCATTGTTGTGTTGATCAATTTTCATGTCCAGTGCGCGCTTGATGGGTGGGAAATCCTTCCTGTCGGGGCTGCAGCTGCGTCCAGCGCTCGGAATTATTTTAACGTAATCGTTTTTAAATTGACTCTGCAGCAAGGGCATGACATGGAGAGGGAAAAGGAAAACACAACACAAAAAAAAAGAAATCCAGGCAAAAGAGAGACGAATCGAGACCGTAACAGTTGCTGACAGTGTTTCCGGTTTCACATTTGTGCTTCGAAAGCTCCAACTTCCTCCTGGATGCCGACGCTAGACTGTTGTTTAAAGGAGTCATCTTAGTTATCGACTCTTTGAGACGACGACGGGTGGGGGGCACCGAAGGTTGGTTGATGAATTCTTCTGCCGTGGCATTCCAAGAGTGTCGGGTACATTTTTCATTCGTCGCTTATCGTCCTGTTTCATTAAGCATGACAGTATTTTCTGTATCTGCTTCTTCCGGAGACACATTCATTCCGTACAGCAGCTTTTGAAAGCGTTGAAGGGGGTGAGGCGGGGGTTGAGAGAACTGACATACTCCGTGTACTTGCGTTCAACCAAAGCTAGGGTTTATTCTGAGTTGGTTCAAGAAAAAATAACCAACATAGGAATATATATATATATATATATATATATATATATATATATATATATATATATATATATATATATATATATATATATATATATATATATATGTGTGTGTGGGGACGAAAGGATAACTGGAAGTCAACTGAAGTTCGGTCACGTCCGCTAGTTCCGTCCTTCCACCGTGCCAGTTCTAATATCGCGAACGATACAATTTAAACGATGTGAGAGATACTTTATTTAGCGGGATATAAATAAGTCTCATTTGCTTTTGTCGCCTTCTCCGCACAAGTGTTTCGAATGAGGATAAAGTAAGTTCTTAAACGGAAGTTTTGTTTTTTTTTCTTGATGTGGAACACTTGCCGTTTCGTGACTGGCAGTGGATCTTAGCTGGGCGTTCCGAAAATGTAATATAAGGTCCAGCTGGAAAAGTTTGTGTTTCACCAGCCCCCGGCCAGTGCTTTGGAAAATCATAGTTGAAACTCAAAACAATAATTATCTTTCCTTAGCGACAGAATCGTTTTTCGAGCAAATGTTCACAGCTTTTGGAGGCACGATTTAAATTAAAGTTAAATACGGCTTACTTTACTATGGGTGCCATTTTCAAAATTTACTAAGTGAGTGATCAGTTTTTGATCGTGAATATCTCTTGTTGGATCTAACGCATAAACATCGTTTTGTTAAATACCATCGGAAATATGATCATCAATTTGTGATAGCGTTTTCAGTTGTATGACATAATTAAAAACAATTCGAAATTAAAGTTTTCTGAATTTTTTGGTATCAACGAGTATCACAGAAGCAAAATCATGACACCTTTCTCGTACCTGGGTAGGTAGTAAATCAAGTTCATCATTCCGATTGGTTCAGGTCCAGAGCTTAGTTCCAGTTCCAGAATCAAGAATTCAGTTCAGTATTGAATCAATCCGCACAAGTAGCAGTTTTGCTGCGTGACGTTCGTAGAACCAGTTTCTCTTTAAAGCAGCTCGATCGCGTCATCCTGTTGCAGGTCGTTTGCATTGGATCAAGATAAAACAAAAAGTGGCCAACGATGGGGAACATTACGCAAAATCAGCCGTGCTAATCAGTTTGATAGTTTCTTCCGATGAAATATGCAAATCCGGAATGAAATAATCGACTTCAAAATTTTATATGTTACCATTTTCGTAGCCACTAGGACCGCCATTTGTGAAAGAGCTATAAAGGAAATCACGTAAGAAGAAAGTTCGTAACTAAAATTGGTTTAGTATAAAATCCATCAACATTGTGAGAAGTATAATTAATAATAATAATAATAATAATAATAATAATAATAATAATAATAATAATAATAATAATAATAATAATAATAATAATAATAATAATAATAATAATAATAATAATAATAATAATAATAATAATAATAATAATAATAATAATAATAATAATAATAATAATAATAATAATAATACAGATTAATTTGTATATGTGGCAACCCTGTTTCGCATGGCATATTTTCACACGACCCCATACTAGTATAAAGGTGCGTTCAACATCATCACTTTCGCGTAATTGAATGTGTTAGTGACGGTACAAATTATTTTAACTTCCAACTTGATGAATCTTTTGGTAGGAAATATTGAAAGTTTAATCAACTCGTAATGATAATCTGGGGCACTAAAAAGTGCCTTGAATTGTCACAATCAACAAGATCTGACGATTGATCCCTTCTGGTGTGATATAGTTGTTGTGTACCGGCCCGGCTGGAACTGGATTTCGTGAGGTCCTCGATGTTGCTCTCGTGTGTGTCTTGTTTCGGGAACAGTTGCTCAGCAAATGGTAGGAAAAATGAGCCACTCAACTTTTATATGGATGCTCTTGTATAAAAGCAGACATATCGCGTTCTGAACGGCAGTTGCTGTCATGGGTTAAATCAAGCTGGTATTGAAAAACTTCAATGTTGTTGTATTAAAAAACTTCAATGTTGTTGCAAACGCTCAAGTTGAAAATTTTCGATTCTATTGGTAGTTGGATTGTATAAATCCTTCCACAGATCATTGAGCTATGAACTTTCAAGATACGAGAAACAAACACGCCTTATGAATTATCCTCTTTGATACTCGTTTATACCAAACATTTCAGAAAAGTTTAATTTTGAACTTTTCGAGATTATGTCACACAATTGAAAATTTTATCATAAAATTGTGATCATATTTCCGATAGCATGTAGCAGTTGTTCGAACGTAATCGATGAACAACCCTCGCTACTACCCAGCATCTAAACTCACGTCACCTGTGAATACCATGCTTCGTCTGACACACACATTCAAACCAATCAAACCGATCATAATAAAATCAGTCTATTGAATTCTATCTGTGAGACAGCTCGTTCTTTTCTTGAGCTCTTCGGTCTGTACAATTGTATCCACGCGGTTTCAACGTGGTCGGTAAATTTGGTCGTTTGTTCCTCCAGCAGTAATTATGTTGATTCATTAGATACAACAAGAGATATTCACGATCAAAAACTTATCACTCTCTCAGAGGGTAAATTTTAAAAAGGCGCCCCATAGTAAAGTAAGTCGTATTCACGACAAAAAAAATTCAGATTATTTGGTACAGTATCTACCAAGTGAATGAAACTGCTCTAGCCTCTTTTCACGACAGTAGACACCAGCACTAGCACGAACATCCAATAGAGAACCGTCCGTATGACAAGCTATGTGTCGACCAAGTCTTCGTTCCAAATAACCAAATAACCATTTCTCACGAAGAGGATAGCTTACATTGAATGTTTTGAAAGGAAAATTGCATGTGAGAGTTGGGTCACCAGCAGTGAGTAAATACTCATCCCAAGTAACCATTTGAGACCACAAGCGAGTGTGGCTAGTAGCCTAGTCTATAGGGCTACTGTTCCAAAGCTCGAACGAAAAGAATGATTGTCATCAATAGGATCGACTCCATTTTGTTTTCAGTACAAATTTCATTGCTGATAATAAACTTTCATGAAGAAATTCATAATGGCGTCATCAGCGACGGGTTTCATCTCGATACCGTTCCATGAAATGGTTGAAATTCAAATTGCTGCTGTGGAGGCGATCAAAAATAGTAGTTTTAAGCTTGGTCAAGATGCGTAGCGTTGTCAACGAATGTAAAAAGGGAATTTTTGAGAAACGATATTACAAACCATTCTAAATTTTACGAACGGGTTTGATGAGTAGAAGTCGTGAAACGATGTTTGTAGTCGTCTAATAATTCAAGATGACGACTTTCGCAGAGATGTGCTCAACGCTAAAAAAATCAGACCTTTCGAACCGATTACAATCCAAATCGCGTAACAAAATCATTACTGACATCCATTAAATATTATTTCCATCTTCTTCCCAGTTTTGCGGGACCGAGCCGAATCACAGTCTGTTGCAACGCAACAGATTTTTTCGCTAAACAAAGTTTAAAGTGAAAGCCCGTTTAATGGAGCCGAGTCGCACTTTGCCTGTTTTGCTGCCATTTGCCACAGTATTAGTTTTGGTATGTTGCCAACTTATTTGGCCTCCCGGAAATAAAGTTTGGCTTCTTTTCCCGAAAAACTGCTCGAGCTTTCATAGCTTTTGATAGCAGACTTCATTAAATGTGAAATGCCGCATTCGTTTTTGCTACTTCCAGTCTTCTCGCCTATTTTGAACAGCAGTTCATTAAGATTGATTCTCGAATGAAGTTTAGATGCTCGGTAGCAGTTTTTATTCTTTTTGCATTTAAATTTGGCAGGGTTTTGTTTTTTTTTCTGAAGCAGATGGAGAATATGATTTGTTATCGCAAGCAAATTTAAACCAAATTACTCAAGTTTTTCTTTTAACTTCTGAACACGGGAACCGTAGATGGATAAAATCGGTCAAAAAGTTCCCGGTCTAACATAGAGAGCATATCATTTTGCCTTTCTCATATAGAAAGGTTATGCAATCACTGTGAAAACCGACATTAATATGTGTATGTGCATATGTAACGTTTTTTTTTCACTTAATTTACTCGGAAATGGCTGAACCGATTTTCACAAACTTACATTCAAATGAAAGGTTTTGCTATTTTTATCCGACTTTCAGTTTCGGAGTTATGGCGTAAAATGTTCAAAAAAATGAAAATATGTGTTCTAACTTTTCTCGCGGCCGATTTTCACAAACCAAAGTTCAAATTCGAGGTCCTGTAGTCTTATACGGAATTCCTGAATTTCATCCGGGCTTCACTTCGACTTCCGGATCCGGAAATATAGGGTAAAGTGTGTTAAAAATTGTATACCATCACTCAAAAGAACGAAAATGTTTTCTAAATCGACCTCAAATCTTCTCCAGTTGACAGTTTGTATCAGTAGACGGCCAAAGAAATCGATTTCGGTTTATTCTTTCAAGAATTGAAGAAAATTATTTTGAAGAATACTACAGTATTATATACCTATGATAGTGTGATTAATATGAGAATGGTATCATTACACCACTAGGTGGATTAAAACAAGTTTTTGTTATTTCTTCGCCATTTTCTTCTTAACCTCAAAAAACGCTTCATTCTCAGCTATGACCTCATCATTCAATGCAGGTCTATTTCCAGCAAGCTGCATTTTCAAATCTGAGAACAGAAAATAGTCTCCGGGGGCTAAATCTGGCAGAAATTTTGGATGCGTTAGAAATTCGAATTTAAGCTCCAGGAATTTGAAGATCGCGGTACCCCGCGGTGAATGTAAAAGCGTCATTCAGAGTGTTCGTTATTGGAACCAGTAAATTGAAACGAACATAGCTTGCTGCTGCTCGTGTTCATGCCCCCAGTGTGTACCAATGGGCATACGAGCAGCGCAGGAACACGAGCTTCTGTGAGTCGTTCAGTTGTAGTAGTGAGTTGAATCGAGCGTGACTTACTACTGCTCACATTCGTTGATTGCTTTTCTACTTAGAATAACAGCATTATCCAACAAACTGCAAGAACACTATCTTTTAATAGGTTTAGTAGGCTATGCAAGTTTGGCAATTGGCATATGTTGCATTCGGTAGTTTTTTCGATGCAAGATTTTGCAATAAGCAGTTTATACATATAAAATATCTAATAGCCGGTTGCTACTTAGTATCTAACTTTTAGCAGTGCTGTATTCATGGCTTAAACATGCAAAGCAATAACTTTGATATATTAGTTTTTTATTACAGTCACTATATGGACATTATGCCTAATTCTCGATAAAGCTCATCAAAACAAAGAGGACTAACATTCCTTTTTTCTATTTTGACATTTCAAGGGACATAAAGCGTCATTGTTTTGGAACATAATGTAATGGATATGTCTAAGCCAAATGAAAAAAACTGAAAAAAATGTGTTTTATACAGTCAAATTTCATCACTTTTACCAGAATAAATTTCAAAATTATGTTTCTCAATCGTATTGCAACGAAATATTTACATTTTCGAGAAAAATATATCGATTTAAAAGACTATCAACTGGATTTTTGTAAACTTTTTTGTGGTGATCGGCTTTTCAGTCATTAGTGGATTAAAATGAATAGTTTTGTTGTAACACCCAACGTTTCAACGCTATTGGCTGGCGTCTTCTTCAGGGAAAATCTGTTTTTCCAATGAATAAGACGCCAACCAATAGCGTTGAAACGTTGGGTGTTAAAGCAAAATATTTGTTTTACTACATCAGTGACTGAACAGCTGATAACCAAATAAAAAAGAAATTATATAAATTCACTTAGAAATATCTCCTCATTTTCTTAAGGAAGAGGTGGCATATTATTACATTTTACCCTAATAAACTAAGCACCATTGAATTGTTAAATCGATGTATCTAATTTTTGTTATTTCAATTTTAGAATTTTTCAGTCCTAACTTGTTTCATACTGATACAAAACAGACTGGTACAAAACACGATTAAATTTCAAAGCATTCTCAGCAGTCGGCTACCCAAAGCATTAGAACATTTACTAACCTACTATCCCTTCCTTCCCTTCCCAAGTCGGACGTGGCGTTGGTATTGATTCGCATGTACAGTTCAATGCAGTTTGCACAACGTAAAATAGTATGTTATTGCAAAGCATGTTGTTTCAGAAAAAAGGCGGATGGGTAATGCCAGAGACATGACTGGAGGACGCAAATACGAACAAAACAAACATGCTTCTTTCACTTCTCCGTATAATCGCCCATATTAGTTTATTGAATTTATTTCATCGCTGGAGCATAGTTGCATTCCAATGCGCCGGTGAGTAAAAAAATTGTTTAAAAGTGATTTGCAAAAACTCACAAGACATCGACCTAATTTTTTCGTTATAGGGGATTAAAATGCAAAGCATGTCCTGTGGAATTGTAGGCGAAATAACAGTACGTTCATGGGGCTTACCGTCTTGAGCAGATAGCAGTCCGTGTCACATGCGAGAGCACTGCTTTTGTCATTTGTGCTATTTATTTACCGCCGAATACTGATCTTTCTCTATACGAGCAACATGTCCTCTGTGTGAATGAGCTTTACAATAAATTCGGAGACCGTGATAGGATCAAATAAATGATACACGCTATTGAAACGATGGCAACAAACATCCATTGGGTTGTTTTGGCCATACTGTGTGCGATGAAGTGAGCGACGAAGAAATTCCGTTCTTCGCAATGATCTTCCCGGAACGTTAAAATTAATTCTTTCCAGTAGTATGGGGCAATCAATGTTGTCATTCAGTAGGTCGAACACGAAGAGTTGTTGAAAGAGTATTCGTCTGTTTTGTAAAGTAGGTAGGTTGATGAGAGCACAGAGATTCTCGTAACGAGGTAGTTAAGGACGATTTAGCCAAGGTAGTCCTCGGAGTGCGAATCGCACGAAGCACTTCTGCACCCTTTCGATCCGATCGATGTTAACACTGTGATACGGAGCCCAAATTGTAATTCCATACTCCAGAATACTGCGTACTAGTGCGAAGTGAACTGTCTTGAGGCAATACACGTCGTTGAAGTTTTGAGTGTTTCGTTTGATTAGTCCCAAAACTGCATAGGCCTTCGCAGTAACGAATGAAAACTGTTCGATGGAACGAAGCTTGCAGTCGAGAATAATGCCCAATATCCATTTTTAGAGCACAGCAATCCACAAGGCTTGTAATGATGCGATGAATTTTGAGATCGTCAGCATACATTACTTTAAATGACGACAATTCACTGTAAAGATCGTTCACGAATAACACAAAAATAAGTGGTCCGAGATGGCTCCCTTGTGGTACACCCGAAGTAACGTGAAACGAATCCGAGAAAGTAGATCCGATTCATACGGAAGCATTACGATCCGTGAGATATCATAGAATCCAATTGGTTAACCAAACAGGGAATCCACTACGCCTCAATTTTTCCACAGCGAATTGATGAGGAACACGGTCGAATGCTTTTGAAAAATCAAAATACACCGCATCGATTTGTTGTCGTTTTTCAAGTTTGTCGATCAATAAAGATTGTTAGTAGTAGCTCATTAAATTGGTGGTAGTAGATCGCTTTTGACAAACCCATGCTGATCAGTGGCGATAATGTACTTTACTGATGAGTAAAGAACATCCACCACCATGCGTTCGAATACTTTTGGTAAACAGCTTAGAATAGAAATTCCTCTATAATTGGTGACATCGTGCACGTTTCTAGTTTTGTGAACAGGAACTATTAGAGCTTCCTTCCACTTCGCTGGAAAATAGTGCTCAGCAAGCGAGCGGTTGAAAAGCAGAGATACAGGTAAAGCCAAAGTAGAAGAACATTCCTTCACGAGCGTCGGAGGTAACCCGTCAGATCCTGGCCCTTTCGATCCATCGACTTGTCGTAGATTGTTGTACACCTCGCGTTCAGTAAAAGCAGTAGCAGGTAAACTCAAAGAATACGTCGGCAAACTACTCAGGTACGATTCTGACAAAGGCGGTGAGTTATTACTTAGCACGCTTTGAAAGAATGACGAGAATAGGTTGGCTGAATCCGAAACTGATGACGAAGATTGGTGACGATAGTGGACACTGACAGGAAATCCACGGGAAGAAGTTTTATTCCGCAGATGAGACCAAAATTGTTTTCGGCTCAGCCTTCAAATTGATCTCCATCCGTGAAACGTACAGCCGAAAACACGATGCGTTCAATGATTCAAATTATATTGCTTTGCCCTATTTCCTGAATAAATCTCCACATTAAACGTTTACATTTTATAAGAAAACTCGTATTTGTTGATGTAAAAGCTTCTTCTTGTAAATTCGGAAATGGATGATGCAGGAAAACATTTCTGTTGTGATCAGCAAAAGTGCACGGAGGGGTGAGTAAATTAGCGAAATTAATAAATTTTGCCTAATATGAGTAAAAAACAAGATGCCTTCAAACGGTTTAACTTAAGTTATGCACTGACAATTTTTAGTCAATGAGTTTGGGTGAACAAATCGCTTGGAATTATGAATTTTTTATTTTCCGGAAATAGGTAGTAAGCAGATGTGGAATATAAACCACACAAAGAATGAAAGAATTTTAAAAAGTTTGTTTGGTCGGTCGCATCGAAATTTCATGCTTCTTGAGGTTTTTAAAATTCATTCAGCAATACCATGTTGGCGGAGTAATATCAATAAAACCAGCAAATAACATTAACATATATGGTAAGTTTGAGAGGTAAAAGGATTATACCCCCTAGTTTATGCTAGGTGCACATAACCAATTTCATTTGATTTTACGTTTCGTCTTAGACTCATCAATAACGAAATAAGATATAATAACAAATCTTGATGCTAAATAGAGTTGGTCTAATCTATCAAGAAAATTCCTTAGATTAAATATCAAGAAAATATGAAGTACTGCTATGACAGCACAGGAACATCAAGACAAGATATGATGATAATATTTGTTATTTTGATTTTCGTTTACTATTTACATCTACCTGGGATGAGTGCAAGTTTTGCTAGGGCAATTCAAACGTGCTTTTCAAACGCAGCGCCTGCTGTGTGCTCAATCCCTGTGCTCCTGTTACTTCCATAAATGTCAATTTCAATGTCATGTTAAAAAGCGTTTTATTGAGTTTAATCAAAATAGTGCATCATTATAAACATCATCATCAGCATCATTCAGATGGAAGAAGAAGAAAGTCGTTTGTCGCTCTAATTACTAGGGTAAGGGCTCCCTATTTCATCTCATTTGTAAGGACGTCGCCTTCAAACCTCGATTTAGCCACTAAAATCACTATAACTATTTCATATTGCTGCTTCATTCGCCTTGCTCCACATTGAGATTTGATTCACATTCCATGGAAATTAAAATAATGTTCATAAAAGAGCAAAAAACACTTATGAAATGTTCACTACTCTGCTCCTAATTTCACCTCAATGGATTTTTATCCATCCTTTATTAATCCTATAAGTTAGCAATGGCGACAGCAATCAAAACGAAATATTCCACTATTACACTCTCAGGTTCAAAATGTCAGAATTCTTCTTAAAAACGACCTAATGCCAACTATGAGACAATATACGATAGTTTTAGAACCAGGTTGAAATCATTTCAACGTTTAAAAATTTTTCAGTCGTTTCCGTTACCTTTCGCTTTAAATTTAAAATTTTACTGAAAAGTTAAATTGGTGAACTTTAAATAAAAACAAAACTGTGATTGTTACTATTTATTCATTCGCCCTTCTTAAAACAAAGTGTAGAACCAGAGATGCCATTTATACAGATTTATTTGTATTGTATAGATTTTTGCGTTCGCATACTGGTTTAAATCAAAGTACCGATTTTGTAAAGATTTCCTAAATTTAATACAGATTTGTACAGGTTCATAGAAAGAAAGAAGTAAAAAATTAGACTTTTCTCTCTGAGTATCTATTAGTATTTGATGGCGGTGATTCTTTAAAAGTTTATTAATCAACGGACAAATCGCATGTTAAAGTGGGAATCTTTTATATAGATAATTAAATATGAACACTGACAAACATTTATATTAAAATTTGGAATTAATTTGAACTATTCGAAGCCAGATATTTTTATAGAATATGTATTACGTTGCATAGAAAGTCTATATCTGGTCTATCTGTTTTCACTAATAAAATGATGTTAACAGATTTTATTAGTGAAAACAGATAGACCTGATATAGAATTTCTATGCAACGTAATACATACTTTCTATGAAAATATCTGGCATCTCTGTGCACAGCCGATGAAACACACACACACTTCACAGCGTTATGTTGACGTATAGCGGAATGAAACCAGTGCTACTAGATTTGCCACAATGGTTATTTCATTAGTATTTAACACGCTCTTTCTGGTAATATTCGAAGCAAAAACAGTTTTATTGAAGTATTAATATCAATAATATAATTAAACTAATGCCACGGATACCAACAAACATACTTTTTGATGTGATTTTGAAGAAGAAAAACTTGGCAACTTTGCGAAACCAAATGAGATGAAAACAAAGCGCAACCAAGTGAACTAAGGGGCTATCCATAAAAGACGTCACGCTTTTTTGACGATTTTTGACTCCCCATCCTCCCTTTGTCACAAATTGTCATAGAAGCAAGAGTGATTTTGAGCTAAAATGATTCTTGATTTATGTAAGTTCAATCATTGGATGATTCGATAAGCTTTGATGTTGGTGGAGGAAAATCACATATGATCAAGATAAGACATGACATGATCTACGTCAGAAATCGTTGATCTCCCGCCCTTTTTCAAATGGAGTACAATTGAATAAACTGCATCAGAATCAGATAAGAGAAATTCTTATGATATACTATTATCAATGCTAGAAAATCAAATTACTGAAAAATTTGTCAGTGCATAACTTAAGTTAAGCCGTTTGAAGGCATCTTTTTCTTTTTTACTCATATTAGGCAAAATTGATTAATTTCGCTAATTTACTCGCTCCTCCGTGCACTTTTGCTGATCACAACAGAAATGATTTCCTGCATCATTGATTTCCGAATTTACAAGAAGAAGCTTTTACATCAACAAAAACTCGTTTTCCTATAAAATGTAAACGTTTATTGTGGAGATTTTTTCAGGAAATAGGACAAAGCATTAATATAATTAGGTATTTCAAAAATGCGCTCATTGAAAATATTGGACATCACATTCCAAAAACTTCCCCCCCTTCCCCCTGTCACAAAAGGTCACGTTTAATGAAACACCCCCCTCCCCCTTGCGGCGTGACGTCTTTTATGGACAGCCCCTAAGTGAAAAACTTTCATCTCATATTTTTAAAAACTTTTATTGTTTGTCGGGTAGTTTTTGAAGTGTTAAATCGTTAATTAAACAAGTAGCAAGTGAACATTACTAATTATGAAGTCATCCAGCATTCAATGGTAGTATAATTGTGCGAAAAAGTGATCATGTTTTGAGACGAATCGATTAGTAGATAATCGGAAACATGACGAACTGTTAATCTTGAGACGAAAATGTGTCCTAAATTGAAAAGTGAGTTTATTTGAAATGAAAAAAACGATAACCGAAGAACTTAAAACCGTTTCTTTCAATAGGAAAGTGTGATAATAGTTTTTATAATCATTTTAAAACATTTCACAGTTTGGTTCAGGTAGGTTTTAAAATATTATTCATGTTCAAAGTCATGAGGTACGGGGAAAATAGGGAGCCGTTACCCTATGTGGTGTGAAATATTTTTCTAAACTAATTTGCATGGAGCATTGCTATTGCGTAGAGAATGCTGTCAAATTAACAATATCAATGTGATTACGATCCAAACTTATTATTTGCATGAAATTTTCATCTAGCATTTATTTCTCTTAATCTACACCCTTATTCTGAATAACGACGTATTGATTTTTCGATCGAATGTGGTTCGATCGAATCCTAGCTACCTTTGATCTTACTAGCGTTATTGGGAATATAAATGAAATACAGTCGTAAAATCGATACGACGTTATTCAGAATAAGGGCTCTATTATTGATTTTATTGCGAATGAAACAACGGTTGTGAAATCGAACACGGGATGCATCAAACGAGAATATATGTTGAAACTACGTAAACCATAACGTAACGAAACCGGTATTTTCCCCAACTCTGTTGATAAGGAGTGTTAAAAGATCATTTCCCAAAGATACAAAATTGACAATGTTCCATGATTTTGGAAAAGTCTCATTGACACGCGGTGCGCCAAAAAATGCCAAAAAAGCGTGACGTCTTTTATGGACAGCCCCTTTGTACAAATGAGTTACATAGACTCACAAATGTAGAACCATTCCCAATCAGATGCACATAACAAAATCATAACACAAGTATATCAACAGTTGATATGTATAACAATTTGTGTTATATTGAGATATTTAACAAATGAAAACAGTTGAAAGTTAAAACAAGATAATAACAAAATCAGTTGTGATATTTTATTTTCATTTGCAAGACTCATGATAAAGTTCATCAATTGAAAAAATAAGTTTTTCCGTTGCTTTATATCGAAATATAATGATCAGAATTTCAATAAACTAAAAGAAAAAATTAGATCACTAAAAAAATTATTCAATTAATAAAAAAAATCATTCAACAATTTTTGAATTGAAACGATGCTAAAAGTTTGCTGTGATACAGTTTTTCTGTGTTAAATTTGCTATCTACCTTATTACAACTATTGTTATAAATTTCTGCTTTCGGCCTTCTGTAGTTATATGAAATTCAATTATAATTGTAATACAAACGTTTCAAAATCTGTTACGACTTTATAATTCTGTTATTACCATCTGATCGGGTTAGATGTAATGTCACATAATATTATAAGAAAATTCCGACAAAAATCAATGCAATCTTCAACAGTATATAAAATCCTCTTCCCCATTACACTATACAAGTAGGTTTACAATTTTCCATTCACAAAAATCACAGACTTGCGGAAGCAAATGATGTCCTAATGGTAATAACCAAATCATGTATAACAGATCGGCTGAAAAGTTCGTATCGTTTCTATGAGAGGGTGCCACTAGAATTAAATCCATACCATTTTCAGTTAGTACCAACCTTCAAAAGATACGTGTATAAATTTGACAGCTGTCTGATTATTAGTTTGTGAGATATTGCATTTTGAGTGAAGCTACTTTTGTTATTGTGAAAAAAATGGAAAGAAAGGAATTTCGTGTGTTGATGAAACACTACTTTTTGATGAAAAAAAGTGCCGCCGATACCAAAAAATGGCTTGATGAGTGTTATCCAGACTCTGCACCGGGCGAAGCAACAATTCGTAAGTGGTTTGCAAAATTTCGTACTGGTCATATGAGCACCGAAGACGATGAACGAAGTGGACGTCCTAAAGAGGCTGTTACCGATGAAAACGTGAAAAAAATCCACAAAATGATTTTCAATGACCGTAAAGTGAAGTTGATCGAGATAGCTGACACCCTAAAGATATCAAAGGAACGTGTTGGACATATTATTCACGAATATTTGGATATGAGAAAGCTTTGTGCAAAATGGGTGCCGCGTGAGCTCACAATCGATCAAAAACAACAACGAATTGATGATTCTGAGCAGTGTTTGGAGCTGTTATATCGAAATAAAACCGATTTTTTTCGTCGATATATAACAATGGACGAAACATGGCTCCATCACTTCACTCCGGAGTCCAATCGACAGTCAGCTGAGTGGACTGCACGCGATGAACCGAACCCAAAGCGTGGAAAGACTCAACAATCGCCCGGTAAGGTTATGGCATCTGTATTTTGGGATTCACATGGTATAATTTTCATCGACTACCTTGAAAAGGGAAAAACCATCAACAGTGACTATTATATAGCGTTATTAGAGCGTTTGAAGGACGAAATTTAAAAAAAAACGGCCTCATTTGAAGAAGAAAAAAATTTTGTTTCATCAAGACAATGCACCGTGTCACAAGTCGATGAAAACCATGCTGAAATTGAACGAATTGGGCTTCGAATTGCTCCCTCATCCACCGTATTCTCCAGATTTGGCTCCTAGTGACTTTTTCCTGTTCTCAGACCTCAAGAGAATGCTCGCTGGTAAAAAATTTAGAAGCAATGAAGAGATAATCGCTGAAACTGAGGCCTATTTTGAGGCAAAGGACAAATCGTACTACAAAAATGGTATCGAAAAGTTGGAAGATCGCTATAATCGCTGTATCGCCTCTGATGGCAATTATGTTGAATAATAAAAACGAATTTTGGCAAAAAAATGTGTGTTTCTATTAAACGATACGAACTTTTCAGCCAAACTGTTATAATAGGGTTGACAAGTCACCACTTGTGGCTGAACAGCCAATTTGAATTTTACTAATTCAATATCAACTCATATTACAATAAATTATACATTAAAAAAAGACGATTATTGTAATGAATCTTATGGTCTACTCTTGATTGAAGACAAATAAATAAACAGAAAGAATCCAATCCAACACCCTCATATTCGTTTTTTTCTGCCGTCTCATTCGTAAATGATTACCTCCAAAAGAAACAAAGAAAGACAAAGTATGTTTGTCTCTCATGGTAACAAAAGAGAGTAGCAATGTCAACGTCACTCGTTCGCCTACGGCAATAGTTCGAACAAACCTTCCATTCCGATATTCAACTAGCCGTATAGAGATAAAAGAAAAAACATCCATGCAGTGAAGAACTCATTGTGTGTGAGAATGCCGTCGCAAGTAGAAAGTGACAACTTCTGGTAACTTTTCTTTTGCCGGTTCGAGTAGTAAATGGTAAAAGACCTTTATCACTACTTTCCGACATACCAGAGACTTGGGTGATTCGCATTGTTCTGATGCCTAAGCCCAACTCCTCTGGTAGAAGATAAAAGTTAAGTTACTAGAAGATTTCTGCTTGCTTAATGACCCTCTGTCACGTCTCACCTTTCCGTTCTATATATTCACATCCTTGCTCTCCCTTGAGTACTATCATTCTATAATTTTCATTGTCTGTTTCTACAAAAAAAATGGTCTCTGGTTAGGAGAATATCGCAAAAAGAAAAAAGAAATATTGACTACTAAACTTAGTCGTTAAAAAAAGAAAAAAAGTAAAAAATATACTATCTTCGATATGATGAAAATTTGTGATGTTTGGAAATAAAGAGTGCATAAAATATGTTAAATCGAAGTAATTGCACCCCAGAACAACCTTGGAAACGCTCTCTGTCTTTATCAATTCTTGAAGTTGAATATCGACACTGCACAGTGTACAATTTTTACTGGGAACCGAAAATGACTGAAAGGGTAAATGAAAGGAAAAACATAATTTTGAAACTACGGTTCCACTTATGTCGTTAACTAGACATCTCGTTCTCATAATTTGCAAGCGGAACTGAGAGTGACGTTTATTTTTCGCCCACTTTTAAAAAAGAATTTAATTTTTGAATCCATCTTACAAGTAAGCAACTGAATTTACCATTACAATGATGAATAGTCCTTTCCGGATTACGGCAAAAACATCCGAAATTAATGGACAAACAAAATTCAATAAAAATGTTTGTTTCGCCTGATTATTCAAACAACGGAGTTTGGCAAAAACTTTGTACGTCTCACCAACAAAGTATCTGCGATGATACCAAGCGGAATCGTTGCTCACACGATCGCTACAAATTTCACGTTTCATCGCCGAATTTATTTACCGTATTTAGCTTCGCTTTGAAGTACGTGACATCCGCCTTTCCCTCCAACCAAGTAACCAACCAACCCATCAACGGTACCGACAGCCGGAAATGCGATGGTGTGAATTACCACCAGTCAATGTTCACCCGGAGCACACCCGGCGTGCTTCGGTATTTCCTCACCTCACGATCCCCCCTTCCCCCCACCCGAATCCGCAACGCCGTCGGCTAAAAGCTTAAAAGTTGGTTAAAGCAGTTACAAAAGCGTACCATTATCCTGGTTACTTATCAGCTACTTCCAGCTCCACCACATGTCGGCATGTGTGTTGTACTTGTGTGCATATGGGCGCTTCCCATATTCCTACTTACAAGCAATATCGTTTCGAAACATGCGAACTGTTTCGCGCTTTTCCACGTACGTACGTACGTACCTGAATGTTGTCACGTCACACTGTTAGTGCAGTATAAAACACCTATAATAAGCACCCAGTTTCACCCCTCAATCTATTCAATGCAGTACCCTCCCGGATGAATACCGCAGCGGATGAAACACGAAAGTATTAAAACTTTTCACCCCCATTTTCCTCCTACAACAGACACCACCGGAACGCGATGAAAGCGATCGGAGCGGCGAGTTGGTAATTTGGCATATCGATAATTTATGTGTTTTCCTCCAGGACGCTCGTGAGTTTGACTTTGATTTCAATAATTGATACGTGATACAGAGAAGATTCCTTCAAAGTCAGCCTTCCTTGTGAGACTTGTGCCGAAATGCCATCAGCAGGGTTCGGGAACGATTTGAAAATGAATTGTTCTGTCTATGATGACGACATCCTGCTGACAGTAATGATGATGGTGCGGATTTTTTACTCTCGCAAAATCGCTTTTGAAGCGAGAACAACCGTTCCGATAAGCTTCTTGCATGTCATTAATTACGTATCGTGTATTTTGGAATTGAAATCCCGAATGTTAACAAGTTTGTTCAATCGTATATAAAATCTTGAAGCTTGTCACTCATGTTCATGAATAGAGAAGCTGGACATCCTTCAACTGTCGTCCATCAGCCGGCAATCTACTGTGACGGATACTTTACAGACAACGTTCCTGACTGGTGAAATGGCTGCTCTTCCAAATAAACCATCGCCAAACCGTTCCCGAGCTACGTTCTGACGAGACGTCGGCTTTCCGAATGGGTTTTTCCCCGATAGAACCGGCAACTGCTTCTCGGAGTGCTCCCGTCGTTGTGGTTCAACGAAATTGACTGCTGAGTGAATTATTGCTCCGGAAGCTGTTTGCCATTAAGCAAGTTAGGTGTGTGTGTGTGTGTGTGTGGGTACATTTTGCGAACATTGCAGAACACAACCTTACGGAAAGCTAAACAAACCAGTGTCATCGTGGAAATTTGCAAGAAGAGAGAGCGCTCCTGCCAAATCGGCTGGGTTCAGGAAATTAAAGTTTCTCCAGCTGAAATCGAATTTTGATTTTCATTCTGGAAGGCTGCACGGCCGGTTGAACCGGAGTCGCACCGGAGTTTGACAGGAGTGTACGAATGCGACGATACACTCACTCTTCATACAGTCTAATGATCCAATCACAGACCGGAGCGCGGGGCAATCCCCGGCCCGGATGTGCCACCGTTCCGAGCGGCCACATAACAACAACAAGCTGTTTCCATGATGGAACAACATCTCGGTGATGGGTTCGGCGAGGTGCGAAAAAAAAACGTCGAGAAAATCATTTGTCAAAAGTCGCGACAGCCCACGGGGAGGATAACTCATTTGGATTTTAATTAAAATTTTGTCGTTTCTCATTTAATGTGAATATGGGATGCTTCCGGCACGCTTTCTGTTCTGGCATGTCGAGGTTTGCTGCCAAAATCTGGTTCGTGACTTGGTGCAGGCAGTCGTGCAGCTTCGCTCCCTCAACTGTAGGCAGCATCGGGACGGAGGTGAGATAGCAGCAGCAGCAGCGGAAGTGATATGTTGTGTCCTCGGGAGCAACGGAAATGCACGAAAATTGATAGCGATGGAAACAGCTTGGAGTCACCTTTGTCGGGAAAGGTGCAGAAAATTACGAAATTACTATCAATTTAGCTATCCTGGAGGAATCCGGTGCTACTCAAATTGGAGCGGATTTCAATTTTTGAACAGGCTGGCGGCAGAACGAATGTTCGCTGATAATTGAAAATGAATGTGAAATCGGTGCAACTGCACTCGAACGGGTTTACAGGATGATTTATAATTTCGATAACGGTTCCGATTTGATTTTTTTTGTCTAGACAGTCTAGGATTTGTGACGGTATATGAATTTAAAATTAGTGCTCGAGCAATTTGTTTTTTAAAAACTTATTTAGTTTTTACGTCTCATATAAGCAGTTCATAAACAGATTTAAGTTATCCATAAGGCTTGTTTGCGACGTCACGAGAACCCCCGTTCGCTCGCTAGGATACAATTCCGAGAAGTTGGGTGGATTTGTCTCTTTCAGCGCAGCATTGACTTCATTCGCTTTATACCATTTCAAGACATGTTTGGCGAAGTGACAAGATGCTAAATCACGCCAGGATAGGGAGGGAGTGTTTTTGGCTGCGAACGAACGGTAAAAATCACTTCTTTAGGTGTTCTTCATGGTATAATTCCCTGTTTACCGATTCGGCAGTGACAAAGCTCTGGATTGCTCGACCACAGCTGCATATTTCCTGCCAAACCAAGTATTTTTTTGAAAATTTAGTCTATTTCATCGTTCTGAAATGATTCTCTACACCGCACAGTGGTCCAAAACTGGAAAAAGACGATCAAAAGTCTGTACTGACTTTCACTGATTTTTAAGAGCTAACGTGTCTTCGAAGAAGTTTTACAAGATTATATTACGCTTCTTTTGAAAGTGGCATCTTAATTTTTGCTAAGGGGGTACCACCAATTTCGATGAAAAATATTTTTTTTTTCACAAAATAATTTTTTTTTCTATCTTATTTTGAAGAAAAAAACATTTGAAGTATTTTTGCTGAGGATATAAATAGTGTTGAAAAAATTATTTTTTGAGATATATTCACTTTATTTTAAAAACAATTTTTTGGGATTTATCTACGTAGAATCTACCTCTATTACCTAAGTATCTACTCCAAAGAGCGCGTAAACACGCATAAACATGCTTATGCTTGCACGCGCAACTTAAGCAAATTGTTGGGATTTTTATTTTGTTTACTTTTTGACAATTAACAATATTATAAAAAATCTAAGTGGAACTCGATGCATTTTTTTAGGCCATTTCAAAGTGGGTTTTAAATATTGAAAATCCAAAAAAATATCAAAAGTTCAACACATTTCAATAAAATGGAAAAATGTTTTCAACCAAAATATGAAAAATTATTGCAAAAGTACAAACCTTTACGAAGAGATTTCATTTTTAAACGTGTAAATAAATAGAGTTATCGCGAAGCAACACGTTTTTTAAGATGATATATTGATCGTGCGACGCTCATTTAGAGATGTGCGAAGCAGCTCATACCGGTGAGCAGCTCCGAACCGATCAGATCACTAAAGGGAATCGATTCAGTGTATCAGCTCATCAGCTCATTTAGATTGAACTGAAGGTTTGTTTTGAGCGCCATTTTTCTTACTCCGTTTTTCTTTCATGTGCATGATCGAAATCATTGATGCACAAAGAACAATGCTATGCGAACTAACTTGTTTGCGAATTATTATTATGTCATATTTGGGAATATCTGCAAAAGTGGCATCCCTGAATGTACCTTAGCCTACTGAGTGAGAGGTAAGATTTCTTATTGACAACGCCTCATTCAATCTGTTAAAGAAAGATAAATACACATTTGGAAAAATGAACAAAAGCTCATACACACATTTCTTCTCATTTATAACTCGCTCTTCAAGAGCCGAAAATCCGTTCAGCTTGTAGCTTGTTTCCACCTTACCAGCAGGGATGCGAGGACATTTTTAAAAAAAATCTGCGATCAAGCCAAAAACCTGTATGTGCAAAATCTGTGCACGTTTCCCCGTTTCCATAATAACTAATCGGAATCATTTTGGTAAGCAAAAAAAGAGGTCTCACTATTTTCTATCGCTCTGTAATTTTTGGTGCTAAACTGTGAAAAATTTCAAAAATCTGTGATCGGTTTCAGAATCTGTGATCATTTTCAGAAATCTGTGCCATTTTTTAAATCTGTGCAAAAGGTTGAAAGTCTGTGGAACAAAGATTAATCTACGAACCTGGCATCCCTGCTTACCAGTGCGATGAACTGGTGAGCTGCGGATCTTTTAAAAAGAGCTGTGGGCTATCAGCTCTTTTTAAAGATTCGATTCACTGGAATAGCTCAGGAACGAATTGCCCATCTCAACGCTCACTGCAAAAGTGAGTTACAGAAATAGCAGACGCGTGACACCCCCCGTTTCTTGATCATGCATGGTTTCAGCACGGCCATAGTGAAAATGAGTCACACAAATAGTACTCATGATATTCTTATTATAAAATAAATTGGATTAGGAATATAATTTCCTAAAAGTATTGTAAAAGTTTACTGCATTAAGTTGCATATTTCGCTTCAGTACAAAGTTTAATTCAATAGCTAAAACTATCTTTGGAATGGCCTAAAGAAAGTTCCATCGAGTTCCACTTAGAATTTTTTTTATAGTGTTGGGCATATCTTTCCCAATAAATTTTGTAAAAATCAGCTGCATAAAGTTGCATATTTCGCTTCGGTGTGAGGTTTTATCATACGTATAAAAAGGTAACATGTTATATAACTTTGCCAGGAAACAACAAACCTATGCACTACCATCAACAAAAATATGGGATTTTCTATTTCCTTCAATTTTTCAAAACAAAGTATGCATATAAAAATAACTTGAAACAAGTTTTGAATAAAAAAATGATATTAAGGGGGTTGCCACAAAAACGCTTTGTATTTCCGAAACGGTGCGACCTACTCTTTTGGTATGTTTGACAAAGTAAATTATTTTTAGTAGTTCTAAAAGTTTGTCGAAGAAAAAATTTTCTATCTCTTCAGAAAAAAAAATTATGGGTATATTTTTTGTCAAAGTAGGCCATGAACAATTAGAGATAGAATCAAATTACGCGGTATATATTTGTAAATAATCTCTTAAAAGCAACTTATGCATTAAAAGAACGGTTTGGCTACTACTGATTTATGTCCACGTTTTTATTGATTCGAACCACTGTGCGCCGTTCCGTTGAATGGTAGTATAAAAACGATATTTCGAGAAGTTCCTTAAATTTTTCCAATGCACAAGTTTCATCGACCATTATCATGCAAGAAAACTCGTGAAATAACTTTGGAGCCCGAGTTTTTGCTGTCACATTTTGTTTTTTTTTTACGAGCTTGCTGACTTGAAATCTCAATAAAACACATGTCAAATTATGAAATGGGCATTTTTATTATTTTGTGTATAATTTTTAGGCAATTAACATGGAAATATGACTATATATGGTATATGACCGCCATGACTATCTTTCACAATTTTTGACCACACTTTTTCAAGCATTTTAAGGCGTATTTCAGCAATGGCACGTTGAATATTGGTTTTCGAAGCATCAATCGTTGCTGGTTTATCCACATACTTCACGTATTCCCACAAAAAATAATCGAATGGCACTTTTCGAAATGGTGTTGTTTTGGCCGCAGTATGACAAGTGGCACCATCCTGTTGAAAATCACATTCTGTCCACAACCATATCTTGAAGATTTGGCAACAAAAATGCATTGATTCTTGAAAATTCTGTATCGATTTCTATTCACGGTAACTCGTCATCCTTTCTCATTTTAAAGAAATAAGTTACAATGCTTCCACCAGCAGAAAGAAATAAGTTACAATGCTTCCACAGGCCGCACTCTCCTCAATGAAAAAATAAAAGAGTGAATGAAGACCGAAATGTGGTAATTACGTTTTCCTCACGACAGTTTTCCATTGCGATCGCCCACATTTGCTTTTTCGCATCTAAAAGCTTAGTCTATGATACATTTCACGTATTTAAGAGAGTTCAGATTTTCTCACGAACATGCCATAAATAGGTATCAGTCAGAAGTCATAATATTCCGCCAAATTGAAGAAGATATTGTACACAGTTTTATTTTTGCTGGGTCGATAGGATCAGACAAAATAAAATATTGGTCAAGGTCCGTTTTTTTGTCATGAATACGACTTACTTTACTATGGGGTGCCTTTTCAAAATTTACCCTCTGAGAGAGTGATATGTTTTTGATCGTGAATATCGACTGTTGTATCTAATGAATCAACATAATTCTTGTTACATGCCTTCGGAAATATGATCACAATTTTATGATAAAACTTTCAGTTGTGTGACATAATCTCAAATAGTTCAATATTCAACATTTCTGAAATATTTGGTATAAACGAGTATCAAAGAGGATAATTCATAAGGCGCGTTTGCCTTTCTCGTATTTTGAAAGTTCATAGCTCAGTGATCTGTGGAAGGATTTATCTAATCTAACTACCAATAGAATCGAAAATTTTCAACTTGGACGTGAATTGCAACAACATTGAAGTTTTTCAATAGTACAGTACACTATTGAAAAACCTGTTTGATTTAACCCATGACAGCACCAGCCAATCAGAACGCGAGATGTCGGCATCTATACATGAGCATCCATATAAAAGTTGAGTGGTTCATTTTTCCTACCATTTGCTGAGCAACTGTTCCCGAAACAAGACACACACGAGAGCAACATCGAGGACCTGTCATCTAACTGTTTTCCTTTCTGCGAACAGGAAAAGGAATTTTGGCAAAGGGGCTGTTCGTACACCGCTGCCAGTAACAGGTACAAAATAAAATATGATGTGAGAAATACCGTCATTTAAGTTAAAGCAGCTACTCTGAACGCACGAGACACCATCAGCACGATGACACCGAAAACCGGTTGAAAGGCAGCCAAAAAGTCCATTAAAAGCACTTTTCAGTGCTTATCAGACAATTCAAAGCACTTTTCAGTGCTAAAGATCATTATAAATAACTTGTTGAATTTTGTCGCTTTCCTACCATTTTCTGAGCAACTGTTACCGAAACAAGACACACACGTGAACTATCTCAGATCTCAATATTTCCTACCAAAAGATTCATCAAGATGGAAATTAAAATAATTTGTACCGTCACTAACACATTCAATTACGATCGGCAATGCGAAAGCGAAAGTGATAATGTTGAACACATTTTTATACTAGTATGGGGTCGTGTGAAAATATGCCATGCGAAACAGGGTTGCCAAATATACATGGTAATCTGTATTTTATTATTATTATTATTATTATTATTATTATTATTATTATTATTATTACTATTATTATTACTATTATTATTATTATTATTACTATTATTATTATTATTATTAAAATTACTCTTGAACACCGAAGATCGTCGATACATTTCAGACCAGGCCATTGCAATTGTCTCGTACTGAAATTTTGAGAAGAATCTGATATTTTCGAACTTCATTGCTTCAATAAAAATAAACTACAGCAAATTAAAAAGGAATTGTTTCAAGTTTGGAATATGTAGTTGTAGAATAGTAGCTGTTTAATGTAACTAATCTGTACTTTAATGTAGGTGCATCGCTTCAAACTCTATTAGTGAAAAAGGGGAAAGCTTGCACAATTCATACAATCAATCTACTAACTGATATTCGGAAAAGTGATGGGAGCGTGTCAGTTTTTTCGTATTCACGACATCCAGTTATGTCTCCGACATTATTCACCCGCCTTTTTTTTTCAAATATGTAGACACAGAAAAAAAAACAAATTGATCTCGGAACCATAATACGTTGAGAATTTCAAATAAAGGAATTTCAAATCAAGACCAAATTACGATAAAGTTACTCCGATTCGACTTTGATTAAATCTCTTTGAACGTTTCTTTGATTGCCACTTATCATATTTTGGACAACTGACTGAGCGCCAATTCTATTCTGTCGTCTTTTCATTTCTATCGCATTCCAAGTCACCATTCCACTTTTCTTCAAATTGTGTTTCCCAACTGTGCAAATTTTCGAAGAATTTTAATAATATATTTTTTGGAGTTTCGAGGGGAATTTGAACCATCCCTGTAAACGAGCCCGATTGGAAATAACCCTTTCGGCGAAACGTGTCTTTCGGCAAGAAGTCTCTTTCGGCCAAACTGCATTCAAGGAACTGGTTTTCGGCGAAATGACCCGCTCACGGTTTATTGATTCATTGTTTTATTGCTTTATATGGTTTATTTCTTTTTATATAGTTTTATTCGGTTTATTTGGTTTATTTGTGTTATTTGGTTTATTTGATTTATTTGGTTTATTTGGTTTATTTGGATTTTTTGGTTTATTTGGTTTATTTGGTTTATTTGGTTTATTTGGTTTATTTGGTTTATTTGGTTTATTTGGTTTATTTGGTTTATTTGGTTTATTTGGTTTATTTGGTTTATTTGGTTTATTTGGTTTATTTGGTTTATTTGGTTTATTTGGTTTATTTGGTTTATTTGGTTTATTTGGTTTATTTGGTTTATTTGGTTTATTTGGTTTATTTGGTTTATTTGGTTTATTTGGTTTATTTGGTTTATTTGGTTTATTTGGTTTATTTGGTTTATTTGGTTTATTTGGTTTATTTGGTTTATTTGGTTTATTTGGTTTATTTGGTTTATTTGGTTTATTTGGTTTATTTGGTTTATTTGGTTTATTTTATTTTATTTGGGTTTATTTGGTTTATTCGGTTTATTTGGTTTATTTTGTTTATTTGGTTTATTTGGTTTATTTGGTTGATTTGGTTTATTTGGTTTATTTGGCTTATTTGGTTTATTTGGTTTATTTTATTTTATTGGGGTTTATTTGGTTTATTCGGTTTATTTGGTTTATTTTGTTTATTTGGTTTATTTGGTTTATTTGGTTTATTTTGTTTATTTGGTTTATTTGGTTTATTTGGTTTATTTGGTTTATTTGGTTTATTTGGTTTATTTGGTTTATTTGGTTTATTTGGTTTATTTGGTTTATTTGGTTTATTTGGTTTATTTGGTTTATTTGGTTTATTTGGGTTATTTGGTTTATTTGGCATTTTTTCGTTTTATTTGGTTTTATTTGGATTTATTTGGTTTTGTTCGGTTCTGTTTGGTTTTATTTGGTTTTCATTTGTTTTCGTTGATTTATTAGGTTTATTCGGTTTATTTATTTTCATTTGGATTTATTTTGTTTGTTCAGTTTATATTTTCACTTATATGCTGATTTACTGTTTCGTGATAGGAACGAAATGATTGTGGTGCACAATTTTGGATAACCTAGAGTAAAGAAAAAGATATGTAAGAAAAGTCACTAAACAAATTTCTTTTATATTAATTAATGAATGAAAAATAATTTGAAGCATACTGCAAAAACTTGGAAAACTTTAAAAATGGTCAAGTGAATATAAGTGTAGATAGAGAAATTCCAGTTATTGTTACATCTTGAGGTGTACTCGAAAAAAATGTGAGATGCTCTGGTTCAATTTTTTTTGTTTTTTTTTATTCTAGAGGCTTTAAACCGTGTCCATTCGCTTCTCGGGCCAAAAAAATCTCCTGGACCTATGAACGGGGTTGAAATCAATGCAGTAAAACTTCATTCAATTCAATTGAAACTGAATGTGGAACACATTGCCGATTACGCTCGCTCGTTTCTCTTCCAATCGAAGCTCAGTTTAACTACCGTCAGTTGATCTCTTGAAGTAAAAAAATATCACTTTCAATAGTGTGAGAGAGGCGGAGAGAGGAGATTAATAGTTTCTTCCTTCAGTTTTCATTTTGAATACTTAACTCAATTTCTAATTCTATTCATTCGAACTTGCTCACTACCAAGAGCGAAGACAATGAAGCAGCTTGACTACTTGGCACTTGAAACTAAGCAAGCAAAACTTCAAATGACAAGGTACGATTATTCAACTGTGGATGAATTCTGGGAGCTTCACTCGAAAATGCCAGCAATAGTCAAATGAATTAGTAGGGATGTGCTGACGGTCAGGGACCATAAATTTCATTTTCATTTTGAAAACGCACTGGTTGAGATACGAACCCAGATTAGTTGGATCTGGATTTCTGTTACAAAACTTTAGGTTAAATTTTGCCCTTTTCATTTAGAAATTCTCCGTAATTACTGTGAAAACCAACTTTGTAACCAAAAGTACAATGTACAAAAAATATGAAAAAAAAACTTTCACTCAATTTCCTCAACATTAGTGAGACTTAGAATCAAATTGCAGAATCGAAGGATTGATATTGAATTGTATATGGATCACACTTTTGTTTCCTGAGACTATCATTCAAAGCGACGATGTAAGTCACGTGAATAATCTTAACAATTATTTCAGTTTGTAAGGCTTGTAAGTTGACGGCTAAGCGAACTGACCTCAGCAATATTGGGCTCCGTATTCCGGTTCCAGAGGTGTCAGAAGTAATAGTAAAAAAAAAACCAATATGATTTATTTTATAACCATCAAAAGACAGTTTTGCTTTACACTGAGTCCAAAGTCGAAGAGAAATAATGGTGCTATCAATCTGCCGAAAGACTCCAGCTCTCGGAACGTCTGTAGTTGGCATTAAATAAACTATCAACTAGAACAAAATTTGTCAGAGCCAATGCAGAATCAACTGAAAAATCGTAGACATGCTCATGTTGCCAATTCTTCTCCAAATTGACTGCATACTCTGTTCTCCTTCCTACCCATTCAAATAAATCTTCCGAGCGTAAGATTCGCCTTCAAAATTGATACCGAGAACGGTCGTTTATTCTGAACAGATTGACCAAAGCTTATCAAAATTGACTTTGACACCCACTTGTTGCAATCTATCCCTAAAAGCTACCAACATAACCACTAGCAAAACCATCATCATCATCAGCTACAACAGGAACAGCATCGTATTCGACAGCTTTAGAAAACTCAATAAAGCAAATCCGTTCAGTCTATTTCTGTTTCGAATCAATCGTGACCAAGTCCGTCTCGCCCACCATCCTTCTCATGCAGGGTAACTTTATTCACCTCAGCTGCCAATCGGAACCTGTGCACGCAGAAACCGATATCCAATTTGAGTCTTTTTTTTTCATTTCTAAAATTTGAAATTGATCAAAAACTGAATAACACAAATTATTACAATTTCCTGCCATCGAGGTAGACACGTGAATTCTACTTGTTAGCCCATAATTTATGGTGTACAATTTAAACCGTCAATCCTGTCCACCTTCCCATCACGGCACTCGCCACGGCACACTACAGTCGTTTACAATGATGAGCACACAACCATTTGTTCCCAGAAACACTTACCCGACAACCCCCGAAGGGTTCGGAATGCAGAATATCTGAGGAACACCCAACGCTGGTCTCGTTATCTTCTGCTGCAGAACCCGACCCGACAGCAATCCAGAGAAAAGACAAATGCAAATATTCCTTCCTACTGTTGCATCGGGATCTCGTGCAGAAGATGCCCCATTTATCACCCGGATCCTTAGCTCGACTTCCGCACATCTCGTATGCATTTCAAAGCCCTGTCCCCTCTCTCCGGGAACCAATTGAACTGCAACAACGGGACAGACAGACAGACAGACAGACAGACAGACAGACAGACCGACATCCTTACATCGGCCCCTTGATGTGATCCGGCAGGGAACGGTGCTTTGCCAGGATACTGATTGAGGTTGAGTGAGTGCTGCTGATAGCGGAAGCCGTGTGGGAGGGAGAAAAAGAGATGGGGTGTTCTGTGAATGTCACCCGTTCAAGTCAATTGTATTCTTCATAATCGTGTTGATCCGAAAGGGCTGAGGGGTGATTTGGGACTTTATCCCGTTAGGATTTGGTATATCTAGTTGATCCTATTCACTTCCTCGCTACGACCAACTCTCTTGCACTAAAAGCACCTCAAGCCACTGCACTGGACAATGCAACGAATGCAAAAAGTGAGAAAATTGAAATAAAAATCATAACCAGAAAACTTCCGACAGATTAAAACAGCGGAAACTTTTTCGCATGTCTGTACGAGAGTCGGCTGCGGGATTGCCAGGTGGCCTCGGAAAATAAAATTGCACTTCAAACAGAGCCGTTTTCATTCATTTAGTCAACTGTAAGATATGTCTTCTAGAAAAGGCAACAGATCAATTCCGTAATTTTGCTTTTCAAATTGTCACAAAATAAAGCAAACAAATGACTTTCGGCCCTCAGCTTCGAAAAACTCTGAGTTGGAATCTGACTAACCGAGCACGACTAACTTTCGCGGAAGACTTTCCACCAATCTTCGGATCGACCCCGTTGGTAATCACGACAACACGAAACAAGAGCGATTTGAGATAGTGAGATGCAAAAAAAAAAACAGCACCCCCACACACAAAACAACAGCGCAACCCCAGACCAGTGAAGTGTGAGTGAAAAGTTTTCTACGGTGGAAAATAAAATTCAATAATAAATTTTAAAAGCAACTAGAAACAACAAGTTCACAAAAGGATGAATCTATTGGGGATCGTCTGGGAGGGGCAAAGCACTGAAGAACTGAAGAAGTGACAAGAACGGAACTTACGGAGTTTAGCAGTAAAAGAAGACTAATCAGACCTAATTGTGTGTTTCACTCTTCCGCGCCCACCTTCCGCCGTTACCCGTGTACAGAACAGAGCAGAACCTGGCGAGAGCACTAGGAATGGACGGAAACCAACAGTCGGCTCTGTGTGGCTGTGCGGCCTCGTGATGGTGTTTTCAGCTTGCTTTGAACTTACTTTTGACAAAGTTTTAGATGAAATAAGTTGTAACTTTGTTGTACGGTGCTTTGAGGTTATACGGTTTCAGAAGTGTGTAAGAGAGAAAATGGTTGTCAATTTGACTGAAACTTCTGCTAAAAATGGTTACGCTAAGCACATTATACTTCCGCATGACGAGAACAGGGTCGGTCATGTTTTGAGATCAGTTTAAATTTGGTTTATTTTTTCGTTTTAGCACAGGTATTTCGTAAAAAGCTATTCAAGAACTTGGTTCAACCCAGCAGATATTATTATCGCACAGTCACAATAAGATTTATTTCCATTTTAAGCGTTGCTTCATAACACCTAATGTCTTTATTGGTGAAACACACAATCTTCTTCCACTGACAATTGACCTATCACTACGAAAGTTTTGTTGTTCGTAAAAGAGATGATAATCGATTGGTTTCGTGACCGAACTATATGCTGAATGCATTGAAACTTCCCAACCAAGCTCCAGGAGTTTCTAACGGGTCATCACGTGTGTGGCCTAACGTTGTCCTGATGGAACTTGACATCTCTCTCGGTGCCCTGTGCTCGAAGTTTCTGGTTCAAATAGTCCAATTTTTGACAGTACAGATTCGAATTCAGTGTTTGGCCATCTGCAGGGAACTTATTAGGAAATGGTTGTTTTCTACTTCCACCAAAATGTAATAATACTAAAACTTAGGTTTATCTATAAACGAAAATGAGGTGGACCTAAACAGTAACAATGTGGCAAAACTTGGAGAGATTTGTGCACAAAACAAATTCTTTCCAATATCATCTTCGAAGATGTGGCCTATCTATTGATATCTATTGATATCTCTACAAAAACTGTCACTTTTACCTTGAGCTTATTGATGTCGTAAAAGTGTGTGTGGGTGTACACATAAATACATACTCACATACCCACACCGACGGCTAATAATAAGCCGTCACTTCGTTTATGCCTGAGACGTCAGAAATACTATTGTACATGTGCAACATTAATAAAGTGTTTTCATAAATGGTGCAAACTTCGCGTCTGCTTAGTGGTTTAAATTGAACTGCTAGGCGGAGACAGCTGTTCAATTTGAACTGCGTGAAGCACTGATGAGCCGTAGGCGAAGCGCGAAGAAATCTAAACAAAATTTGTGCTTTTTGCACAAACCAACAAACCCCTAAATTTTCAAATTCAAAGAAGTTTAAATGAAATCAACCATAAACTATTCAAGAATAGTTTTATTGAATAGCCTCTTGAATAGTTTTATTGGTGAGATGTGATTTCTGTTGGATGGTGCGGCATTGTAGCAAACACTTCACAAATCAACTTTTGACACCAGTAACTTCAAGAACCTCAAGTGCGGAAGGGTGGAGGTGGAGGGTGGAGAGGAGTTTTCGCTAGGCTCAAGCAAAAAACTTTTCATTGAAAGTCACCATACATGACGGCTCAAGTTTTGTTCCGAAGGACGGGGCTCGGTTTGAAATGGATTCGAAAAGTTAGTTAGTGCGTTTTGTGCCTATCCAATGGATTTGAGAAGTTTAATTGGAAAGAGTTGTTGGCGCTGCCCAACAGGAATAAATTAACCTCTGCAGAAATAATCAACCGTTTCAAATTGTAGTGGATTGGGCTAGCAGAATGTTTCGGAAATTTTTGAGTTCGGCGTCTCTTTAAAAAATACAGCTTAAATAATTGTCCAATTTTACTTTTCAAATTAAGTCCACTTGTGGATGAGTATATCAGCCTTCAATACGGTGTTAACGAACTGCTTAGTATAGAAATAGGTTCAACATTAATTTTCGACGTTTCGACCGTTTTAGATGGTCTTTTTCAAGACAAATTTATTCTTGTTGGATTTTCGTCGAACACATTGATTGCTAACGGTAAGACGTTCGATGGTTTTGTACGGCATAGATCGCTTCGTAAATAGATTATTCAGTTGAAAGAAATCAATTGAACAAAGTAAAAAATAAAAAATAAACGCAAACAAAAATAGTCCAACTTGCTATTTTATTTTTAAACGAGTATTTTTCATCAGTAACTTGAAATCGAAAGAATGCGTAGAAATTGTTTCAGTTGGAACTTCTTCACATTTGAAATAACACTCATCGTACTAACAACAAATGTGAATTTAAAATTTAAGTTTAAAGTTAAATTATTTAAAAACGACTTGAAAACATTTTAATTTGATTTTTTCCGCTATTTTTTATTTCTTAAGTAAGTGCTTGACCGTCGAAGGAAAAAATACTAGATCGTTGGAAAATCGTTTGGCGCGCAACGAGTAGATTTGGGTGGAGATTTTACATGCATGATTGATTCGTCATTTGGAAACACGTGCTTAATAGGGTATCAAAATCATTACTTGCCAAATGACTGTTTTAGCTATACCGTAAACAGAAGCACAAGTTCTAATGTCATTTACCAGTAGATGTAGTTAGATGAATTATGTTGGCCATCGTGGCCGTGAGTTGAACAAATCAAATTATGTAACGATTTTTTTACGTATCAATGAAGGGATTCTGCTGTTGAAATAATGAGTTCAGATGAAAATATTTTTCTTGCATTTAGCATGCTGATGTTTGTTCAGCCGATTCGAGTGAGTTTTCAGGAGTGGTTTACTTCAAAACGGTCTGCTTGGGATGCTATTCATGACATTTGTAAGCTGCTTAAGCCAAATCATTTCATTTTCCGAACTTTGGATTACTTGACGAATTACCATATGCGAATCGTGAATATCATATCTGAAGGAGAAATCGTGGCATGTAAGAACCATTAGTTGTGAGATCTGCTGTTTTATACATTGGCTATAACGATAAGAAGAATACTGGTATAATCACTCCTCATGTTCACTCCGCTAGAACAGAATATTGATTCTCAGGACTGAATACTAAGCAAAACGACGTGGTGGCTCGACAAATGAGAGGCCTTTTGATACAATTCTTGAACGAATTCAGCGTTCATGTCAAAGTTGATGGACACAATATTTAAAAAAAGGGTAATTTGAACTTTCGAATATCCAAGAACTTTTCATTTTATCGCTAATTCATTAATCGAAAATTGATCCTGTCATTATCATGCTACGAACATCCATCAAACACGACTAAGTAATATCACTAGCGGTGAAGCAGGTTATGGACAACCGTTCAAAACTAGTTTACTACTTTCGATAATCCCTAAGGATTTGCTATTAAATTTTAAACGTCTTCAGTACAAATAAGTCTTTATATTCAATGATAAACAACAATCCCCAAGGGCTGCTTTTGGAAATTTGTGGGGTCAATTTAAAGTATTTATCTTGATCATCTCTTTTTCATCCATCTGTTAATTTATTTATTTGTTTATTTAGGAGCAAGGGAAAAGCCTGGTTGGTTCTCCTTCTCCAGCAGGCATAAAACATTCTCATCTTTTGTATCAACAAATAACATTTGACCAAATGATACATAACGAAATCTTTAATTACCCTTATTTAAACTACAAAGCTAACTAACAACTATTCATATTGACTAATTATCCTAATAAAACTAGCGGGAAAAGATTTGGAGAAAACGGGTTTTAATGGCGTTGCGAGATAAATTGGAATTAAATCCATCAGAGCAAGTATTGAATACGCGACATATACTCGAAAACGGTTCAATGAACCCATAGTTAGTTCTAGCACGAGGAATTCTGAGAAAGGGATTAAACCGCAAATTACGCCGAAGAATGTCAAAACTTAGCTGTTGTAGGAGATCTGCACTATCAATTCGAGATTGGATGAGGTCCGCGACGAAAACAGCTTTTTGTGTATCACAGCGAACAAATAGCAAATCGAGGTGTACGAGCCTACATCGATTTTCGTAGCTTGGAAGATTCAATGGATCAGCAAAACGAATGAACTTGCGCTGGACAGCTTCAATGCGCAGCTTATCAGTTTGGTAATGTGGTGCCCAAACAACAACAGCATACTCCAGTGTAGAGCGAACTAGAGCGCAATATAACGATTTCAGGCAGTATATGTTATTGAATTTTTTTGAGATGCGAAAGATGAATCCTAGCATCTTTAATGCTTTAGAGAGGGTATATTCTATGTGATCTTTGAAACTAAGTTTTGAATCCAATAACACTCCTAGATCCTTAATTGATGTGTCCCGTTTTAGTACAGCTTGCGAAATAGTGTAATCATACATGATCGTGGTTCGTTTACGAGAGAAGAAGATAACGAAGCATTTGAAGGCGTTAATAACCATTCTGTTGACGGTGCACCAGTTAGAAAATACTTCCAACTGTGATTGCAAGAAGTTTGAGTCTTTCAGATATTTGATGAGATGAAACAGTTTGAAATCGTCGGCGAATGATAGCTTCATGCATTGCAATGCGAAATTCAGATCATTTAAATATAGCAGAAATATGAATGGTCCTAGATGGCTTCCCTGAGGAACGCCAGAGCTCACGATGAATGATGGAGTAACGCAGTCGCCAATTCTCACGGTCATACTACGACCAGTCAGATATGATTCAATCCAATCCATCATCCCACATGTCAAATCTTTAGTTTGAGAGAGATCTACAATCTCTGTTCAATACACTGACTCGAAGGATCAGATGGCAAACGGTGCATTTGTTTAGTTTTTGCGTAACAAAAGCATTGAACATATCCACAATAATTCTTGATGATATTTCTTCTTCTGGACGAAGTTATTGTGTTGGATATGAATTTGTCGTAATTCGTTTATTGTAAGCCAAGTAATCAGTAAAATAATGGAAAGAAACATGACGTTTGGAAACTCTGCTGTTCGAAAACACAAATTTAAAAAAATAATTTCAGGCGAGACGAAGGTCGACGGGTCAGCTAGTATCAAATATAATAGAGAAAACAGCCAAGGTCCTAGAATGTTACCTTGAGATACACCCGACAGGTTGAAGAAATTATCTGACTCGTTATTTCCAAGTTTGACAAAGAGTGTTCGACCAACAAAATACGATTTGATTCATTATGTGAACGTAACCATTCTCAGAACGTATAGTGAACAACTGACCAGTGGTACTAAACCCAAAATTTCAGCAATATTCGTGAATTGATATCTGCTGTTTTAAACAGAACTGCTAAAAAGAGTTTCGCTGGAAAATGAAAAAAAAACCTCTGTCTTCACGGCGAACTATCAATAGGTTGAGGCCGGATCAAATAAATGATGTTGTTCATAATAATAACATCGTCCATTTCCACCCTACTTTTTTCTTAGTTCTAGACAATTTCGATCATATTTCAATGTGCCACCTTCCCAGAACTGGTAAAAGTAGTATCGAATTGAGACGTGACGAGACACCGCGTTTCTTCTTCGGCTGTCCGCTTTGTGTCAGACGCTGTTTTGAGCCGCTCCTAACATGGGGAAACATTCCCCATTCCATGCCAGCAAAGTTTAAAAATAAAAGCAATATAGAAAATGCTTTAGCGAATTCTAGTAAGTTTAATTAAATATTATCGTATTAAACAATAAATTGAAGTGAATGATTGCTCTGTCATCAAAGTTTTCAATGGTCTCCAATCAACTGTCGAACGTATTTATAAACATGTCTTAATGCTAGACACAATTACCAAGAAACTTTTTCTTCCAGTAGACCTACTCAATGTAACTCCTGAAGCACACACTTCTCCAACAACAAGAACAAGAAAGTGCCAACTCTTTCAGCAGCAGGTGAAGAAGTCCCCTTAAGCGAAAACTATTTTGCCACTGAAAAAGGGAACAAACCGTGAATGGCAAGGTACCTGGAAAGGAGAGGAAACTGGCCCAAGCCAAGATATAACCACCAGGCAGGGGGAGATTTCCGTGGCTAGTAGTTTTACTAGAACGGAAAATCACAGGTCGAAGGTTGACCCTCTTACTCTTCACCGGTTGGAAGCTACGTCGTGGTGGGCATCCGATCCGAGACGACAGAACACGAAACGGGTAATTCAAACGTGAAACCGCAAACAAGATAATTATAGGCCATTTACCTGTTTCCACGTCGGTGCAACTATCAGTATGTATATAATAAAGAGAAGAGCACTTTGGGGACCCGGTCCTGGTTTCGAGTGCAACGAAGCCGTCTACCGTGGCAGAACGCCACCGTCAGAGTCATCGTCTTTCCCCAAGTCTCAGTCAGTGGCAATCAGTGCGATGCGGCCGGTTCTGGTCCCTTTTGTTGCAATTTACGAGTGCTGGTGGGACCAGGGCCTACCGGTACTAAGTAGTGGCTTTTTATTTGAACTACGCCATCGGAAAGTGCATATCATTCCTCAACCTCATCATTGACGTCCGACTGATTTCCGCGAAAGAAATCATGCCCGTGGCCGACGAGTAACATCCGCTCCCAGTAATGCAACTTTCAATTTGCTAATCAGCGTTCGAAATCTCCGCTGCAGCAGTTTCACATACCGGAACGTTTTATTTTCCCTCCGGTGATGGAGGGGACAGGCACTCAGGTCTCAATTTTCCTGTTTTCCAATTCTCAGTTGACCACAATTCTGCTAAACATCATATTTTCACGGGTAATAAAACTGAATTTATTTTTTATGGTCCCTCATAAACAGGAAAATTTGCTGCCGGGACCAGGTTTAGGTGTCAAAAAAAAAACCATTGGGTCGCCGCCATCCACAGTCAACTCAACTCGTTCGGTGATATTTATAAGCTGATTTGTCGTTCAGATTGCAGCGATCCACCCAGACGGTTGTTCGGTTTGGTGGCGACGGATCAAGGCTTCGTGTGCCGCCGCGTCGAGTTACAGAGTTACAGAGTCAGTTTGATTTACGCTACCGGAACGCGACAACGCGACGTGATGTGAAGGGATGTGAAGTGCCCTGCCCCAAGCGGTGAGTTAGGGTATGATAATGATGGAAATGGTGCTGACCGGTGTGTGTGTGTCTGTGTGTGTTAGGGTGATGATGATATGCGATGAACACGCTTCGGGGGAAAGCGGGAGAAAGAACGTACCACTAGTGCTAGGTGCTAGAATCGCTAACTAATGCGGTTAGGTGTTTGTGATGTGGTGATTTGAATGCCTAATTGAATTTCTAAAATTTGCACCATCTGCATCAAGCTAATTTCTGGTTAAATTGCTTTACGGGGACAATTCAGGGCAATGAGTATTGCCTAGGAGATGCTTAGTGCGAGAGGTACTGTATCGAATCAATTTTTATTTGCAAAATCAAATTGTTGAAAACGTCCGAGTTGAGGAAATAGTTTTCATGAAGTTTCTACGACTAAAAACTATCCCACGATAGCTTTTCGTCCTTCATCTGGATACAACTATTTACATATTTAAATATTCTACACATGATATTCCCAAGACAATTTTATATCTCGGTAGATACTTACATATTTAAATACCTCTACTTTTTCTATTGCCATCCACAACTGAATTGTGAAGATTTGGAAGTGCATTCCGATTGGCGATCTGAAAATCGTGCATTTATCTAAATTTCCATTGCATCATCAAACGCAACGATTTATCAAACTTCTTAGAAATAATTAATGATTTACATAAAAATACAGTAGCGTCTCGTGACAAAATTGACAAGTTGTGCACCGCGTGTGTGGTATGATATCAGATACCACCGTTCGTTGGAAGTGAAAAATAAGATTGAGAAATGGAGATTCGCTTGTGTTTTTCAATACAATGAAATAACGATATACTTTCGGATGGGGATTTTTGACTAAACTTATTTCGGATCATCGATATAATAGAAGATTTTGGCGCTCTACACATCGAGAAAATCTCGTGAGTCGAGAAATAGCTTCATCAATAAAACCGCTTCGACGTTGCAACTGAGACAGCAATTTGTTTTCAACTGCCATAAGCATAGGCCACTGAAGCCTCCCTCTACAGTTTTGCATACAAGTTCTCACAGAGCCAAACGTGACAGAAAGAACAAAACATCTCCAATGAGTTTAATTCTTTCTCTTCTTGAATCTGTGCAGTAACTCATATGCTCGGGAAAGACATTAACGTGGCGACAAGTACTACTTCATATTACAGTTTGGAGGTATATGAGATGTGTGTAAATACACGAAATTTCGGTGCAAAGTGTTCAAGTTCAGAGTGCCACGTATTAGTTACGGCAATGCGATATGAAAAGATCGTTTGGTTGACATTCACCAGCAAGCGCATGCTGTTTAGTGTGAATTAACCCAAATTGTGCTGTGAAAAAACCGCTCATTATTTTATATTCCATACCTTCTAACCAATTCAATTAAATAGAGATTCTAAAAATAATAATATAATGTGGATGAAGATGCAGTTATTTCCTTCAATTTGACGGATTGTGCAGTGCACAAGGTGCACATGAGGACGAGACGCCACTGTAAAAATATTAATTTACCTATGAGGAAGAGAAAGACAACATCTTACCATTCTTATATATTCTCATTGTCAGGGAGGCAAAATCCTTAACTTTCGAAATATATAGGAAGCCAACCAATACGGACCGTGTCATACCAAATACTTCTAATCATTCCCACCAATACAAAATGGCAGCATTCCATCATATGATTCACAGAATGCTGTCCTTGCCCCTTAGAAAAGATGATTTAAAAGAATACCAGTGGACTTCAATCGAAATTTTTCACAGCCAACGAAATCAAAACTAAAAAAAATTGGTTTAGATTTAGTGTTCAGCAGTATGAACTACCAATTGAAAACTTTACTAGATTCTACAAAAAATCCTACGGAAAATTTGAAAAAGTCTGGGGTATCAAAATCTCGTGTCCTCATTGGGATAAAATATACATCGGGCAAACAAAGAGAACACTAGACGTTCGTTTCTAGGAGCATATCTCAGAAATAGTGAAAGCATCCAAGGAATTGGAAAAGAGAATACCACATCACTTCAAGCCAAAAGTAGCAGAGCATGCCTTTTTCGATGATCATGAACTCATTACCAACTCTAATCCTTAGAAATTAGATTCAAAATAAAGTCTAGAAATATTAAAAAAAACCACCTTCTTATTAAACCGAGACCAAGGGTTATTTTACTAATGTCATTGATGTACAGTACAAAAGCCAAGGGATCAATATTACTTCCTTCTGGTACACCAATGCTTCCTTGTTTTACAGAACTTTTTTCTCCATCAATGGAAATACATTGGGTTTTGTTATCCATGTAACTATGTACGAATAATGCTGTCAAACTAAACTCCTCTGAGTCCATACATTTATAATTTTTGAGGTAAAATTTCGGGGTATCGAAATCAAAAATAACTTACACTTGCTTTTTTTTCAGTCAATTTCTGCAACAATTTTAACTTCAGTTATAAGGAGTGTATCGAAAATAAGCAATCCACAAATTTTTCTTTCAAATTTTGATAAAAAACAATATTTTGTTCAAACTAAAAATTAATCCTTTATTGCACGATGTTAAACTTGAGCATAATGAAAACCGGATTAAATTTAAGTTATTTCTTCACGAATTTTCGAACTTTTGATCGAACGTTCTTCATCAAGTTCCGGACAAGTGTTGCATCGCATTTTTTGGACGCTTGAGCCCCAAATTTTTGAACTCCTGCATGTTCCCAGCTGCCTTGCCAGTCTTCTTGAAGACCCTTTTCACGATTGCCCGGTAACGTTCGATGGGTCGAAGCTGAGGGCAATTTGGTGGATTGATATTTTTCTCAACGAAATTTATACCCTTTTCCGCAAGCCAATTGAGAGTGGTTTTGGCATAGTGAGCCGACGCTAAGTCCGGCCAAAACAGTGAAGGTGTACTATGCTTCTTATATAAAGGCAGCAATCTCTTCTGGAGTCACTCAGATGGATAGATTTCTGCATTTATAGTTCCGGTAGTGTAAAAAATGGTTGACTTAAAACCACAGGAACATATTGCTTGCCATACCAGTACCTTTCGACCAAATTTCTCCACTTGAATCGGCCTGTCCGCATCCCTCACATCCTCCCCAACGACGACAGTAAAGTATTGTGGACCTGGAAGGGTTTTTGAGTCCTCCTTTACATATGCCTCGTCGTCCATCAAAACGCATGCATTCGGACACTGCAAAAGACGCGAATACAACTTCCGGGCCCTTGTTGCTGCTCGCTTCTTCTGTTCTACACTTTGTTTCGATATTTTCTGCTTCTTGTAGGTCTTCAGGTGATTTCGCCTCTTGATACGCTGGATCATTCTGACACTCGTTCCTGCTTTTTTGCCAAACCACATATTGACATTGATTTTTTCTTCATGATCAGAGGTACCACATTCTGGTCTAGTTTCGTGTTGGAAGAACCGGGTTTTCTACCTTCTCCTGGTAACTCATCCAAAGAATAGTGTTCCCCAAACTTATTAATGATGGTTTTTACACTGCCATGATGAATTCCAAACCGCTTCGCCAATTTTCGCATAGTAACACCCTTCTTATTTAGCCAATTGTCCAGAACCTTAATTTTCACTTTTTTTCGATACGCGACATTTTGAAAACGCACAATTTACACCGCACAAACAAGTAAACAAACGAAAGCTGACAGCCAAACGCATAGCATGCTATGATCTGAGCATAAAAAACCATCAAAAATACATGCGTACAACACAAATGTATGTGGATAGCTTATTTTCGATAGGACTTATCAGTAATTTTGCAAATATTTTAACCAAAAAAAGTACGGGTGTGTAAAGTCAGAGACATAACTGGATGTCGTGAATATGAAAAAAATTGAAATGCTTTATTTTTACTTTCGAATATCATTTAGTTGATCGATTATGTGAATTGTGCCAGTTTTCCCCTTCTTCACGACTATAATTTGAAAGATGCACCTAAACTGAGTCGGTGCTATGTATTTTATGTAGAAAATCAGCAGAAAGTTCCTACAACTTCGAACTACAACTGGTTGAAAAAAGAGCCGTATATAACAGTTCGGCTGAAAAGTTCGTATCGTTTAATAGAAACACACATTTTTTTTGCCAAAATTCGTTTTTATTATTCAACATAATTGCCATCAGAGGCGATACAGCGATTATAGCGATCTTCCAACTTTTCGATACCATTTTTGTAGTACGATTTGTCCTTTGCCTCAAAATAGGCCTCAGTTTCAGCGATTACCTCTTCATTGCTTCTAAATTTTTTACCAGCGAGCATTCTCTTGAGGTCTGAGAACAGGAAAAAGTCACTGGGGGCCAAATCTGGAGAATACGGTGGATGAGGGAGCAATTCGAAGCCCAATTCGTTCAATTTCAGCATGGTTTTCATCGACTTGTGGCACGGTGCATTGTCTTGATGAAACAAAACTTTTTTCTTCTTCAAATGAGGCCGTTTTTTTTAAATTTCGTTTTTCAAACGCTCTAATAACGCTATATAATAGTCACTGTTGATGGTTTTTCCCTTTTCAAGGTAGCCCATTTTGCACAAAGCTTTCTCATATCCAAATATTCGTGAATAATATGTCCAACACGTTCCTTTGATATCTTTAGGGTGTCAGCTATCTCGATCAACTTGACTTTACGGTCATTGAAAATCATTTTGTGGATTTTTTTCACGTTTTCATCGGTAACAGCCTCTTTTGGACGTCCGCAGCGTTCATCGTCTTCGGTGCTCATATGACCAGTACGAAATTTTGCAAACCACTTACGAATTGTTGCTTCGCTCGGTGCAGAGTCTGGATAAAACTCATTAAGCCATTTTTTGATATCGGCGGCACTTTTTTTCATCAAAAAGTAGTGTTTCATCAACACACGAAATTCCTTTTTTCCATTTTTTTCACAATAACAAAAGTAGCTTCACTCAAAATGCAATATCTCACAAACTAATAATCAGACAGCTGTCAAATTTATACACCTATCTTTTGTAGGTTGGTACTAACTGAAAATGGTATGGATTTAATTCTAGTGGCGCCCTCTCATAGAAACGATACGAACTTTTCAGCCGATCTGTTAGTAAAGTAAAAATTCGAATAGTTCTTTGGGAATATGTTAATGGTTCTAAAAAGAACCGAATCGAAGAGTTCAGGAATTAGGGACTGAACCTGAGTTCAAGAGCTTAGGACAGCATTAAGTTGCAATTTAGTTCTTGAGTGAGTTGGCAGTGCAGGCTCTGAATTCTAAACCTGTATTCTGGAACTAAGTTCCTGAAACATAATTTTGAAAGTAAATTCCTGACCTGACACCTGTCACCCGAAGTCCAAATAAGAGCACGACCTCAGCATTTCATGCTTTAAACTTGGGAAAACCTCACCTCGACATCCAGTTCCGTCTGAAGCACTAGAAGAAATAAACGATTTTCAATCAAAGTTTACCTGTCATACTCAAGTAGTAGATAATCGGAACTGATATGTGCCTGACTACCTCAAAACCGTCGTCCGGGTGCGAAAAAAGCAAGCAAGCGTGATGAATTTTCCTCATTATTTTCAAAAGTTTCAGAAAACTCTGTTTTTCAGTTATTTATTTTGAAAATTTAATCATAAATTCCTGATTATATTTCTGATAAATTGTAGAGAAAATTATGTGGCTCGGCTAAGTACGTCAAGAGATATTCGCGATAAAGTTCTGCCCATTCTTATATGGGGTAAAATTTCGAAAAGGCGCTCCATAGTAAAGTAAGTCGTATTCACGACAAAATCTGTTTTAATCAACCTTGTGGTGTGATGATGCCTTTCTCATGTGACTTGTGTTCTCAGCAAAATTACTGTGGTATTAAAAAAAAAAGGCGGGTGAGTAATGTCAGAGACATAACTGGATGTCGTGAATACGAAAAAACTGACACGCTCCCATCACTTTTCCGAATATCAGTTAGTTGATTGATTGTATGAATTGTGCAAGCTTTCCTCTTTTTCACTAATAGAATTTGAAGCGATACACCTACACTAAAGTACAGTTTAGTTACATTAAACAGCTACTATTCTACAACTATATATTCCAAACTTGAAACAATTCCTTTTTAATTTGCTAATATAGGAAGCTAGGTACGACAAATTCGTAGTTTATTTTTATTGAAGCTATGAAGTTCGAAGATATCTGATTCTTCTCGAAATTTCAGTACGAGACAATTGCAATGGCCTGGTCTGAAATGTATCTACGATCTTCGGTATGCAAGAGTGATTCTAATAATAATAATAATAATGATAATAATAATAATAATAATAATGATAATAATAATAATAATAATAATGATAATACAGATTGATCTGTATATATGGCAACCCTGTTTCGCAAGGCATATTTTCACACGACCCCATACTAGTATAAAGATGTGTTCAACATCATCATTTTCGCTTTCGCATTGCCGTTCGTAATTGAATGTGTTAGTGACGGTACAAATCTGCTTTTCTACCTGTCTTCGGAGCCATCGTTCTGACGGTGTCTCGTACGTACAGAGTAGCTGCTTTAACTTAAATGACGCTATTTCTCACATCACATTTCCTTTTATACGTGCTAGTGGTAGCACGGTAAGACGTCCCATTTGTTAGAATTCCTTTCCTATACGCAGAACGGGAAACAGTGAAACGATATAAAAGAGAGAGTTAGCAGAGCGGCAGCCAGTAATACTGAATGGGTCGTCGAGCTGTGGAGGAACAATTAAGGGCAAGGCAAAGTCCCGCTCAAACCGTGCTGGTCTGAAGTGCCCAGTTGGCGGCAGAATCCATCGTTTGCCTCGGAAGGGGAGCTACGCCGAGCGTGTCGGTGCCGGTGCACCGGTCTATCTGGCGGCAGTGATGGAGTACTTGGTTGCCGAAGTGTTGGAGTTGACCGGTAACGCTGCCCATGACAACGAAAACGAAAATCATCCCTCGCCATCTGCAGCTGGCCATCCGTTGAAAACCCCGTCCTTTTCAGGATGACCACATCACTGTGATAAAGAAATATTTAGAATTGCTTTAAGTTTAGCCAGTTCTGATACGCCTGGAAAGTAGAATGCGCAAATCAAGTGGAAACATTTGTTCTAACAATTTTTGTTTTCGGCCGCATACTAAAGTACTCGCGACAAAAATACATATTGATCTGTGGCAACTCTGTTTCGCACGGCATATTTGTAAACTAGTATAAAGATGTGTTCAAAATCATCACTTTCGCTTTCGCATTGCCGTTCGTAATTGAATGTGTTAGTGACGGTGCAAATTATTTTAACTCCCATCTTGATGAATCTTTTGGTAGGAAATATTGAGATCTGAGATGGTTCTCGTGTGTGTCTTGTTTCGGTAATGGGCCTTGCTGGACTTTTTGGCTGCCTTTTTCGGTGGCATTGTGCTGACGGTGTCTCGTGCATTCATATCGGGAAACAATGAGACGACAGGTCCTCGATGTTGCTGTCGTGTGTCTTGTTTCGGGAAGAGTTGCTCAGCAAATGATAGGAAAAGTGAACCATTCAACTTTTATATGGATGCTCTTGTATAGATACAGACATCTCGCGTTCTGATTGGCTGGTGCTGTCATGGGTTAAATCAAACAGGTTTTTCAATAGTGTACTATTGAAAAACTTCAATATTGTTGTAATACACGTTCAAGTTGAATATTTTCGATTCTATTGGTAGTTAGATTATATAAATCCTTCTACAGATCACTGAGCTATGAGCTTTCAAAATACGAGAAAGGCAAACGCGCCATATGAATTATCCTCTTTGATACTCGTTTATACCAAACATTTCAGAAAAGTTTAATTGTGAACTATTTAAGAATATGTCACACAACTGAAAGTTTTATCATAAAATTGTGATCATATTTCCGATGGCATGTAGCAAGAATTATGTTGATTCATTAGATATAACATGAGATATTCACGATCAAAAACTTATCACTCTCTCAGAGGGTAAATTTTGAAAAGGCGCCCCATAGTAAAGTAAGTCGTATTCACGACAAAACTTCTTCCTGAATAAAAACAGTGAAGTTTGTTCAGGCGCAAACTAGCAAAGCCTAAAACTCGAAATATTTTCGAACCAAAATTAGAAGATTTTATCGTGAATACTACTTACTTTACTATGGGGCGCCTTATTAAAATGGATCAGAGTCATTTCGCCGGAAGGTAATTTTGCCAAAAGGGTCCTTTCGCCGAATTCTTAATTAGTCGGTGATTGTAATTGATTTAAAAAAAGACAAGTGAAAAATGGTTATGTTTACTCCCGTTTTGTTGACCTACAATCGTACTTCTGAAATAATCCAGAAAGATTTGAATAATTTTTGTAGGTTTATTCATGATCCTCAGAACGGAATTTCTCAAAAACTTGTTGATTTTATTAGTGTATATACCAGGCAATTGGTTACCGTTATTTATTTATTTATTTTTTTATTTATTTATTTGGAGCAGGGAAAAGCCCACCAGTTGATACTTATTAAGAATCTCTCTCCAGTAGGCATAAAACCTCCTCATCTTTTGTACCAACAGATAATTACTTCCAAATGATACATTAATTAATTATAATAAAATACAAGGTACACTTACAAACTAACATAATATACTTAGAACTGAAACTTGAATACAAATATACGAATTATAAGTAATGTCATTCTTAGGTCAAGTTCTTAAAAAATACTATAAATAAGCGTCTTAAAGTAGTACGAGACAGATTAAAATCAAAAATAGTATAACAACGATTCTTCGCATAATTCGTTCTAGCAAACTGGGGGGCAAGAAAAGGGTTATTCCGGAGAGTTCTACGTCTGATCATTATGTCGAGTTGTCCGAGAAGGCTGGAACATTCAATGTTTCCCAGAATTAAATCGGTAACAAACATTGCTTTCGAAACATTGCGTCGATCACTAAGCAACTCAAGTCCAATGAGATTACATCTAAGTTCGTATCTGGGAAGGTTATGGCGGTCTCTCCAAGGCAGCTGACGTAAGGCAAAACGAACGGATTTATGCTGCACAGCTTCAATGCGTTGTACCCCGTTATGGTAATAAGGTGGCCACAAAACTGCAGAAAACTCGAGAACAGAGCGAACCAGGGCAATATATAATGCTTTCAAGCAGTGTATGTTACTGAATGATTTCGTCATTCGGAAGATGAATTCGAGTTGTTTGGATGCCTTAGAAACGATATGTGATATATGATCGCAAAAAGTTAATTTGCTATCAAGTAGGACTCCTAGTTCTTTAAGTCTATTTAACTCGGTCCCAAGAATTGAATAGTTGAAAATGATCGGTTTTCTTTTGCGACCATCCTGTTGACCTGACACCAATTTCCGAAAATATCAAGTCGTTGTTGGAGAAATTTAGCATCGCTTTGGCTATCATTTTTTAAAAACAGTTTAAACTCGTCTGCATACGAGAGCTTCAAGCACTGCAGGGAAAGATTAACGTCGTTGATGTAAAGCAGGAACAGAAGAGGTCCAAGGTGTCTACCTTGTGGCACACCAGAGGTAATGGAAAACGAATTAGAAACAGTGTCACCAATTTTTACCGACATTTTGCGGTCAACGAGATAGGACTTTATCCAGTCTAAAAATCTACCATGGAATCCAAGGCGGTTGAGTGTCGCTAGAGCGATATCATGATTGATCTTGTCGAAAGCAGCTGATAAATCGGTATAGATAGAGTCAGTTTGATGACCCTTCTCCATCTCAGAAATATGTGCGATGTGTAACAAACGAGATTTGTATTTGTTGAACGCTTGGGAACGAATCCATGTTGGTCGGTAGATATGTACTGTGAGCTACAACGGTGCATGAAATCCATGACAATCAGCTCAAATAATTTAGAAGGTGTACTTAATGACGCATCACCACGATAGTTAGAGATTATATGTTTATCACCTTTTTTTGTGAACGGGGAATAATAGCGAGGTTTTCCAGATGTCCTGGTTTTCCTGACGACAGCGAGCTATTGAAAACGTTGGTCAATGGAGTTGCTATACTGGGAGCACATTTTTTTAGCACAATTGACGGGATACCATCAGGGCCAGGATTCGATGAGCATTTAAGACGCTTGCACGCTTCGATCACTTCACCAATCGATATAGTGTTCGGAGAGCCGACAGATGGGAAGCAAGGTACATTATTAGCGGCTTCAGCAATGGAATCGATGTCGAGTGATCGCGGAAAAGACTACAAATACTGTCAGTCGATTTTGCTTCAATATCACCGTTTACCATAGTTTTCGGCAGCCCACTTTCTTTTCTCTGTTCGTTAACATATTTCGGGTTGTTTTTTAGATTATCCTGTGTTTTCTGTTGATAAGCTTCAAACAACTGTTTATTCAGACGTTTGTATGTGCTATTTATCGCCACATATCGTGAATGAAGGTAATCATTTCTTTTTTTCGAATATTTTCTCAGAGCGGATCTTTTTGTAGTTTTCAATTGTTTGAGTCTCTCGCATGACCATTTAGGCTGAAGGGTGTAAGACTTTATAACTTTCGGCACAAATTGATCGATGGCATAGAGAAAGACGTGGCTGATTTTTTCAGCAGCTTGATTGGCATCGCAATTAAAGAGTACGTCATTCCAATTTACGCTATCAAAAAATTGATTCATAGACACGAAATCAGATTTTCGATAGGTTGGCTAGAGTGAAGACTGATGAGAAGCGGTGGATGATGAACACATTCTTTAACTAGAGGAACAGGAACTTTCAGAACTGAAATACCATTTGTAATCTCATTGCTTGAAAAGCAAAGGTCCAAAATGCGATTATTAGCATAAGAAACTCCGTTCAATTGTACTAATCCGGCGGTGCTGTAATCGTCTAACAGCTCAGTGGCCGATGTTTCGATAGTTGATCGGCCAACGTCAGGAAAATAGTAGCGAGGTGGCTGGAATTGCCATGATATTCCGCTGAAGTTGAAGTCACCCAGAATGACAATATTATCCGTTGTCTGCATTTGAGAAACGATCCATGACTATGATTGCGAGTGCTCGTTGATAAGTTGGGAGTCATTAGTACGATCAGGCGGAATGTACAAGACACAAACGAAAAGAGTGTATTTTTCCAGGCTTATTGCAACCCACACATGTTCAACACCTGATGATCCTGGAAAAACGACTGTCATAGCCAGAGCGAACAGCGAGCAGAACACCCCCACCACGACGTTTAGAACTGTTGAAGCTAGAACGATCCTGACGATAGACGTTATAGTTATTACTAAATATTTGGCTCGATAATGTGTCACTATTTAGCCAAGTTTCTGTAAAAGCGTAAATGTCACATTCATCGTCACAGCAGGCAAGTGAATATTCAGCAATGGATGAGTTGATGCCGCCCACATTTTGATAGTATAATGTGATAAGTCCGGTGTCCATATTAGGTCGATCATCTGGAACGCAAGGGGGGCTATTTGAAACGGTGCAGTTTTCTGACCCAGCTACGACTGGACATATACGTGTAGCAAATTTACCTGAGAAACTGTGCTCAGTAACAGTTTCTTGAACATGGTCCATTGATGCTTCATCGGGCAGAGAAAAGGCGACAAGTTGGTTGAAGGTAGGTACAAAATCAGGTCGAATCGGAATCAGCAACAGAGAACTGGAAGTGTATTCCGCTTTGAAAGTGCGTAGTAACTACCATAGCCTCGGAAGGACATATACTGTTCTTGTGTTTACCTGACAGAGCAGGAGAATCAACTGACTCATTACCAAAAATCTCATCTGATGAAGCAACGTGCATTGATTGCTATGTAGAATAGTCGATCCTGAGCTTGGCTTTTTCCAACCGCTTCTTATCATTGCCGTTTCAACCTTCCGAGCGAACGGACGTGATTTGGATTTACTGCGAAAGCATTGAAAACCAGTTGTGTGTGTGTGATAAAGTGGTCGGACGTTCGAAACGATATTGTGTTATAGACAATAGTGCTTTTTCCTCTGAGAGGTTTTTTTCGCATTATATAATAGAACAGTGCCTTATTGTGAGCGGTGGATCGAAACGGTACCGTTAGCCGGTTATTGTTTCGCCGATCAAGGCCAAGTGTGCGGATTGTAAACAAGCGGCCATTGTGTGAGGATAATAAATAAGTGTGCTTTTTCCTCTCGGAGGTTTTTTGCACATCTTCAAAGCGGCGATACGCCGACCGACGAAGACCAGCTTGGTGTCCCCCGTTGGATCTTAAGTTAAGTACCGTTACTTCGATTATTCGTTTTTGACCATTATATTTCCCCCCGAATTACTTGTTTCTGCGCGGAAGTAGTTCCGCGACATGTCTAATTTAAGTCCTGGCCCCCCCGCTCCCGATGTTCAAATGGAGACTTCCCTTGTCTGTAAAATGTCCCGCATAAAGAGCTATCCTGATGGGCTCGCACTACCGGCCGGGCCTTACGCGGTCTATTTCCGGACCAAATCAAGAGAAAAAAATTTAAATATTTTAAAAATATCGCGAGACCTGTTTTCGCGATATAATACTATAAAAAGTATTGATAGAATACGGCCAGACAAGCTCAGGGTCCTGTTTACCAGCTCTAAACAGGCTAATGAGCTTGTTCAAAAGGATCCCTTTACGCAGGAGTACCGCGTCTACGTGCCCGCTCGCGAAGTAGAAATCGACGGTGTGGTCACCGATTCGAGTTTGACTTGCGAGGATATTCTTAAGTACGGGGCGGGTTGTTTTAAAGACCCCTCACTTAAGAATGTCAAGATACTGGATTGCAAGCGATTGCATTCAGTATCGATCGCAGGGGATGGAACAAAGTCTTATCCCCAATCAGACTCTTATCGTGTGACCTTCGCCGGCACTGCTTTGCCCAACTACATCCTCTTGGACCGGGTTCGTTTGCCTGTTCGTTTATTTGTACCCCGGATAATGAATTGTACCAATTGCAAACAACTGGGGCATACAGCTACCCATTGCAGCAATAAGCCACGTTGTGCTAACTGTGGGGAAGCTCATGCGGACGGCTCTTGCGGTAAGGATGCTGAAAAGTGTCTCTACTGTAAGGAGGGTCCACATGACCTCTCTGATTGTCCCGCTTACAAACTGCGAGGTGATCGAATGAAGCGTTCCCTAAAGGAGCACTCCAAGCGTTCCTTCGCAGAGATGCTTAAAAGTGCCACCCCTCCTAAACAGACAACGAATCCATATGCCTGCTTGTCGACTGACGAGAGCGATTCTGACGACCCTTTGGAAGGTCCATCTTCAGCGGTCCCTCATAGCTGTAGGAAAAGAATGAATAAATCTTCTCATAAGCTACCTAGTAAGGGTTCGAAGGTGTCTTCCGAAGGGCTTCGAAAAGTTACAGCTAACGGGAATCGGGAAAAATCACCGAAGCAAAAAGCTCCTGGTCTCGGAAAGCTCAATTCCGAGATGGAATTCCCACCACTTCCAGGGACTACAAAATCCCCAAGCGTCCCTAAAAATCCACCAGAGAACCAACTAGGTGCTGGACTTATCAAGTTTTCTGATGTTGTGGACTGGATTTTTACAACTTTCAATATTTCAGACCCTCTTAGAAGCATTTTAATTGCTTTCATGCCTACAGTAAAAACATATTTGAAGCAGTTGACTGCAAATTGGCCCCTTCTTTCAGCGATTGTATCTTTCGATGGCTAAATCATCCACCGAGGTCACGGATCTAATCACTGTTTTACAGTGGAATTGTAGAAGTATTATCCCAAAAATAGATTCATTTAAATTTCTAGTAAATAATCTGAAATGTGACGCATTTGCATTGTGCGAAACTTGGTTAACTTCTGAAATACCCTTAAACTCCCACGATTTTAACATTATTCGCCTGGATCGAGATGATCCCTACGGAGGAGTACTTTTAGGGATCAAAAAGTGCTATTCTTTTTATCGAATTAACCTCCCCTCGATACCAGGTATTGAAGTTGTCGCATGTCATGTTACAATCAAAGGTAAGGACCTTTGTATTGCTTCCATCTACATTCCCCCAAGAGCCTCAGTTGGGCATCGTCGACTCAGTGATATCATTGAGCTCCTTCCCGCACCGACGTTGGTTTTGGGAGACTTTAACTCACACGGTACGGGATGGGGCTGTCTTCACGATGATAACAGATCAGCTATGATCCATGATATCTGCGATAACTTCAATATGACAATATTGAATACGGGAGAAATGACACGGATTCCTGCACCACCAGCAAGACCAAGTGCGCTGGATTTATCCCTTTGCTCGACATCGCTACGGTTGGATTGCACGTGGGAGGTAATTCCTGATCCCCACGGTAGCGATCACCTACCGATCGTAATATCAATCACCAGCGGCTCGAAACCATCGAAGACAATCAATGTTTCGTACGACCTCACACGAAATATTGATTGGAATAGCTATGCGACCTCGATATCTGAGAAACTTGAAAGAACTCAACAACTTCCTCCGGAGGAAGAGTACACGTTTTTGGCTGGCTTGATTCTCGACACCGCGACTCAAGCTCAGACGAAACGTGTACCCGGCGCGAAAACTAACATCCGTCCTCCCAACCCGTGGTGGGACAAAGAGTGCACAAATTTAAACGCGGAGAGAGCCTCCGCGTATAAAATATTCAGAAAAAATGGAACACCTGATAATTACCGGAATTACGCGGCGTTAGACGTTAAAACTAAGAACTTGATTAGAGCCAAGAAACGCGGTTACTGGCGTCGGTTTATAGACGGCTTAACGAAAGAAACATCTATGAGCACTCTTTGGAACACAGCCCGACGAATGCGCAATCATAACACCACGAATGAAAGCGAGGAATATTCCAACCGCTGGATATTCGATTTCGCTAAAAAAGTATGCCCAGACTCTGTACCGGAACAGAAGATCACCCGCGCCGCGACACCAAACACAAACGAAACACCGTTTTCGATGGTAGAGCTCTCACTTGCACTCTTGTCATGTAACAATAAAGCCCCGGGATTAGACAGAATAAAATTCAACTTGTTGAAAAATCTGCCTGACCCCGCCAAAAGGCGCTTGTTGAGTTTATTCAATAAGTTCCTTGAGGGCAACATTGTTCCACATGACTGGAGACAAGTGAAAGTGATCGCCATTCAAAAACCAGGAAAATCAGCCACCGATCACAATTCGTATCGGCCGATTGCTATGCTTTCCTGTATCCGGAAATTGTTCGAAAAAATGATTCTCTTCCGTCTAGACAATTGGGTCGAAACTAATGGCTTACTTTCAGATACACAATTTGGTTTCCGCAGAGGCAAAGGAACGAACGATTGTTTGGCGTTGCTCTCAACCGAAATTCAAATGGCATTTGCTCGTAAGGAACAAATGGCGTCAGTTTCCCTAGACATCAAGGGGGCTTTTGACTCAGTTTCCATAAACATCCTATCTGAGAAGCTGCATCAGCATGGTCTTTCGCCAGTTTTGAACAACTTTTTACATAATCTATTGTCTGAGAAACACATGTATTTCGCGCATGGTGATTTGTCGACAATACGATTCAGTTACATGGGTCTTCCTCAGGGCTCATGCTTAAGCCCCCTTTTATACAATTTTTACGTAAACGACATCGATAAATGTATCAACACATCTTGCACGCTAAGACAACTTGCCGATGACAGCGTTGTGTCTATTATAGGACCCAAAGCTGCCGATCTGCAAGGGCCGTTACAAGATACTCTTGCCAACTTATCCACATGGGCTCTTCAAATGGGTATCGAGTTCTCTACGGAGAAAACTGAGCTGGTCGTATTTTCAAGAAAGCGAGAACCAGCACAATTACAGCTTCAACTAGGGGGTGAAAACATAGCTCAGGTCTTCACATTTAAATATCTCGGGGTCTGGTTCGACTCCAAAGGCACATGGGGATGTCACATTAGGTATATGAAACGAAAATGCCAACAAAGAATCAACTTTCTTCGTACAATAACCGGATCGTGGTTGGGTGCCCATCCAGGAGACCTGATCAGGCTGTACCAAACAACGATATTGTCCGTGATGGAATACGGATGCTTTTGCTTCCGATCCGCGGCGAACACTCATTTCATCAAGATGGAAAGAAATCAGTATCGTTGTTTGCGTATTGCCTTGGGTTGCATGCAATCGACTCATACGATGAGCCTCGAAGTGCTGGCGGGCGTTCTCCCATTGAAAAACCGGTTCTGGGATCTCTCATATCGTTTACTCATTCGATGCGACATTTTGAATCCTCTGGTGATTGAAAATTTCGAAAGGTTAGTTGAGCTCAATTCTCAAACCCGTTTTATGTCCTTGTATTTTGATTACATGGCTCAGAATATTAATCCTTCTTCGTTTGTTTCCAACCGTGCTCATTTCTTGGATACTTCTGATTCTACTGTGTTTTTCGATACTTCCATGAGAGAAGAGATTCGTGGAATTCCGGATCACGTGCGCCCTCAAGTGGCCCCAAATATTTTTTATAATAAATTTAGAACAGTCAACTGTGAAAAGGTGTTTTACACTGACGGATCAAACATCAACGAGTCCACAGGCTTCGGTATCTTCAATCAAAACATCACCGCTTCGTACAAACTCAGTGATCCGGCTTCAGTTTACGTCGCAGAATTAGCTGCTATTCAGTACACCCTCGAGATCATTGAAACCTCGCCCAAAGACCATTACTTCATTGTCACGGACAGTCTAAGCTCAATAGAAGCTCTCCGGGCAATGAAGCCAGGAAAGTACCCCCCTTATTTTCTGGGGAAAATACGGGAACACTTGAGAACTTTATCTGAACGGTCTTATTCAATATCGTTAGTCTGGGTCCCTTCGCATTGTTCCATTCCGGGAAATGAAAAGGCAGACTCATTGGCTAAGGTGGGCGCATTAGAAGGTGATATTTATGAAAGACCAATCTGCTTCAATGAATTTTTCAGTATTTCTCGTCAGAAAACTCTCGAAAGTTGGCAAACTTCATGGACGAATGACGAACTGGGACGATGGCTACACTCCATTATTCCTAAGGTATCAACGAAACCGTGGTTCAAGGGGATGAACGTGAGTCGTGATTTCATTCGCGTTATGTCACGGCTCATGTCAAATCACTATACATTCAACGCACATCTCCGGCGTATCGGGATCGTGGAGAACGGGCTCTGCACCTGTGGCGACGGTTATCAGGACATCGAGCATGTCGTGTGGTCGTGCGTAGAGTATCGCGACGCCAGGTCGAAGCTACTGGAATCCCTCAGGGCCCGAGGTAGACCGCCTGAAGTTCCGGTTCGGGATGTGTTGGCGAGTCGGGATAGCTCATATATGCTTCTCATATACCAGTTTCTCAAACACATTAATATACAAGTGTAATCTGTTACATCTGGCTTAGAAAGTTCCTCCTATTTATCGACGTTGTTTCAACTGTGGCTAAGAATTATTTCTCAACTGCAGGTTCGACACTAACTTCCGCCGATTATCCCGATTCCTCATCTGTCCACCATCTTCATCGGAACTAACAAGATCTTTGTGCTGTCACTAACCTTTTCGCTTCCCCGCTCCCCGTCTCTTCACCATCTCGATGTCAACTAATTAGATCTCTGTCGTTTTAGTCATTTCATTCCCATATCCCTTTTTTACTCCGTTTTCCGCAATATTTACTTCGCTATTTTTTTTTTCATTTTCTTCTGTAACAACACCATCATCGCCCACGGAAACTTACCAACAGCATGCGGGCCACCCGCCGGGTATTCGTAACCTGGGGGTGTTTCCCGCGGACCCACACGGACCGAAGAATGCGGCCAACATGAACATTCACCAACGCCATATGGAAGACTCTCATGAAATATTCAATTCACCGGCCACTGCCGATCACCAGCTGAAGGCTGGATCTGCCAAAGTCAACCATTGCGACCCAAATATGACATTACTCAATGATACAACCCTAGTTTTAAGTTAGTCGTAAATTAGAATTAGTAGAAGCCCTTGGCATCTTAGAGCTTAAGCAGTGTGCCTTAAACATTATATTCTTGAATAAAAAAAAAAAAAAACCGCTTCTTATACAGGGGGCACTGCGTACTCCATGCGTAATGATTGACTTCGAGTACATCATCGTTTGATAAATTTTTAAGCTCATTTTGCTTGTGGCAATTAATACATTTGGCGGTGCCAGACCGACATTCGTTAGCAGCATGTCCACCCGCGCATTTAGGACAGCAAATTATATTCTCGCATGTCACAGCTTTATGACCATATTCAGAGCATTTATAGCATCGCATGGCATCGATTACCTCAAATACTCTACACCGTTCCCAACCGATATTGGTACGTTGTAGCTTCATTAATTTATTAAAAGTAGAAGCGTCACATTCAGTTATAAAGGTTCAATCACTTCGGTTTTCTTTGTTCAGTATTCTGATAACTTTCAGCTCACTTGAGTCAGGTAGATCGTTTTGCAGCTTGATTTTGTCAACAAGGTCATCCTCAGTCAATACATCCGCGATGCCTACAATTTTTACTCTTGGTCGTAGTGGTTTTGAAAGTTCGATCTCATAGTTCTCAGGCAATAGATTCTTTGCATTATCCACTTTGCTTAGTAGATCAGTGCATAGTTTCATCACAGTGTTCAGTGTGGTTTGATTTTTGCGACAGTCGAAACACATGTATTTCAGTCCGATATTTTCACGCATCAGACACAAACAAGCATTATTAAGATCAGAGCATTTCAAATACAGCACTTGGTTACAACCACCGAAACAATATATACGATCAGATACAGAGAGAATGCTCATAGAACAAACTCCAGATGTCCTTTTCTTCCTCTTCGCCCCTGAGCGGGCAACACAACAGCGGAGATGCCGACCAAACAATTGGTATTGAAGCGTCACAGTTCAAACGAAAAAAAAACTATTTTACAAATAACACGCCGAATAAATGTGGCACGCACTAGAAAATAATGTCGAATCCAAGCACTTGTAGAAAACTACAATCTAGCGCAAATTTAACCATTAGGTTCAACGATATCGCGTTGTAATTTGCTTTAGAGTATGCACAATCAACTAACACGTCTGCATCAACAGGCAGCATTTACAGTTAGTGCCGATCAATAAGTGCAAATGAAAAAAAAATAATTCTGATGCGGCTACGCCACCTCGTTTTGTTCGTATGCTATCCGACCTCGCTGCCGCTTGTTCAGACCTAACTGAAGCAAAGAAACCTAGCTTCAAGTTGACCGGGCAAACGAGGCGATTACAGGTTTGTATGCAAGATGCCGCCGCTTCTGACGGTGGTTCGGCAGCAAACTTAGCTGGCGTCGCCTTGGCGACTTGTGATTAAATTTCCAACAATGTGAAATTGCCACAAAAAACTCAAAAACAAAGTTTTCTAAGACTTTACGAAACAATGAGGAAAACTCATCATGCTTGCTTGCCTTTTTCGCATTCGGACGACAATTTTAAGGTAATCAGGCACATCAGTTCTGATGTTCTACTGGACGAGTGTAAAAGGTAAACGTTGATTGAAAATCGTCAGGTCGTTCTTTAATTCGGACGCAAATCGCATTCAGCTGCTGAATACTGAATTCAGATTATGGAACTGAATTTTGCATCAATTTCTTTACATGAATTCTAAAACTGAGTTCCGTATCCATTCTGGTCCAACTGAATAATGAAATTATTTCGAACTAATCTTAGAAACTTAGTTTCAATATTCTGTTTCAGAATTTAGTTCCAGTATTCAGAGCTTGCATGCTGGATTATTCTGGATTCTGGAAATAGAATTCAGTTTCGGAATTCAAATTAGGAATTCAGTTCTAGAACTAAGTTGCAGCTGAATTTTGGAATTTGTAGCCTATTTGGTTCTCGAACTCAGAGCTGGTTCCTGAATTCTATTAACTGGTTCTTTTTAGAACTTTTAATATATTCTCAATGAGCTATTCGAAGTTTTTCTACTGTGCAAATCTACAAATGTCTTTCTCGCGTTACCAACTGGGCAGGCATAAAATGTTAAAATTGACACGATTCATTTATTTATTCTAGCCAGTTGACTTTTAATATCAGTAAATCAATTGCTCAAGAACATTTTGATATTTTCTTCAATTGAAAGTTTTGCAATTCGTTACCAGCGAACATTTTTTCAACCTCTTTTACCCTGTCTCACTAAATAGTGTGCTAAAATAAGACCATATATCAACTTATGAGAACGTCTTTAGATATTCAGAAGTGTGAAAAGTGTTAGTTTGATTCGTATTCACGTCATCCAGTTATGTCTTTGACATTACCCACCCACTTTTTATAGCGTGCAGTGTTGCCACATTTAAATCTGTATTATCGTGACATAACTGTTTACAAATTGAAAAGGCTATGGTAGTTTATACCCAAAGAAAGGTTTTGATTTTATTCAAGTTTGAAAAAAAAATTCTTTTTTTTTTAAATCGTTCAAAATCTTCTCGTGTATTACAGGGTTCGGCACTCGAAGTGTAACAACTTCAGACCTTCGAGCCTGGCGTCAAGGTAAATGCGACATATTATCGTGAAAGTATTCTGGAGGTTGCTTTGAAGCCGTGGGCAGACAAACATTTCGGTGGCAGACCATGGACCTTTCAGCAGGACTCGGCACCGTCTCACAAAGCTCGAGTGAACCAAGAATGGCTGAAAAACAACGTTCCGAACCTCATCACGTCCACACAATGGCTCTCGAATTCACCAGATGCGAATCCAATGGATTATTCTCTTTGGGCCATTTTGGAGAGCAAAGTCCGAACTAAAAGATACACCAGTCTCGAGGCGCTGAAAAAAGTTATTGTCCGCGAGTGGGCCAAAATACCTGCAAGTCACATTCGGGCAGCTTGCCATTCGTTTTTTGACCGTCTCAAGGCCATAGTCAAGGCAAAAGGTGGTCATATCGAGCAAAAGTGAATTGATTCTGAATTTTGTATTATTTTTACACATTTTGTACTTTGAATTAAGTAAAAGTAATTTTCCAAACTGAATTTATGGCCTTTTTAATTGGTTACACTTCGAGTGCCGGACCCTGTATTTGTGAAATTTCGGATATCGTCAAATATTTTTTATTTTTCTAAAGACTTACGGTGTGTAAAATCTACATGTGTCACGAGGTTTTTGTTAGTTAATCATGTTTTCGATAACGGCCCAAATAGCAAATGTAACTTATTAAAACTTCTAGGTGTTCCACAATTGTTTTTGAATTATTATTTATAACAAATCTGCTCAGAAGAGTAGTTAAACATAATAAAATCGGTTTTGCAACTTAGCACTGTTAAGTTTCACATTACTACTGAGAAATCACTGTAGAACAACTTTAAGTACATATAAAACAATTTTGCAGCAAATCACCTACTTGCACTAGCAATTATACAAGTTCTACAAAAAAGTATCACATTGTCGTGCAAAAAGAGAGTAACTATAATAATTGTGCAATGTAAAAAAATCCAAACGATAGTCATAATTGAATCGGACACAATATATTCCGATACGGTGAAAAATCTCTTGAGGATGAAAAATTAGTGAATCTCGGTATTACGACTCTGTTCAACTGTCACAAGTAATCAGTGAGTAGTGAGGTCACAAATTTTCTTCATCAATCTTTTCTCTAATGTATTGAACTAAAATGTAAATCAATTCGTATCTCGTATTAAATTTACTATTCCATGGAATTTAGAAAGGCTATGGGATTATCGTAAATTAAACAAAGCCCAAATCGATCCCACCCTTCCCAAAAATTGAGTAACTTCGAACTAAAGCTATGGATTCATTGACAGCTGGGTCTTTACATCGAATGTGGATGACCTCATCTTGGATGCAACTGAAAACTATAAATCTACCAGAACGACAACTGTAGCAACTCTCGTAGTGAAAAAGGAATTGCGACAGCAAAGCCGGGAGTTCCATAGATTGGTAAACGAATTTTCCAGGGACAAAATTATTAGTGTTTACAACAAGTATGAATGAAAAATAATGCTCAATTCTCTTTTTCATAATTACACTGGCAAAAAAGTAATTAAATCTTATTTCGTGCCCTTTCACATCCTTTCGAATTCCGATTCTTCATCCGAACAGCAAAACTCCATTGTTTAGTGTACTTTTCATTTCCCAACCCGACAACTAAACCGGCGTTGGCAGCTCCTTGCCGTCGGACCAGGTTAGATTAAGTAGCACTGTAATTGAATTAGTGATTTACTTGTCTAATAATCGCCTGACCCTTTTGGGCCGCTGGGAGTAACAACAAGAACAAGCTGCACGCCTCTTTCGGATCGGTCAAGAAGTTAACCGTCATATGAGATAGGGCCAACAACCGCCTCGATTGTAAGTCGGATGGGCAAAATTCTCGGTTTCACAAAACCTTCCGGCTATCGCTAGCCACCTTTCACACCTAGTACTTTAACTTTATTGGCTGTAAATTAAACCCGCGTCGTCGCAATGGTGGTTGGATCCAGTTTCATAGACCTGTTTGCGGTCGAGTTATCCTCACGGCAGGAGGCCAGCACGGCAGGAGCTGAGGGGGGGAGGAGGGCGAAGTTCAAGTACGACGATACCGGTGCAGATGATGGGCTGTCGTCTTCATCGTAGATAACGATGTTTGGTATCAATTACTGCGGAAAACTGGTCATTATAGGACCAACCAGGCTGCTTTCAAGCTGTGTCAGTTCTGCCGCAGTACCGCACCGGGTTCCAAGCTCCAAGCCAGGATAGCGAGCTTGATACCGTTTCCGTTATCGGTAGGAGTGTCAGGTCAAAAGCAACCGATCGATGATCGGGATGTGCGTGATTGGTAGTCATGTGGCCGACGAACGGTTACCTACAGTACAGAATTAAATTTATTATTATTTATTCAACCGAATTTTAATAACAAGTTATTATTATCATCAAACGAGTGAAATAGATTGGTAAAAGGTTAACAAAAGCATCACCAGTCTTATTCATCATGTGCTTCTGTCAGGCACTGATTTGAAATTTGTTGGTTTTATCGCTTTTGCTGCCTTTGTTAGGTAACAGCTCCTGTAGTCATCTCTCATCCCACTTTCATACTTTCATCCTAAATTTGATGTTGCGAAGGAACAGATTTCAAAAATGACATACGAATACAACTATGTAATGAAAACCGCGAAAAAGCTACCTCATAGATGGGACTCGACCCCGAAGCTTGTTCCTATCCGGGGACATCGTTTTACCAATTAAAATATCCTACATGGGAAACACACGAAAAAAGCGGCCTAGTTGAACAGAAGAACCGGACGTTCGGACGCCACGGCGTTCAATTATAGTCATATTTCTTTGGCAACCTCTCCGCCAGGAATTATTAGCCGTCGCTTCGCAAATCTATTTTCATTCTCCACTTTGCCGTTATTGAAAAAAAACTGTTCCGAAAGTTTTTTCTTCAGAGAGAAGCAATTATTATGATCACAACTTTTTTTACCTTCCGAGCTGTCGATCTGGATTAGTTTAAAAGTTTTCGTATTTGGATCACTTGAAACTTTGAAAAATCGACTCTATGACATTCATAGTTGGTAGAACTTTCCTTTTTTTGTTAATTTATATATTTTTTTTAATTCACTGTCCTCTAGTTTTACTTCGAAACCAATAATAAGCGTTATTTTGCATTTCAATTTAGTTTTATATCGATGATACTTTTCAATCAAATTTTTGATACAATTGATGTCTATTTTATATTGCTATCGAATTCCACTCGTGTAAATTCCATTGTTTCTTTCTGTGTATGCATTCATATATGCACATTTATATCTTTTTGCATACATCAAGTTCTGTCCGGCTAGAATCCGGAATCACTTAGTTTGTTGCAGCGAGACTGAAAGTGACCGCTGCAAAAAATGTTTTTGCAGTGGTTTGCTTACCTAGACGCCTACATTCTGCGGTATAAATTTCACGGTGTTCCGTGCAATGAGTCAAAAGTTAGTCCAAAATGAAGCCGAGAGGAGGAAGAAGCCAACGTTGAAGCAAAGTTTCGCACTCGAAAAATTGTACCGAGCTCGGAAATTGTACCAGTTGATTTTGACGAAATACCAAGGATGTCTGCTCATCGACGATGAAACCTACGTCAAAATGGATTTCGGACAGTTTCCAGTTCTACAAGACGACGGCACGAGGAAATGTTTCTGCGAAAGTTGAAGTTTGCTTTTATGGACAAATTTGCAAAATCTTGATGATTTGGCAAGGAATATGCAGCTGCGGATCTAAGATCAACGTATTAGTGACGAATAAGATGATAGACTCGAATCTGTACAGCGAAGAATGCCTCAAAAACCGCCTCAATAATACCCATAAATCCGTGAAGTTCTGGGGAGATTTGGCAAGTTGCCACTACAGCCGGGAAGTCATCCAGTGATATCGCGATAATAACGTAGATTTTATTGAAAAAACGTGATTAATCCACCTAGCAGTGAGATGATACCTTTTTTTTTATCAATCCGCATGTGTTTTTTTGCATGGATATTCTTAGGTGTTTTAGTTCTCATGACATTATTTTAATTATCGTCGTTTCAAACGGCAAATTGAGATTTTAATCACTCATTACCCTGTAATTTCAAATCTGCAAATCGTATCGAATTTCAATCTTAACGTGTGACATTCGATTGAACATTCCATGAGATGTCGAAGTAAGTTCCACTTTAGAGTTTTTCGTCATTATTTATGGTACTTCCAGAGCTGGTATTCAGGAACTAGCATAACCCAAAATGATTCGAATGGCCATAAATTTATACCCCAAACAATTTACATCTTCTATATCGGAATGAATTTTAAAAATTCATCATCTGTAATTCCAGAATCGGATAAAATTCACCAATTTTGTGTGGGACATTAAGTCCTTTAATTTGAATTTTTGTTTTTGAAGTTCGATTTGGCCTTTTTGAAAAAATGATTAAACTTTGAGAAACGATTCGAAACTGGATCCGGAGTTCTAAGATCGGTGTAGCCGAAATCAGATAAATTCACCTGAGGAGTGTGTAGACATCTTTGAGAAATTGTAGTGCGAATTAAAATTTGGGGGTTCATTCCGAATCCAAAAACGAATACCGCTTAAACTGAAATAAATATATTTGGTAATCGACTATCCAAATTTGCAAACCCGATAAACCTGATTAATTTATGTGAAATGGAAATTTTTATACTAATCACCCTGTATCTCCTAAACCAGAAATCGGATCTGACTAATTTTTATAGGATTTTAAGACCTCTAATTTGAATCATAGATGATTCTTAGATTTCATTGAATCTTAGATCGGTTCAGCCATCTACGAGAAAAATGAATTGCATTATTTTAATTTCGTTTCACATGTCATCCTGTGGTTCCGAAATCAGAAGTCGGATCCAAATTTGGAAGTATACTAGTTTTCATATGAATCTGAGTTTGTAGAAAACGGTTTAGCTATCTCCGAAAAAATTGAGTGAAATTATTTGTCATACACGCATTTGCTGATCTCGACGAACTTAGTCGTATGGTAGATGGAAGTTATGTTCTTCCAGCTTTTATTGCTGTAAGTAGTTTAAATCAATATAATTATGGAATTACTTTCAACTCGAAAATGCTGATATCATCTGGTTTATAAATGCCATATTCGAACGATTATGTTGCCAAAAACGAACCGTGCTAAAATCGGTCCAAGGCAAATTGTCATGAAAAAGGATGCTGTACACAGTCTTTTGGGCACTTAGAAACAATTGTATGTAACAGTATAAAAATCGTGTTTTCCGTTGCTCCCAAGCATTTCTTTGTCATACAGTGCTCAAAACTTCTACTGCTGGAATAAGGGGAAAAGTCGTTTACACAAAAATATTGATATCTCCGTTAAAAATGGACGGATTTTAACAAACTATGGCTTGTTGGATAGCTATTACCGTGCGGAATCTAATTCTAAAAACATATTCTGTTTTCAAGGTCAATTGTGACAGATACTGTCAAAAAACTGAAAATTTTGACATAAAACTCCGTATAACTCAAAAAGTAAACATCCTATCTCAAAACCATTCAATAGCGTTTTGGGTGACGGGGAGACCTTTGATTTGCGATTAGTTTGATCAAAATCGGTCCAGCCATCTCTGAGATCTCGACCTCTTAGTTGACAACACACATACAGACACACACACATTCACACACACACAGACAGACATTTGCTCAGTTCGTCGAGCTGAATCGATTGGTATATGACATTCGGCCCTCCGGGCCTCGGAAAATTTTTCGAAAGTTTGAGTGAATTCTAGACCTATTTTTTAAATATGTAAAAAAAGGTAAAAACATAAATCCACCCAACTGCTCGCAGTTCCGGCTCATCGATCGGCAATAATGAAGCATGAAAACTTGCGAAAAGAGGATAAACGGCTCGGAACACGACTCAGATGACCAAAATTTGGATCAAATGTGCCAAGGAAGTTGACTCCGGAGGTGTGCAGAATCAAGAAGAAAATGCGAATTTTCATTAGAAACGAACAAATAAGATTTGAATTGATGTATTTTCCTTAAAGCACAGTGAATTCCCTTTGTTTTGATGTATTAATCATATTTGTACGTCAATTCGTTATATTATTATAAATGGACATAGCTTAAGATTGGTGAAATGAAGGTGCTTACACACATGCAAAAACATGTACATATACAGCAATTCCACGAAAAAAAGATTTACCATCTCTCAGTAATTCACAATATTTAATACAATCGTACTCCTTCGAAAAATATCAGACCCATATTTCTTTTCTATTTTGCCATTAGAGTGAACATTTCCATGTTAGGGTGGATCAAAAAATCTATTTTTTGTAGAAAATTCATAATTTTTAAGCAATAATCTTCTAAAAACTTCCAGTCGATTGATTGACATGATTGAAATTTTCAAAAGGGAAAACTTTCACTTTGCTAATTTCTCGATAGGGTGTGCAGAAAAACCTAAAAGCCGTACATACAAACCATGAAAACTGCTTAAAACGTATAAAATTGACGTTATCAACCACGAAACTCCAACTTTATTCATATATGCATTTTTCTCAAAAACTATTGACATGTAGACAACATATACAAAAAGGCGGGTGGGTAATGTCAGAGACATAACTGGATGACCTGAATACAAATAAAATGAATCGTTCAGTTTTTATGACGAGAAAGATCCTGAATTCTTCAACTGGAATTCAGGAACCGATTTTTTGATCCGAATGCTAGAGTAGAATTCTAAAACTCAATTTCGATGCTATCTTGAATTCTGAATAGTTAAACTCATCACTGAACCTGTGTTGTGGAGCTGAATTCAAGACCAGGATTCTTTTTCGGCTCTGAATTCTGAACCTGAATCCTAGCACTGGACTCTGATCTGCTGAATTTCAGTTACACAATTCCGATCCAGGATTTCGTTTTCAAATTCGGATCCATAATTTCGCTTAGAAGATCCAGAACTTTGTTCAAAGATCTACCGAATGTAGTTCCTGAGTTCAGTTACATTTCTAGAATTGTAGAACTGAACTTTGGAACCAAATTATAGCAGAATCATATTTTAACACCATTCAATTCCACTATACAATTATTATTCCAGTGAAATTATTCTATTCAACGCTCAAGTGACAAATTAGTGACCAAATGGTCTAGAACTCCGAACCCGGACTCTGGAATGAAGTGTAGAACTCAATTAATGAAATACAACTTAACTTTGGATCTAAGTTCTGTTCCCGGATTTCGGTCTGAAGATCCAGAATTTCAGAGTTTTCTGAACCTGAATTCTGAAACTATATTTTAAATCTGAAATCCGGCCAGGATTTTCTGAACTGAATTCTGATCTGAACTTCTATTCCAGAATTCAATATCAAAATTCAGATCCAAAGTCCAGGTCTCGAATCAATCCTGATCTTGGATCCAAAATCCCGGCTTAGAATCAAATTTTGAAATTCGGTTACAGTTCCAGAATTATGGTACTTGAATTCTGATCTGGACTCAACGAGTAAACTACGTAGACAATAATGAACAAAGCATCAATTAGAAGAGTTGATTTTGTATGATTCTAAGCCGGGATTTTGCTCCAATGCAAACGACCAGCAGCAGGATGATGCAATTGCTCTTGTTTGTAGTGAAACTGGCTCTGCAAACGTCCCGCATCAATGATGAACTGAATTCTTGATACTAGAACTAGAACTGAGCTCTGGACCTGAACCAACCGGAATGATGCACTTGCTTTACTTCCTGCTCAGTCAACTGTGCAGGCTAGAATGAACGAAATATATCTAGTGTTAACCTTTTTTTTATAACATATTATCTATTTTACCAGTTAACCTTTTATACCGTGAAAAGGCGTCATTCAAACATTTTAGAAAACTTTAATTTTGTATTATTTGTAATTACGTCATACAACTGAAAATTTTATCATAAATTACTGATCCGATGACGTGCAGCACAAATTATGTTGATTCGTTAGACACAACAAGAGATATTCACGATCAAAAACTTATCACTCTCTCAGAGGGTAAATTTTGAAAAGGCGCCCCATAGTGAAGTAAGTCGTATTCACGACAAAATTTAAAAAAATCGGTTCATTGGTTATCAAGCTATGAATTTAATACAAATAATCTATTTTTGGATCCATCTTATCACAGAAATGATCACTATAAAGACAAAATGAAAAAAAATACGAATTTAATATTTTTCAATGGAGAACGATTGTACCGATCATTGTGGATTTCTAAGAGGTAGTATATCTTTTTCTCATAGACTTTCTGTATATATGTACATAAACGCGCATATATCACATATAAAGGGTGACTTTCTTGCTGTTATTTTCTTGGCAACACTGTTTTTGACAGATCACACGTGAATCGTGTCTTGTGTCATTGTTAGTTTCGTGTATAATTTAATCATGAATCGACTTACGTACGAACAACGTTTGCAAATTATTGAATTTTACTATCAACGTTTATGCTCGGTTAAGAGAGTGCATCGCGCACTTCTTCCATTTCCAAAACCGCCACCGTTCGCAGCATTATCGGGCCCTACTTCTTCAAAGGCGATGATGAGCGGAGCGTTACTGTTGATGACGAGCGCTATCGTGTGATGATTGACGTTTTTACCTGAGATGGCTGGACCGATTTTGATCAAACTAGTCACAAATGAAAGGTCTCCCCGTCACCCAGAACGCTATTGAATGGTTTTGAGATAGGATGTTTACTTTTTGAGTTATACGAAGTTTTACGTCAAAATTTTTAGTTTTTGACAGTATCTGTCACAATTGACCTTGAAAACAAAATATATTTTCAGACTTAAATTCCGAACGCAATACCTATCGAACGAGCCACATATTGTTAAAAAATAGGTAAAACCGTCCATTTTTAATGGAGATATCGAAATTTTTGTGTGAGCGACTTTTTCCCCTATTCCAGCAGTAGAAGTTTTGAGCGCTGTCTGGCAAAGAAATGCTTGGGAGCAACATAAAACAGGGTAGTTTAATTGGTAAAACAATTTCCCCGGTTAGGAGTTAGCTACGGGTTCGAGTCCCGTCTCTGCGGTAACATTTTCGCGGTTTTCATTACATCATTGTGTTCACATGTCGGTTTTCCAATCTGGTTCCCCGTTAGATACTGATCATGTTAAAACTAGCTCAAGGCGGCTTTACGTCTTAACAAAGCCTAAAACAAAATCGTTGAACATAAAACACGATTTTTATACTGTTACATACATTTGTTTCTAAGTACCAAACAGACTGTGTAGAGCATCCTTTTTCATGACAATTTGCCTCGGACCGATTTTAGCACGGTTCGTTTTTGGCAACATAATCTTTCGAATATGGCATATGTAAACCAGATGATATCAGCATTTTCGAGTTGAAAGTAATTCCATAAATATATTGATTTAAACTACTTACAGCAATAAAAGCTGGAAGAACATAACTTCTATATACCATACGACTCAGTTCGTCGAGATCAGCAAATGCGTGTGTGACAAATAATTTCACTCAATTTTTTCGGAGATGGCTAAACCATTTTCTACAAACTCAGGTTCATATGAAAAGTAGTATACTCTCAAACAAGATTCCTGAATTACGTTTGGATCCGACTTCTGATTGCGGAACCACAGGATGATATGTGAGAGGAAATTTAAATTGTGTAACTCATTTTTCTCGTAGATGACTGAACCGATCTAAGATTCAAATGACATCAAAGAATCATCTATGATTCAAATGAAAGGTCTTAAAATCCTATAAAACATCTTACTTTTTAGTCAGATCCGACTTCCGGTTTAGCAGATACTCTTCTCTAAGCTCAATCATTTTCTCAAAAAAGCCCAAATTGAACTTCAAAAACAAAAATTACAGGACTGAAGGTTCCATACAAAATTGGTGAATTTTATCCGATTCTGGAATTACAGATGATGAGTTTTTAAAATTCATACCGATATAGAAGATGTAAATTGTTTGGCGTATTAATTTATGGCCATTCGAATCATTTTGGGTTATGCTAGTGCCTGAATACCGGTTCTGGAAGTACCATAAATTATGACGAAAAACTCTAAAGTGGAACTTATTTCGACATCTCATGGGATGTTCAATCGATTGTCACACGTTAAGATTGAAATTCGATACGATTTGCAGTTTCGGCATTACAGGGTAATGAGTGATTAAAATCTCAATTTGTCGCTTAAAACGACGATAATTAAAATAATGTCATGAGAACTAAAACACCTAAGAATATCCATGCAAAAAACATATGCGGATTGATAAAAAAGAGGTATCATCTCACTGCTAGGTGGATTAATCACGTTTTTATGGTTGAAAATGGAAAAATTGGATATACTTAACTTGTGGTTTCAACAAGACGGTGCCACATCCCACACGGCACGCGAAACAATGACCGATTTGAGAGCCGCTTTCGGAAAACAGTTTATCTCACGTTTAAGGCCTGTCAATTGGCCGCCCAGATCGTGTGATTTAACGCCTTTGGACTATATCTTTTGGATCCATGTTAAGGTTTATGTCTACAAGGATAAACCAGCAACGATTGACGCACTGGAATTTGAAACATTTATTCATGAAATACCGGCTGATATGTTGGAGAGAGTGTGCTTCGAATGAAATCATCTTCAAACATTAAATTATATTCTTTGTTCTATCGATTCCAATAAAGATTTCATAAATTTTCTCAAATTTTTTGTGTATTTTTTTCTAAATCAAATTCTATACCTCTTCAAAAATTACCTTTTATAAAGCGTGTAAATTGAGGTTTAGGATTATTTCTGGATACTGATAAAAATACTGAACTAAACCCGTGAAGCTAAGCTACTTTGTAAGATAGATTCTTTCTGTAAGAAAGTTTCTTCAGCATTTAATGAAGCATAGAATTGAGATCGAAATCACTGTGCAACGTAGATGGACAAAGATATCATTGGACACGTTGAAGGTATCATCTTCCGTCTTCCCATCGCTGTTGCCACGTTCAAGATCATTACGGCGACGCGAACCACCGCGGCAATAACTGATTTATTCGACTTCGGCCGTAATACAACAGAATTGATATAACTATGAAACAATTCCGATTATTGGAAGTTATTACAAATCACAAACAACGAGCTAATCTCTCCTGAAGTTCAACCCGTAGTGATGGTTGATGGTGGTATTCTTTCAATTACCTTAGTTGTAATAACCTTCCAGTAGCGACTTACCTACGGAGAGAAAAAAGAGAGAGAGAGAGAGAGAGAGAGAGAAAAAAATAAACCGAGTTAGTCTATTTCATCATCAAGGCAGTACGGCAAGTGATTGCTTCCGCACGGGAAGGTGAAAAAGGAAAACGATTTCCCATTATAGCTTGATTGAAAAATTATAGAATTGCTCTTTGGCACTTCAGCATAGCGCGGTCCGACGTCGGTTCCCCTTTCTTTCGCCACCGTACATTTCAATCATCGTATCAGATTTTCAAAGCGAACGTTTGTACGATGAAAGAGCGATTGTTAGAGGAATTGCAGCAAAAGAAAAAAATATCACAATGTTCAAAAAGGAGGAAACAAGAAGAATCGTACGTGATTTCATGAATTAAGTTTTACACCCGCATCATGCAAATCTTTCAAGGATTCCCCTGACAGCCAGTCGATCCTCCATCACCCCACTCATCGTCATCATCGTCATCATCGTCATCATCATCGTCTTCGTCCTTGCGGCTGCCTACCGTCTGAACACCGCATCAGCACCGCCGCCGTTGTCGAAACTGTATGAAGAAGAACAATTTACAGCCATTCCTCAGTCCCCGGACGGCCTCGTCTTTCCGTCTTTCATCACAATAGCGTCGTCCTACAAAGCTACTGGTAGCAAGGATGAAAAAAAAATGAACCTCAACATGTACTTCAAATCGTTCCACTTCATTGAATCTCGCGCTCCGGTTTCCCTTTCAACCGGTATCCGGAGGCTGAGGTTTGCCGCACCTCAGCTCAGTCCTCGCGTCGTCGTTCAACGTCTCCAACCGAACCGGGGGAAGGACCATTAACCCGCTCTGGTAGCAAGCATTACCGTAATTTATGCTCTGTTTGATGTTTGGTTCCTCGACGGCAGAGCTGTCATTGCTGCCCGGTGTGCCGGTGGGCAATGGAATTCACCACGGCTTGCTGTGATGCCGTGAATCACGCACACCCGTTCTGCCAGTCGAATTGTGCGAATGGTAATTTTTTTTATTTGTTTTACCTTTCTCATGTATACGAAGCTATGCAATCACTGTGAAAACCAAATTTTTAACCGAGGCCTTGAGATCCGAATGACATATGCCATTCGATTCAACTCGATGAACTGAACCGATTTGCATGATCTTAGATTTAAATGAAAGGCCTTATGGTCCTATATAAAGTTCCTGAGTTTCATTTAGATCCGACCTACGTTTCCAAAATGACAGGATGATATACACCAAAAGGTGAAAATAATATCAGTAACTTTTTTCAAAGATGGTTCAACCGATTTGTACCAGCTTAGATAGAACTGAGAGGTCTTCAGATACCATGTGAATATCCCTATTTTTATTCATATTCAAATACCGGTTCCGGAGTTTCTTTTTTCATAAGTACACAGTTCAAAAAATTCTTGTGATTTTACATCTTATCAGATGCACATAAATGGAGCGTCATATTTCACACAAATGTATATTCAAGAACATGTAAAATTGTGTGATTTGAAAATTACATGGCTTGAAAACGAAAGGAATAAACATCAAAAGATCGACATCAACAACGAGACTTGAACCGAAAAACATTAGATCACAAAGCACACCAGTTAGTCGACTGAGCCACAGAAGCACATATCTGCTTGGCTGGTAAATCGTGCATATAAATTCATACAGTCTCACTTGCTAGCCGAGTGCAAATTACACTCGGAGCCGGTAAATTTCTGCACGAATGTTATATTGTGTCATTTGAGAAGTTCAGTAGTTATGAGCTGTATCTTTCGAAGAATTATGTCACCTGTAAAATTCATAATTTTCTTTCTGTGTAGCGATGAGATGAATAGCGAATTCTTTTGATAGGCTAAAAAATTTCTTTAGTTGGTTTGTTTGTTGAACGAAAATATTTTAGAAGTAATTGTTATAAGGAGTGTATCGATAAGTAGTTAGCAACATTCAAACAGTTATTACTCTGAAATGGATTCATTTTTTGCATCGTGTTTTGCGGTGACATATTTGTTTACATGTCAATAACAGCTGCGCAATCGATTGGTTTCGATGCGGTTTATCGTTTCAATGATGAGTCGAATTGATCCGGAATCGCGAAAGAAAATTCTGCGCACTTGGTGCTCAGAAAGTGGTGTCACGTACAACGAAATTGCAAAACGGGTGAAAGTGCACCACACCAGTGTCAAAGATATTATCGAAAAGTTCGGTATGACCCTTTCCATGAAGGATTTGCCCCGATCCGGTAGGAAAACGGGTCCCAGCCAGCCCGGCCGGGACTTGAAAGTGGTTGAGTACATCAGGAAAAACCCATCGGCGGCGACGCGGGATTTGGGCAAGCAGTTCAACACCAGCATCGGGATGATTCAACGGATCGAAGTTCGGAACTCCCTGAAAACGTCAAAGAAACAGAAGGTGCCGAAAAAGTCCCTGGTACAGCAAGTTCAGGCCAAAACGAGAGCGCGAAAACTGTATAACCGGATTCTACAGAATAAAGACGGATGCATCCTGATCGACGACGAAACCTACGCCAAGGAAGACTCTCGAGCGCTGCCCGGACCGCAATATTATACGAAATCGGTGTACCAGAACCTGGACGACGCTGACACCACGGTGGCGATGGAAAAGTTTGGGCAGAAGGTGTTGGTCTGGCAAGCAATTTGTACCTGTGGTTTGCGGTCATCGATTTTCTTCACGAAGGACACAATTAACGCCAAGGTGTGCGAGGAAGAATGTTTGAAGAAGAGAATGCTGCCACTGTACAGAAAACATAAGGCTCCTCCTCTCTTCTGGCCGGATTTGGCTTCAGCCCACTACGCCAACTCCGTTCTACAGTGCTTATCAAAAAATAATGTACAATTCGTGGGAAATGACATCATTCCACCGAACTGCCCGGATTTGCGGCCAATTGAAAGATAAAATTTTTAAAAAAAACTGGACAGCTGCCACCAGGAAAGTCACAAAAGTAGCTGTGCAGAATTTAATGAAGAATGTCAAGTCCAAAGTGCGAGCGTTTCACAGAAACTAGGATTTTCTTCAAAATAATCAGTGAAATGCATAAAAATGTAATTTTTTTACAATATATCGAAAACAGATGTCATAATATGTTTTTTTGTCGCTTTTTTATTCAATAATCAATGTTGCTAACTACATTTCGATACACTCCTTATTTATGTGCTTCCTTAATTTCACGGGTTTCAGCAGAATTTACCGTTAAAAACACCCGTAAAAGGCACTCCGAAAATTAGGTACATAGGCAATCTTCAGTAACATTATTTTTTTAACCTTTGGGCCCCTCCCGAAACGAAATCCTGGGTACGGGCCTGATTATTACATTATAGACATTGCACTTCGTTGCAAAACAAAAAGTGTTCTGTAAGTAGCAGAAACTTTACGTCTGCTTAGCGGTTCAAACTGAACTGTCGAGTTTTGCATAAAGCAGTTCAATTTGAACTGCTGTGCATTGATGAGTCAAGGACGAAACGTAAACATATCAACATTATTAAGCCTTTTGAAAAAAATAGATTTGTCAAGACCTTCAAAATAGGTTTCTGTTTCTGCAATGACCTCAGCATTCGACGAAAAACTCTGTCCCTGGAGAAACCTTTTCAGATTTGGAAATAGATAATAGTCGCTGGGGGCCAGGTCTGGAGAATACGGGGGATGGTGGACCAATCCGTACAGAGAATCATTCAATTTCACTGTTGCTTTTATGCATGAATGGCGGAAGACGCTTGATGGAAACTAGAACTCGTCTGACACGGTCAGCTGTTATTCAAACTCTAGTGGATAGATTGTCATGAAATTTGGTATTGGGCCATCTAGAGGCTTGTTCTCATCAGAAATATACACGGTTCAAAACTATTCACGTCTTTTCTGTGACAGGCCCGGGTCTTTTCATTCCATGTTGTATAATAATCGTATTTGTTTGTATTCAGTGATGAAACCGAACTTTTTTAACGAAACGATGTTGAGAAGTTTCAAAAATTACTTGAAATTTGACAAGTCATTTAAATACGTCATACGTTTAAAAATGAAAACTTGAAAAAGGAATAATTGATCTCAATGAAGATCAAACATAACTACCAAATTCTATATTAAAAAGCTTAAAACTAGGAATAGGTATAATGTAATTGCAATACCAATATGTGCAATTTTGAAAACAATGGCTTCATAAGTTTATATATCCAAGTAACTACAAAATCCTAAGTTCACTTCACATACTTCTATTGTACAGTGTAAGACAGCATTGCCCTAAGACAAGACAAGACAGCTCACGTTACGATTTCGGAGCCAAGCCTGGGAGCCACTTTGAAGTGTTTGGTGCTGTACTGTTTTCTTTACCACAGGGTTATTCTCATTGTATTTCGCAATGTTTGCAGCAAGATTAGTAAAAGTTTTTGGATTCGCCAGACTTCAGACGAATCTGGTAATAATTGCTTTTTGGAAATGCAATGAATGCAATGAATAACGTTATCAAGTAATTCCTTTATATAGGCTGCTTTATAGGTTTCTAAAAAAATTTTCATATTTCGAAAAAAAAAACTGAGAGCCTAGTCCGTGGGAAATATTGTTTTTCGATTTCTGCTTGCTCTAAATATGCAAAACGAGAATGAACGGTTACTTTCGACATTGCCCCTGTACATTGTCTTAAACCGATTCGACAGAAAGATGGACGACTCCCGATTTTTCCGAAAATGTATCCGGAAATAGAGAAAAATAGTGTGTATTCTTCTACTCGGTCAAATATTTCGCTGGACTGCAAGTATTATTATTTGAACAATGGAATGTCAATAACATGCATTAAAATATAAAAGAAATTGGCTGCACTGCCAACGGCGCTGGCCACATACATGTTCATTAATTCAGCAAGGCCCAGGCAGCGATGTCAGATCTACGGAAATTTCCGTAGATCTACGGATTCGAAGATATTCTACGGACCTATGGATCCGTAGACAAAATCTACGGAAATTTGAATTTATCAACGGAAAACTACGGGAACTAGTCTTGTCTGGCGAGCAAAAAAAAACAAAAAGCTTTCCACCGGGAGAGTTGCCGAGAAAAATCAATCTACGGAAATGGCACTACTAACTTCTGGCATCGCTGGGCCCATTGAAATCAAACAAAATAAGAGTAAGAAGCCAGTTGTCTCGTCTGGTCTTAGGTTTGCCCTGTAAGTACTTATAAAGTCCTTAATTTACAATCTGGCTTGTATGTTCTGTAATTTATTGTGAGTAAATAAAGGCCAAATCACTCTAAACTTTTTCTGAAACCAAATCCAATCGAAAAACATTTAGTGACTTTAGGGCGATTAGAAACGATTTTGCAAGGTTACATGATTATTCCGGAATGGGAAGTGGTTTCACTGTTTACTTTCAAAAACTGAAACGAGTTTAGAAACGCTCTGTTCGTCAAGCGTTGAGGAAACCTGACATAATATCCAGACAAATGTCAGTTCAGACAATTTCTACGGATTTTTTTCTGGTTTTATCGAAAAACAAGACCTGACATCTGGCTTATTATCCTTCCTTCCGAGTCTCCCGTTTTTGTTATCTTCACCCTGTTCAATATATACCAACTGTCAGTTTACTTGTTGGCTACTGTGTTGCCATATTTACAGATTTTCTAAATAAAGTTTATGCTGAGAAAAGAATACTAATTTGATTGTGTGATAGTGATAGTGATAAATTGTTTCCTTTTTCCATGGAACATTAGTAAAACTGACTTTTTCTCCATTTGGAAAATGTAACTTTAAATAAAAATCTAGTTTTTGTATTTCATTACCATTCCTACAGTTTGACTTGTGCCATAAATTCTCGTTCCAAACTTTGATGACAAAGCACGAAACATCTCTTTCATGTTGAAAACAAAATCAGCCCCATTGTTGACGTATTACCGGATTTTTCGGAAACCGGAAAAAAGACAAGTTTGGAATTCGGAAAAAAAGTCAAGACACTTCATTTTCCTCGTAAAGTAAACACATTGTCGAGCTAACACTAATTTAACAAATCATTTTGGTTACACTTTGATTCACTAGAAACAAAAACGACTTGTTACTGATTTTAATTACACAGTGTTGCCAATATAAATATTCATTACAGACGAGGTTTAAAAAACAATAATTTTCATTGGTGAGCTAAAATTGTACATTTTATCAAACTTGATTTCTGATTTATGTTAGTACCGTAACTAATTTTGTTTTCGTTTTGTAATTTTTACTATTTAAATATCCGTTTTAAAAAATGGTGGTTTTTGCGTCTCCTTGAGAATGACAAATTTGTTCAACATAAATGTGCTTCTTCCTACTCTGTCCATTTAGGTTCTGTTATACGACGTATGCAACATTGAAAAATAAATATTGATGATACACTAAATCACGACAATAATGGGAACATACATTAGGCTGGGCCGAACACTTACCACATAACCACAAAAGAAAAGAAGTACAAAGAAGTGATACTGAAGGGCGAAGGGCGGAAACGACTTCTTGGTAAAACAATGGTCTTGCTTTTGCTACATCATCCAATAACCAACTATGGAATACGTGTTTGAAATTGAATCACTTCCAGCAACATTAGCAAATATCCCGCACTTTCACTTCCTTGCTAAACTTATCGCTTAATTGCTGCCACTGTGAAATTAGAGCTGCTTCTCCCTGTCCGTATCCAAACGTTGTCCATCGTCTTTGCTGCTGTGGGAAAACAAAAAAAACTTACCATGTCGATATAACCAACAGCCCGTGGGGTAATTATTGTCTCACTCGATTAAAATTATCAGCTCCAGAAAATGTTTACACACCGGCAGCAGTCGTCGTAGACGACGAACAGAAAAACTTCCACCCAACCGAAGTGGAAAATAAAGGAAGAAGCTCAAACCAGATTTAATTAAAATTGCAAACACGGCAACATTTTTGCACAGTGCCCACTATGGCATCACACTTCAGGCAGTGCTGTTTTTTTGTTGTTGTTATTGTTGTTGCAACAGCCTCTTCTCAATGTTGCAGAATTGAAGAAGGCTGTTCAGGTTTTTAATGCGAATGAAGCTAGCGCAGAAAAAGCTGGATACAAAAGAAGCAACGACCAACTGGAGCGAATACTTTTAGTAACATCATCGATCGACCAGAGAACGGACGATTGTGGTTCGCACTGATTTTGACACTTGCAGAAACAGAAAAAATCTAAATCTTATCTTATCTTATCTTATCTTATCTTATCTTATCTTATCTTATCTTATCTTATCTTATCTTATCTTATCTTATCTTATCTTATCTTATCTTATCTTATCTTATCTTATCTTATCTTATCTTATCTTATCTTATCTTATCTTATCTTATCTTATCTTATCTTATCTTATCTTATCTTATCTTATCTTATCTTATCTTATCTTATCTTATCTTATCTTATCTTATCTTATCTTATCTTATCTTATCTTATCTTATCTTATCTTATCTTATCTTATCTTATCTTATCTTATCTTATCTTATCTTATCTTATCTTATCTTATCTTATCTTATCTTATCTTATCTTATCTTATCTTATCTTATCTTATCTTATCTTATCTTATCTTATCTTATCTTATCTTATCTTATCTTATCTTATCTTATCTTATCTTATCTTATCTTATCTTATCTTATCTTATCTTATCTTATCTTATCTTATCTTATCTTATCTTATCTTATCTTATCTTATCTTATCTTATCTTATCTTATCTTATCTTATCTTATCTTATCTTATCTTATCTTATCTTATCTTATCTTATCTTATCTTATCTTATCTTATCTTATCTTATCTTATCTTATCTTATCTTATCTTATCTTATCTTATCTTATCTTATCTTATCTTATCTTATCTTATCTTTGATACGTTGATAAATTTTATTCATTTTGTGTATAAACCCAAAAACTTTTCAAGAACACAAGATCAAAGCTTTGTTAAGCCCAAGCAAGCTGTAACACATGGGCTGAAAAGTCACGGGCCTAACAAAGAGAACACGTTTTTTTTTGGTTCGAAATTAACTTCATTTTTCAACGTCATCTCCATCAAGAGCAACGCAATCATTCCAGCGCCACTCTAGCATTTCAATACCACTTTTGTAGAACGATTTATGTTTTGCCTCAAAATAGGCCTCAGTGTCAGCGATGACCTCTTCATTTGGGCGAAATTTGTTTCCGGCGAGCATTTTTTTCAGGTCTGCGAACAGCCAGTATTCGCTGAGAGCCAAATCTGGTGAATATGGTGTATGTGGGAGCAATTCGAAGCACGATTCATGTAGTTTTGCCAATATTTTGATTGAATTGTGACACGGTCCGTTATCTTGATGAAACAATTTTTTTCTTTGCCATATGCGGTCGTTTCTGTGCAATTTCAGTCTACAAACTCTTCAATAATGCTATGTAATATTCATTGTTAATGGTATTTCCTTTCTCAAGATAGTCGATAATCTGGTGAATACGGTGGATGTGGAGCAATTCGAAGTTCAATTTATGTTTTTTTGCCGTTATTCTGATTGATTTGTGACGCGGTGCGTTGTCAATTTTCAACGCTCCAATAACACAATATAATTTTCACTGTTAATGGTATTTACTTTCTAAAGATAGTCGATAATTATTACACCACGCACATCCCAAAATACCAAGGCCATAAACTATCCAGCCGATTGTTGTGATTTCGGGCGCTTCGGGCGAGGTTCACCAGTTGCTGTCCACTCAGATGACGATCGTTTTGATTCCGGAGTGAAGTGAAAAATCCATGTTTCATCCATTGTCACATATCGACCCAAAAATTCCGGTTTTTTACGTTTAAACATGGAAAAACACTGCGCAGAATCATCGCACAATTTGGAAAAATATTTCCAAATGTGTCAAAAAGTTCGATATTCGGCAGGCAGTATTTGACTACCGTTTCAGAGTATTTCATTTTTTGTTTAGTCAAGATAGTTCCTTTATTTACCAGTAGCAACAGCCTACAGGAAAAACAAAACAAACCTTAGAGGGCAGTTCCAGTAGTTTTGAAGTACTGCGTGGAATAAAAAGTCCCGGGCCTCTCACAGAAAAGACGTGAACAGTTTCGAACAGTGTATATTTTTGTTGAATTTGAATAACAGCTGCTAGTGTTTGACGAAATCTAGTTTTTTACAAGCTATGGAAAAAGATGCGTTAGCGCATTCATGCATAAAAGAAACGGTGAAATTGAATAATTCGCTGTACGGATTGGTCCACCATCCCCCTTATTCTCCAGATCTGACCCCGAGCGACTATTATCTATTTCCAAACCTGAAAAGGTTTCTCAATGAAAAGAAGTTTTCGTTGAATGCTGAGGTCACTGCAAAAACGGAAGCCTTTTTGGAAGGCCTTGACAATTTTTTTTTATTCAAAGGGCATTAAAATGTTGGATGTCCAAAACCTGAGAACCATACTTTTAAGTTAACTAAGTTATGTCTTAATTTATAAAAGGCTACGTATTTTGTTAACTACTCGTAGAATCACATTAGTCATAAAGGCGATTCAGTTTAATTGAAATTTATTGGACTGTAACTTGACTAAGCTATTCGAGCTAAAATCTTTTACAACAAGACGGTTTCGGCGGATATGTGTTAAGACCAATTTTACATACGGGAAACGAAGTTTCGTAATCAATTTTTCAATATCGTAACCACGCGTAAAGTCCCCCCTTAAAATTTCCCAGTAACGAAATAATCACTCACGGGCAAATTTCCACTGTCTCCAGACCATAATCGTCCATTATCCCCCTAATTGAGTGTACTTTGTTCGCCAGACCCTTCAAGGAAGCTTTTCTCCTATGCCCGCTAATTAGAACTAGCGAAAGCGAAGAAAAACACACACCAACTGGAGCACGCAGAAAAAAAGAAAAAAGAAAAAATAACCCTTCGGGAAGCTTTGCCGTTCGGAGCAATGTTTCGCATCCCGCAGGTTGTAGTCGGTGCACAATCTGGTGGAAAACCCATTTTTTGGTCCCTGGTGCGTCCGTCTGGGAATGAGGTGACAAATTTCTTGGGAACTTAGTTCTTGTTTTTTTTGTCGTATCATGAAGTCAGAGTGAGCTGAAATGTTAGATCCAGCATTTCCGTTCCCGCGACTACTGGGTTTCAACGTCGTGACTTAAACCCTGCCGCAGTTCAGTGAGCAATAAAACACATCTAGGGACGCTTCCGTTGCCGGAGCCGAGCAGAACAACACAAAAGTCAGTGGAGAAGATTTTCCCGTCGGTGTTTTTTTTTCTCTCTCTTTCCTGTATCATATCGAACTTGTGCGCAAAGTTTCGACAAATGTCTTCGTACGGAGGTATCGTAAAAAGGGAAGTGACGTACGAAGCTGCTGGGCACAGCCGCACACGCAATCTACATTTACCACTGGAGAATAGTGGGATTATCATCGCAGCAAAGTAGAGAGATGATACTACATGGCAAACTGCTCACCTTTGAAGGAAAAGCTTGTTAGCTCGTCGTTCAGCCGATTTCTTCTTGCCTGTCGAGCTTCCCGTTCGCGTTACTTTCGGATGAGAGATTTTTATTATTATTTTCTTAAGACTTCACTTCCCTCTCGAACCCATGGTGGCAGCAGCAGCAGCATCAGCAGGACCAGGGACTCCTCCAGTCGTGTGTGTGTGTGTGTGTGTGTGTGTGTGTGTGTGTGTGTGTGTGTGTGTGTGTGTGTGTGTGTGTGTGTGTGTGTGGCAAGGAAAACTCGTTTCTTCGCAATGATCTGAGGTTTTAGCTTCGGTATCACGGTGGAAATGCGCTCCCATTCGATTCACCTCAATGAGCCCGGTGTTCAAAAAGAGATTGAAATAAAAAAAATGGAACGGATATTGGAAGGGTCGGGACATTGTCGAGTGAAAAGCTTTGGGATAGTAATCATCATTCAAATCTATGGCAGCCGCTGGAGCCTCTGGTGTCAAAGAAGAACGGATTTCTTTCCAGCGTTAGAATGATTGAGGTGCAGCAAGAAGCCGGCCAAGAAAAGTAATGAAAAAACTATCTGACTTATTCGGATCGCTACTTTCTGGTGGGCCTGAGAATCCTGAGCGACATATGATGATGATGATGAGAGTTCCTTTCAACTGTAAATCCCGGCTGCTCGCACCGTCTCTCTGGATCAGAGCGGCAAAAAGTCGGCAGTCGAATATTTTCCCGATTCTGCAGCATCATAAAACTCATCGCCGAATAGCGCACTTTCAAAGTCTAATCCGCACGGAACTAACGGCACAAGCGAGATGCTATTTTTCCAGCATAGCTTCGCTATGGCAAATAGGCAAAGTGCAATTTCGTTTCCTTTTGAACAAAATAGTCTCTGTTTCCGACCGGAATCATCTAAATTTTCGTCGACAAACTAACTTCCCTGCCACGTAACGTGAAAATTATGCACGCGCCGACGTTGAAATTAAATTCCTCTCTCATTGTGCTGATGAGATTTATGGGATCTGGCAGCATCCTTCTGCCAAACAACGCCAAGAAGTATAAAAGACTTCACTGCGGCAAGCCACCTTCGCCGCGTCTTGGAAACAGGCGGCCAAAAGACGTTATCATATACTGCCAGCTGGGGAAGAACCAACCAGCCTGGCACTGGATCCGGTGCACCGAAGACCGAAGAACTGGTTTTCGGCAAGAGTAAACTTAAACTATTCCAGTTGTGGAATTCGAAACCAATTGTTTGGACGAAAAAAAAATACGGGTGTAAGATTGATATTTGACTTTTGGGAATTTCCAGATTACCTTGCTTGAAATCATTCTGTCTAATTTTTTTGTAGTTGGTAAACAAAACTGAAAAATGGTCGAGATAACGATTTATGTCCTAGAACTCAAACGAGTTAAATTAGATAAATTCCCATTTAACAAACACAAGCGTTAGGGTAATAAATCTCTCTTTTCAATTATATCGAATCGTTACAGGGTTGTCAATGCATAAAATGTGAACAATTTAATCCAATGTGTAATTATTTATCTACTAAAATCACCCAGGCACCTATAATGAGCGCCATGGTCCATTGACGAAAGATTAAATAATGATCCCTATCCCATATTAGTCACCCCTCGGTTCTATTCAGCTCATCGAGGCTTTGGAAACGTGTCGAAGTGTTGCCATATCTGCGGTTATACTGAGTTTCCGGTGGTCAGTGGAATACTTTTGAGTCCATCTTTAAGTGACGGTTTAAACATTTTAACTGCATTTTCCCTATAATTCCGCGTAATCTTTTTCTGTCATAATTTTGAACGATAATAACTTTGTCATTTGTTGATAGATTGATAAAGTTTATTCGGAAACATTTAACATAAACATGTATGACAACATCGTTTCAGTATTTATTGCTATTGAAATTTGATCCCAGTAAGTTAAAAACAGGTGAGGCAAACACAATTCGTTTTTGTTAGTGAGTTGACTTTGCTTTAGCTAGCCAAGTAAAACCAAAAACCACGCGCTTGCTTACGTCACATCGTTCGAACTAGTTGGCATTGAATTAAAACATGTCTATTTTTCATGAATGTCGTCATACCGAACGAAAACAAACAAGCCATGTGATCTGAACCACCCCTTTATATTACATTAGTAAGAATCGACTCACGTTTCCACGAACCAATAACAGGCTATAATGATGTCATCCACTTGATTTCTTTAGCACGGCGGACGGTTTTGATCGTTGTTTCACAAATCGCATTCCATTCAGTAGCAGTTCTGCTTCGATCGGTCCATGGGAGGATCCATGTCTTGTAGTGCCGTAGTGAGAGTGAGGCAAAAAAGACGATCGCCTCGAGCGTCAACAATCAGGGGGCGCAAAAACATGATGTAATTGGTAAAAATTTTCTGTGCAATTAGTTTATTAAAAAAATGATTTCGTTTTCCGGGAATGCTTTTTATATTAGATTAAGTTTCAAATTAGTATTATACATTTATTTACATGCAAGTGTAACTTTACAGCCATTTTAGAATGCAGAACCGCCATTCAACTTCTTTTCTCGATTTAGGAAATAGTATTGGAAATTGATACCATTCCAACTCAAACTGAACATCTCAACAGCACAATAGCCAACATTATCGAGCGTTCCGATCTCCATCATTCAATGTTGGTGCTTTACCTGCTTTCCGGAAGGACGACGACTCATCATTCTTTTCCTCAAAGCTAGCGAATCGACCATGGAGCAATTTCATGCGGAATCGGCTAACTCTAGGCACAACCCACTTCGATTTGCATGAAACTTTACATGTATTTTTGTTATAGCAAATGAAGTATTTTTCACTGGTCTAGAAATTTTCTTTACTCAAGATTAATTTATGAAAAAAGCGTATGTGTGTTTTCGTCACATTATTTCCAAACAATTATAACTATAATTCTAAAGCTTCTACAAAAAATATTTTTTAAAAGAAGTTGTTGGTAATCATTTGAACTTACACTGAAATATACACAAGATTTCCGAGGAAAAGATTTCCGAGGAAAAAATTTTCAAACAATTTTCAAAAAACGATTTTTTTATAGGAATAAATGTATCTGAGCAATAAAATATTATTCTCCAAGCTACGTTCAATGACAAAAACTCATATGAAGCTACTTCCTAAACGCAGTCATTTTCGAGATATATGAGGAACTAAATCGATAGAATTGATATTTCATGAGAATGCGCCCTTTTTTAAAATAGTCCACCTTGTCCATCGCCAAATGTATTATTTTTGTTATCCTCATAAAATTTTGAATAAATTAATCTTTGACATAAAGACGATGCAAACAGCTTTTTTCGAGATATTTTGAGAACAAAATCGAAGAATCGTTTGTTTATAAAAATACATATTTTTTTTATAAATTAGGTGCGGTTTTACATAAGCAATACCAAGTTGCAAAGTTTAATATTGAAGATATAGTTTGCAAAAAATAATAAAACAATTGTCGTTTTGAAAGATAACTTTATCTTAGTAATTATATAGTCTTTTTGAAACTTTAACTAGCCTTTGATTTTCCCAGATTTATGTATAACATAATTGCTGTGTCGGTAGAAAAGAATTTTGCAGCAATCTTATTTTTTGTTATTGGAATGAAGCAATGATATTTTTGTGTACTTTGAATAATTGAATAGGTGATAAAGATGCTCCTGATATTAACCCGAAACTGAATTTTTAAATCTTTTCCGATTCTTTATAATAATTACAAATGGATGAATTGTTTCTTGATTATTTTTCCAATGATTGCTTTGAAAAGTATCTTGAGGAACGAATGAATAGTTCTCGGAAAAATAACAAATTACAACTACTTCTCCTTCATGGAATGAAAATTTTGTGTGTCTTTTAAAAGTTGAGATTGTTTATGTTTATATAGTCATGAGATACAATTTTTTTTTAAGTTTTTCTTTACACAATCATCAACTGGCTTTGTTAGGAGTGTTTCTGATTTTGTTAAGATAGATAGCACCTATCAGTAATTATCCATTGTTCAAAAGAGATCTCATTTACAATCTTCTGCTCAAGTTACACAATAGTTTTTCCAAAGGCGCTTTACAATCAATTTGACACGAGTTGGGTAAAATTGATAGTATCCGTATTGTATCATCTCTTGAGCAATCTGGTTCGGTAAATTTCGTTTTCAATTTATCAATGATTTCGTCGAAAGTCCAAAATTCTTCAGACCACGAAATGAGTGATGGATGATCGAATAGCTGTTTCTTAATGCCTTCAACGATTATGGAATACTTTTCTTGACGATAGTGGTCAGATCTGAAGTTTCTAACTTCTAAAGGAGATGCATTAATTCCAGAAATACATCAACATTTCGATTCCTCAAATCATCCGCTAGATCATTGTGTTGGGACGATGCTGAGCTGAGTGAAGCTGCTGATTGTATTTCTTCTAAATCATATCGCGATGTTACTGACAAAGCTATGGCATAACCTCGCATCTCGTTGTCGATGGAAGCTAGTAACTGTGCACTTTGAACAGAAACAATAGTCGATATGAATATAATCGACATGAGTCGCAAATATGCATTGTTCACGGTATTTGCGCACTGCTTCAAAGAAAAGTGTTCAATCATACTATCGGTTACTTTACGACGCTTAGACGAACAAGGTTTTCCATTATCACGAAAAGGTCCACAGTAATTATTTAGTTAGCAGCTTCCTATAACCTTTTTCATTGAACGTAGCTTGGAGAATAATACTTAATTTCTCAGATACATTTATTCCTATAAAAACATTGTTGGTTTTGAAAATTGTTGAAAAGTTTTTCTTCGGGAAACTTTTTTATTTATTATTTCTCCAACTTTCTAAAACATTCATTAGTTTCCTTGTAACTTGACGTTTTTTGTGAAATGAAATTAAAAAAAGTCGTGCGGTACAATAACTAAGAGTTTTGAAAAATAAATTTTATTTTAGAATTCACAAAAATATAGGAAGATTTTTTTTTTCAGTGTATATTTTTTTGTAGATGCTATAGATTTCTAGTTACAATTGTTTTAAAATAGTGTGACTAAAACACACATACGCCCTTTTCAAAAACTAGTCTTGAGTGAAAAACAAACTCTAGACCAGTGAAAAATGCTTCATTTGCTATAACGAACACTCATGCAAAGTTTCATGGAAATCGAAGGGGTCATGTCAGAACTTTGCCATTTCTGATTTGCCATGGTGTAAAATGGAACCAAGAATAAATTTTTGGGTTTCATCACAATGTGACTACTTCATTCGAATGCATTCCTGTCAAACCAGGAGTCCAATTCCCATGATCACTAGTTCAATGTAATCGAGAACTCAACACACAGAAGGTTGGCAAAGACTTCATGAGCCTGTCCATACGAATCCGATACAGGTATCGAAATTCGAATGCCACGTCTCCACATGAAAATTAAATTAAAATTAACCTCAACTTAACACAGAATCACAATAATAAAGACTTAATTTATATTTCTTTCTACTATAAGGAAAAAAACTGATTATCGAACAACTTTGACGGAAGTGAACTTTTAGCACATCAGACGCGTATGCCTACTGCGATCGTTTTGCGAGAGCAATCCTGCGAACATGTTGAAGAGGAAAAAAAGGTTTTTCTAACAATAAAAATTTTACTTAGCTTTAGCGTGCGCATCTTAAAAGTTTGACTTGGATAAAAATTGATTTTTTCCTTGAGAAGATTTTTCTTCGACCAAAAATTTGCTTCCTGATGGGGATTACCATTCCCGAAGACTTTCTTTTTGGAGGTCCAGATTTAATAAAATATGTGTGCGTAGATTTTTGTACTACTATTAACTGCACTGGTATCGTTTATTTTGACGTAGGACTACGTCTTTGTTTGCTATATATGAGTGCGAATTCAAAATCTATACATATAAAAAAGGATGTAAGTTTGTATGTTTGTAACTCCATAACTCCGATACGGATTGCCATCAAATTTTGCACAGGTACTTTTTATAGAGGAGGAAGCGTAGCAAGTTTCAGTAACAAGGGGGTTCATGAAAAAACACATATAATTTGACGATAATCGAAACGTTTTGAAGACCACAGAAACATTTCGCATACCTTAGATATGATTATATGGGGAGTGCAAGTAACTTTAAATAGGGGTGGGGGGTGTAATGACAAAATGTATGTACTTTGAAGAGAACCGATACTTATTGATATTATTGAACTCCAATATGGTCTGACGAGTATTTCTTAGGGTGTGAATATAATGAGTTTGATGTGAAGTTGATGGAACTTACCGAAAACGGTAATTCTTGCTAAGTACCGATATTATTTGCACTTGAAAAGATCCTAAGAGCAAGGGGATCGATACTTTTTGATGAGCACATATACTTTCTAAACTACTCAGAGGTGGTCATAAAGGTTAACATGGAGCAGAGTTGTGGTAAGCTCAATCAAAAAGAGAGTGTGATTGTCTGATTATTTTAAGGAGGAGAGAGTGTAGCAAACCCAAACATGGGAAGTGTGAGGTAAAATTAATAGAATTTTAGGGAAAACATTGAAACATAAAACTGATACGATTTAACAAGAGTGCCGTGAGAATTATGATTATTGTGAGATCTGCGATGGAACACTAGCCGTGAGCAATCAGGACATGTACGGAGTATTGTTCAATCGGGTTGCCGTCTAAAATTTCTCTACATTCAGAGTATTTCGATAGGCAAACCATTTTCTATAACTAGTATGGAAAATAAAAACGGGCAGATAGAGAGATTTTGAGTCATAATTTTCTATTAATAACGAACAATGTATAATTTTCCCTGTATACCAAACCGTTCTCATAGCTTCCCCTAACAGAGACGACAATTTCTTATGCAGTAGATAACTCTGCATTTTGCACAATCTGTTGATATGAACGATAAGGAGGTTTTATGCCTACTGGAGTGAGAGATTGTGCCATTGATTGATATTTCAGCTCCATCGGTTTTTTTCTGCTCTAAACAAATAAATAAATAAATAACGTCGTAGAATTTGGTGCTCATCATCAAATGGACCTTCTGTAGATTTTAATGCGCTTACTTGAGAGGCAATGATGTTTGTCGAAGTACTGCTGATTTTTCGCATTCGAGGAGGTGCTGAATGACCTCGAACATCGAGTGCTGGATGATTTCGATTAGAGGAAGCAGTAGACATCGTACAAAAAGGATTTGAACAAAAAATCTCAGCACCTCTCATCATGAACAGTATGTTTCGCCGTGATACAAATAATGACATGAGAAACACAAAAGATAACTGCTACCTAATTGTTCAAAACAGAAATTGCATTGAATAAAGTTCAAAATTCAAAACAAGAGGAAATAAGACTAACTTTTATTATTCACTGTCAGAACGCTTGGTCGAGTTTTGACGCAGCGAAGCTGATTTATATCAAAATGACGATGAACTAAAAAATATATTTTTCATAAATCATGCAGACTTTTTCTAGTCGCGCACTTATTCCAAGCGCGTATTTTTTTTTCAATTCAGAGAAAGCTTCAAAGTCATGAATAAAATCTAAGATATTCTTATTATAGAGTTCATCCGAATAACTTTGGTGTTTTACGTAAAGAAAGTTTTAAAAGTTTCTTGAATTTGGAATAATTTCGAAATAGATTTAATCTTATGAAGAATTATTCACTTGACTGGAACATCTCCGCACAAAACGGAATCTATAAATATATGCTCAGTCACAATTTTCAGTTCAGTTGATGTCTGCCTGCGAACAAAACTGGTAGCAGATCTTGTGATAGTCACTTTTGCCCCGGTGTGTGGATGTTATATCCCGTCTGCTGCACACGGTGACTTTAAACAAATCGTTCTAGCTTGAATATCCAATCTCTATGATCGTGTTTAATTACTACAGCAATAACTCCGGAATGGCAACACTGACTTTCCGTCCGGAGACGCCTTTTGTTCGTTCTGAATTGGGCGTTGAATGCGATGTTTTGTAAACAAATTGAGCACCGATTACGGGTAGCACTTCCGTTTTGCCTCGTCCATCCCGTCGGCTGGACCAGACCGGATCAGATCCAAAACCAGACCAACCAAACGACCAGGAACCCAGTGGTAGCTCTGAACCAGGCAAGCCTATAATTGAGGCGATGATTTACTGAAGTGGAAAACCGCTACCAATCATTTTGCACTGTCTGCTGCGGCTGAAAAGGTGGTAGAATAAATAAGTACCACTATCTGGGGATGGTTTCGGAACGGACCTCACCCGACCCGAGGCGCTACACTGTTTGTGCTACCACCGAATCGATGACTGTATGCCATCGATAATAGGTGAGAATAATCGAGGTAACAATAATAACTATAATCAGATTTCAATAGCTAATTCAATGAGCGATGAACAATGCCCGTCGGTGAAATGGAAGAGTGAGGGGGTCTGCCACCGGAACAAGGGAAGATCGGAGTGAAAATCGTTTTCGCTCAATTTACCGACACTGTGGTGTGAAATAGTATAACAACTCCGGTAAATTACTTGTAGGCTTGCTTGGTGTGACTGATTTATTGGATCGGAGACTGGGTCCATAATTGTTGCACAGCAAATGAAGCTGGTTTTTATCGTACAACTGCAGTAATTATAAATCTATACGGCTTTAGAATTGAATACATATTGTATCATCACAACAAAACACATGTGATATTTTATAAAGCAATAATTGAACCAGAGGTAGAAATAAGACCATTTTTCGCACGAAATGTGAATCAAGATTCCGCTGGTGAATCATAAAACGAAACACCGTGAATTAGAAAATTGAGTAACAAAACTAAAATTGCGATTATTTTTTAAATTGTAGAAACTGTATATTACACAGAGTAGCAGCAGACCTTATGCATACGTACTCTTTTCATTGCGCTGAGACAAACTGATAAAACTTTTGTTCGGAAATGTCTTGAGTACTTAAAAAAAGGAGGGGCGCTTCATAACACTTACAATCCCTTACAATGCTTCGTACGTTCTCAGCGTATTTAGCCAAGAACGAATTTCGAGTGCTCCAGTCGCATGAGAACAGGCGTCGCAACCTGTGCTAATTAAACGTTCGATAAGTCCCCGATCACAATATAACATTAATATAATTTTGTTAGAATATTAAACCTCACATTTTTGGGCAGTCGTGTTTTCCGAGACTTGTTTAATTACTTTCCTTGGCGTATGGCATAATTGTTGATAATTAGGTTTTCAAAAGCGGGATGTAACTCAGTTTTGTCATCCACTCACTAGACAAGCTACCTGTTTCGTTGGCAGGCAGCCACCGCACAGTGATTCAAAAGCCCAAGTTTACGCTCTTAATTTATAACAATTTAAAAATGTGATTTTCGAGGTACAGTAGCTCAAGCAAAGTTATCTTAAACAAATGTACAAAAGGTACTATTCTCGTAACATAAGTAGAATTCATGACATAAGGTATTTTCTGAAAAGGATATCATAAAACAAGTTTTTGTAAGAAAACTTTCATATTCCTGTTTTTTCTTTCTAGTGAGTGGATGACAAAACTGAGTGGATGGTCACTTTTGCACGGAGTGTGAATGTCATTTTTCGTCTTCTGCCCACCGTGTTCACTAGAGTTGAGTTAGCTGCTCATTTTGATTCTCCGGTGAATAGTAGGCCAGTTAGGAACTATCGACGATAGATTTTTTGGCCCTAATTTGAAGCGCTTGTATCTTGGAGATTTGTTGATGGATTTACCACATCAAACTTGATTCGGAACTACAATATTGTATGCTTAAATATGCATTGGTTTGTCGACGGGGTCGCGTGCATAGTGAAATCCTCATTTACAATGGCAATGGCATGAAAATCTGTTCAAAGTTGTCTAATGAAGATAATCGTCACTCAGATCACTCTTTGCAAGAAGAACTGTGAATTGAGCGCAGTGTGATAACGGAGCTAACGACAGTTAATTTAGTAATTCAATTTATAACCAAAATGATCTTATAATTGGTTTTCTCACCAATATCGTTCTATTTTACAAACGAAAATCTTTGGTATAATTACAACACTTAACCTAGCATCATTTTATAAAAGAACTGAATGGTGTTCAAATCTTTTTTATAAGTTTAATTTTATATCAAGATCCGTAGACAGAAACTGTTTCGAATATATCAGTTTATGTAATAGAATAATCTCGATTGTTTAAAGATTAGGTTGGCACCACTCGGAGATCAATTACATTACTTATAAAGGGTGATTTTTTAAGAGCTTGAGAACTTTTTTAAACAATAAAACGCATAAAATTTGCAAAATCTCATCGGTTCTTTATTTTAAACGTTAGATTGGTACATGACATTTACTTTTTGAAGATAATTTCATTTAAATGTTGACAGCGGCTGCGTCTTAGGTGGTCCATTCGGAAAATCCGCTTTTTTATCGACAAATTTTGTTCAGCGATGAGGCTCATTTCTGGTTGAATGGCTACGTAAATAAGCAAAATTGCCGCATTTGGAGTGAAGAGCAACCAGAAGCCGTTCAAGAACTGCCCATGCATCCCGAAAAATGCACTGTTTGGTGTGGTTTGTACGCTGGTGGAATCATTGGACCGTATTTTTTCAAAGATGCTGTTGGACGCAACGTTACAGTGAATGGCGATCGCTATCGTTCGATGCTAACAAACTTTTTGTTGCCAAAAATGGAAGAACTGAACTTGGTAGACATGTGGTTTCAACAAGATGGCGCTACATGGCACACAGCTCGCGATTCTATGGCCATTTTGAGGGAAAACTTCGGAGAACAATTCATCTCAAGAAATGGACCGGTAAGTTGGCCACCAAGATCATGCGATTTGACGCCTTTAGACTATTTTTTGTGGGGCTACGTCAAGTCTAAAGTCTACAGAAATAAGCCAGTAACTATTCCAGCTTTGGAAGACAACATTTCCGAAGAAATTCGGGCTATTCCGGCCGAAATGCTCGAAAAAGTTGCCCAAAATTGGACTTTCCGAATGGACCACCTAAGACGCAGCCGCGGTCAACATTTAAATGAAATTATCTTCAAAAAGTAAATGTCATGTACCAATCTAACGTTTAAAATAAAGAACCGATGAGATTTTGCAAATTTTATGCGTTTTATTGTTTAAAAAAGTTCTCAAGCTCTTAAAAAATCACCCTTTAGTAAATTAATTGATCGCAACAGTTATTTTGAGTGATAGTGCAGTTGTGGCAAGTGTGTGTTGTTTAGTGAAAAGGGTTATTATTGAACATTACTAAAAATGAAAAATATTCCAGTGACTGTGAAATTATCACTCAAAATTAAATGACATCAATCAATTGAAGCGCCATCTGCATATCATTGTCGGTGTTATCAGATTTATATGCAAATTTACTAGCCAATCGTGTGATTCAAAATGAAGATCTAAAATTGGCCTACAGCAAACTCATCCGCGAGTGATTATTTTATTTTCTCAGTAGTGGATGCTTACAGCAATGCGAATAGAAGAAGCAGGGTACTGGTGAGATCGTTCCTTGGAGATATTTTGTTTCTCATTCACAATCTTTTCATATTTTTTTCTTATTAAAAATCGGGTTAAACTAAACTCCACCGATTTGATTTTTTATAATCGTGCAGAAAATTTTTTTCTGCGACCGTGTTTAACTAGGATGGATGTAAATATAGTTTAGACTGCAAGGAGAATCCATTTGGAATTTTTTTTGTTTTGGTTAGAGAGTAGATATTGACATTATATAAATATATGAATAGAATCAGGAATATATTTAAAAAATATAGCGAGTTCAATTTTTATGCTCATTTGTTTATTTGTTTATTTGGAACAGGGAAAAGCCCACTGGAGCTGAGCATCACCAAATTTTAGCTCTCTCTCTAGCAGGCATAAAACCTCTAATCTTTTGTACTAACAGATTATAATTATCCAAATGATACATTTCCTTGAATTACATTGGTTACTACTTCACACTGCACGGTTCCTATCTCTAACACTAATACTAATACAACACTAATAACTAGAGTGACAAAAATCTTAGAAAAAATTCTTTATGGTGTTATAAGTTAAGTGAAAATCGAAAACATTTGAGCAACGTTAGAATAGACGGCACATACTAACGAAAGACTCGTTGTGACCGAAACCGATTCGAGATTGAAGCAGATCTGCGACGAAAGTTGCCTTAAGCACGTCTCAGACAAAAGATCGAGACCTATGAGCTTGCAACGGTCTGGGTAAGTCGGAAGATTCAGAGGATCTCTCCAAGGAAGTTTATGAAGCGCGAAACGAATGAATTTATGTTGGATGGCTTCTATACGCTGAATATCATTTTGATAATAAGGTGACCGAACAACAGCTACGTATTCGAGTGTAGAACGAACTAGTAACTCCGAGTAACTTAGAAGCTTTGTTGATTGTGTAATCCACATGCTGCTTGAAGTTCATTTTTGAATCCAGGATCACTCCTAAGTCTTTATCGAACGATTCTCTGTTAAGAACGGTTTGTGAAAAAGAGTAGTCGAATTTAACTACTGAATGTTTTCGTGTGATCGCCATAATTGAGCATTTCGAGGCGCTTATAGTCATTCTATTTACTCTGCACCAATTTGTCAAGATGTCTAATTGTGACTGCAGGAATGTAGCACCATTGGTAGTTTTGATTAGATGGAAGAGTTTGAAATCGTCAGCAAAGGATAATTTCTTGCATTTTGGCAAAGTATTTAAATCATTTAAGTAGATCTAAAATATGAATGGTCCTAGATGACTACCCTGTGGAATTGATAGAAAGTTTTACTGAAAATCTACGAATAGTTTAGGCATCATTTTCTCAAATTTTTACATCTAATTAGAAAGCAATACCCATATGTAAGAGATCCTTCAGTTGAATTCTTGAACTTTACAAGCAGTGAAACTGTTAACTTCTAAGAAACTGTTGAATAGGGGCTGGAAAAATCAAGATCCTAATAAAGAACACTACCGATCGAATCTTTTTAAGATCAGTTGATCAGTACTTTTTGAAACACACCGATCAAAATCTGATCACTGATTCCTGTGAAATCAAATCACTGGACGATTCACACAAATCGCCAATTAACTAGGGGAACGAGCCACTTGAGCCAATCAGTTCTGGAGGAATATTAAAGGGTGCTCAAATTGGGGAAAATTGTCGATTGAAAAAAAATTGAAATTTTCGAAATCGAAAAAAAAATTTCATGACAAAAGTCTTAAAATTGCATGAAACGTCAAGAACTAGTGTCATCTCGAAAAAAAATTGTTTTTTAAACGACTTCCTGGGCCTTTTTTTAGGTTACACTAAATTTCGACGTTTCATGCAATTCTAAGATTTTTGGCATCAAAAAAAATTTTCGATTTCGAAAACACTCCTTACCCAATTTAGCTCAAATTTTACATGAGGACTTTTTTCGACGTGCTGGAACTTTTGAGCATTAGCGCTTTATGAAATTAGAGCTGATCCCAAAATATTATCACCCTTATGTATATAAGAGCGGCAAACGTCGGTTACGTCATTTATACCATCATATCTCCAAAGTCACAGCCATTTGATCTGCAAACTTGATCAATGGCTCGACAGTAGCTTTCAAACGAGCCTAAGTTTGTTAAAATCGGTTCAGCAATCTCTGAGAAAATTGAGCGGTAGAAATATTTTTGAAAAGTGCACACACACACATACACACACAGATATTTTCCGATCTTGTCGAACTGAGTTAAATGGTGGACACACTAGATCTCTGAGGCTCCGTTCGAAAGTCGGTTTTTCTATTAGGTGTATAACTTTGCTTCCGCCGTTTTTTTCCAAATTTTAAAGCTTTATTGCGAAAAAGTGCTTACAGATGTATTATTCAAAGTATTGTCTACTTTCTCCCATCTTTCCGGTAATTTTCGGATCCCGGCTCAAAAAAGGAGTCCTTTTTTGAAGCTATCCATGAAGCAATCCATTTTCCCAACTCTGCCGTGTTGATCTGCCAGGCCGTGTGCCATCGAACGGAATAGGTGGAAGTCAGAAGGGGCGACGTCTGGCAAATACGGCGGGTGGGGCAAGACTTCCCATTTCAGCATTTCCAGGTACTTTTTGACCACTTTTGCGACGTGAGGCCGAGCATTGTCGTGTTGGAGGATGACTTTGCCATGTCGCTCTTGATACTGTGGCCGCTTTTCGTTTAGCGCGCGACTAAGGCGCATCAGTTGCGTTCGGTAGCGATCTCCTGTGATGGTTTTACCCGGTTTTAAGAGCTCGTAGTAAATTGTTATTCATCTTTGAAGGTTTTTTCTCTTCCACCATCATGTTAGTCTTCGACATCGAAATCACCATTTTTAAAACCTTGAAACCACTACCGACACGTTCTTTTACTCAGAGCAGCATCACCGTAAGTTTCTGAAAGCATTCGATGCGCTTCAGTTGCATTTTTTTTTCGAATTGTAACAGCAAAGTAAAACTTCCCGCAAATGGCGAGAATTGGGCACATAACCAGACATTTTCGAGCGTGAATAATACGAAAACAAGAACAACTGTCACTGAAACGGCGATGACAATTCGTTAGGCACTGTACAAACTCACTTTAAAGGTATTATCATCTATGTATTTTGACCCGCCTCAGCCGGTACAGCCACGGCGGAAGCAAAGTTGTACACCTGATAGCAATTCTAATACCTTTCTATAGAGAAATGCAATATGCCACACCAAATAGTGATTATAGAGACAAAAGGCTTTATTTTACTTCCAGCTGGTTGATGATGATGGTCATGCACTATTTAGATTAAATCCAATAAAACGCCATTTGACATGAATTTGCTTTATAGAAGTAACAGGAATAGTGCGTTTGAGTTGGCTTAGTAAAATTCTGCACTCCTGTTACTTCTAATCAAAACTTGAACGTACAGAACAGATTCTGAGAAAAATTTCTCGCTGCTTAAAAGCTGTTACTATTTTACGAATGTCGATACTGACTTCCAAACAGCTGAACATTCGGTAATCCGTTCAGTAAAAGTTTCATTTGCTGAATGATTGGTAGAGTTCCACTGAACTTCGATTTGTCATAACTCTACTGACTTCTTCATCATTAAATACCGACGTTCGGCGAAATTTACAAAACAATCCTAAAAATGTGTAAACGTCTTGACCCGTAAAGTCTTACTGTTTTTTGGTAAATGTTATTGGAGATCTGGGAAAGGAAGGAGCAATTTTGTTTTCAATACATATTTCCATCCGAGTAATTAATTTATTTGCGTGTGATGAATGAATTAAATTACATTTGCTCTCCAGAAATAAGTTACACAAATAAAATGATCAAATATCAGCGATTCAGTAAAATATGGGATCACCCGTCATATTTTTAGAAAGCTGAAATAAAAAGTTGTAGAAGGCTTTTTGAATATATTCACTCAATGAAAACTTACCACCAGGAATCAGTATAATCTATTTTGTGCTCAGCAATCAGAAATCAGAACAAATTGGCTCAAATGGCACGTTCCCCTTGATATTTGGAGATTTGTGCATTGCCATCAATTTGTTTTTAGCATCATTTTCCCGATATATAAGAGAGAAGGATTGAAAGGAAATGGTAAGGGTTGGACTAGGAGGATGGGAAAAATTGACGACACAAAAACACATAAAAGCAGAAGGGGGATGCTGAACAATCTGCTGGGGATCACATTTAGTGGAAGCAGAAGTAAATTCTGAACCTCTAAGAGGTCCCGAACAGTCTGCTATTAATAAAACCTCCAACCCCCGAGAGGATTTAGAGATCTTACAAAAGCGACACCATTCTGCACTCCCGGAAGAATGCAGAACGATTCGCAGTATGTACGAGCAGAAGTAAATTCGGTACCCCCTAAAGGATGCCAAACAATCTGCTAAACCCTATTTAAGGTGAATACAGAAAGGATTCATTCACTCCAGAAAGAACGATGATCCCTTCTGACTATAGCTCCACACCACATTGGGTAAGAAACGAGAGAATATCCTTTAATTTTAGCTCCGCATACACAGACTCAACCATGTATGGAGAACCAAAAACCCGGATACGTAGTTGCGTCAATGCGGGACAGTTACATATCAGATGATATGAAGTACCGTAATCGCATACACACAAATCACACGAATAATATTCAGCACGTTGAATAGTAGCCATGTGATAATTGAGTTTGCAATGTCCAATCAGAGCTCTGACCAGAATACTGCAATCTGTTTCAGGACCAACGAAATCATTCGTGGCACCAGCTCTAGCCAACTCATCAGCCCATTCATTTTCAATTTGAGTTCGACCGTGAATCATTTGAACTGAGTGCTTTTAAAGCTGCCTGACTATCGGAACAAAAATAAATTCGTTTACCACAGATTCTCTGCTGAAGTGCCGATTGTACTTCACACAGGCGTAGATTTCTGCTTGGAACACAGTACAGTATCTACCACGTGAATGAGACTGCCCCAGCCTCATTTCACGACAGTAGACACCAGCATCAGCATTTATTTTGTGTTCAGCAATCAATTTGCACCCCTATTCTTTCTCTGCAAATCTAGAAATTTTCACATCTTTACGTCCGAAAATGATGTTATTTGACAGATCTGTATTTCTGCTGAATGTATAGTTATGATTACTGAAATTCTTCATTATTTTTGCCTTTCTCATATAGAAAGGTTATGCAATCACTGTGAAAACCGACTTTTGAACGGAGGCCCGGAGGGCCGAGTGTCATATATCCTTTCGACTCAGTTCGTCGAGTACGCAAAATTTCTGTGTGTGTATGTGTGTGTGTGTGTATGTGCGTATGTGTGTATGTAGTGTTTTTTTTGCACTAACTTTTCTCGGAGATGGCTGAACCGATTATCACAAACTTAGGTTCAAATGAAAGGTCCTGTGGTCCCATGCGTAATTTCTGAATTTCATGCGGATCCGACTTCCGGATCCGGAAATATAGGGTAAAGTGGGTTAAAAATTGTATACCATCACTGAAAATGGGGAAAAACCTTAAAAAATTTCTAAATCGTCCTAGCTTTTATCAGTAGACGATGAAACAAACCGATTTCGGTTATTCTTTTAAGAATCGAAGAAAATTATTTTGAAGAATACCTCAGTATTATATATGATAGTATGATTGATATGAGAAAGGCATCATTACACCACTAGGTGGATTAAAACAGGTTTTTATAAGAGAAATGAGATTTCAGACTTCACAGACCGTGTCAGTAAATGTATCGTAACTTTTACATAGGATTTTCCGATATTCAGTAGTTCTTTGACAGATGACCGTAAGTTGGATAAATTTTGCGTATCTTTCAGTAAAAATAATATTGTACAGATCGTTACCGCGAAAATTATTACTGAACACCAAAATTGATATTTCTAATGTATAAGAAACTGCTTCAAAGTTTGTTCTGTCGGGTGAACAACATTCATGTATGAGTAATTCCTTAAAACGGACTGTTCGGAATAGAAATCAGTGCATTTGTCCAATTTTCGCTTAACAGAAGTATTTCATATTTTCACATTAATCTTTGGTGATATTTTTTTCTATTTGAGCTACAGCGAGTGTGTGTCGAATTCCGTTGATTGTAGGTTAGGTAACCAGAAAAATTAATGACCTCTTAGTCATTTGACAATTCTTCTGTCCGAAAACATAAATGCCAACAAATAATTTTTGGGCGAGACGAAATTCGACGGGTCAGCGCTAGTATCTACAATAAATATGTGATATGAAAAGATATTGCTGATTATTTCAATTTACTGTGAATCAAAAAATTATCTTATTTCCAGCCCCGATCCATCTACGATCGCATGAAATAACTGTACAAGCTCCAATTAATGGAATTTTACTTAAATTAAATTGAAAACAAAAATCAGATAGCTCAATTAAGCTTTGGCGAAGAACAGAATCCAATTAATTTTGGTATGCATTTTTTTCAAACGGAATGAGAAAAACCGTCATAACCGAATAAATTTTTCGTATGTGGGATGAAATTTGAAGTTGATTGTTATTAATCCTTTTCACACATGACAAAAATAAAACGTTCACTTCTTTTTGAAATACGGATGGCGAAGAAAAATATAATGCGAGTATGAAAATTTGTAATTCGAATTTGAAAAAGTAGTTTGAAACTGTTCACGAGAAAATTGAATTGCTGCCACCACCACCACTGGCCTGGTCGTGTCCATTTTATGACTTTCGACTTCCGGCAGTTGACCCCAGCAGTCACCAGCCAGCAGTGGTTTAGCAGCTTCACAAAATTCGGTTTCGCCCAACAGCGAACGCCGCTCAATCAATTGCTGCCAACAATGGTCTCTATCTTTGACAGCAGTAATTGAATCCAAATGTCTTTGTTTAGTAACAATGGCTAATTTTACCGCAGGGGATGACGAAATTGACCACCGCAGATTAAACAGGCCTCACTCGCTGCTCGCCCCGACCGTCTGGCGCTTCTGCTGCTGCTGCTGACTTCTCTGCCGACCAACCGAACACGTTTCAAATCCCAACAGAACCGCCCGCATTCTCACCGGCTGCTATCAACAGGAACGTATGGCATTTTGTTGTTCTTCTTTTTCTTCTTCTTCTTCTTCTTCTTCTTCTTCCTCTTACACTGAAGTAGATGAACTACAAGCAAAGTGTACGAATGGGACGAGTACCATTCAATCGTCGTCGTCGTGTGTAGTCGAAAGTTTCTCCAGAAGATTCTTCCCGCAGAGCCTGTTTTTTGTCCCGTATCTCAAGGGTCACAATGCCTTCGCAATAGCGATAAAAGGACACGATTGGAAGAATAAAAATTCGCCAGAGGTTTTCCATCGTTGCAATGAATGCCTTCTGCTCTGTGCCACACCCGCCGCAGGATGCTCCGGCTTAACATGTGTTTCGGAAGATGCTGTGGAAATGTGATAGCTCTCGAGACTCCAGATAGTAGTGCCCCCTCCCGGAATCTAACTTCGAGGGGCGGCCGGGTGTCGTGTTACAACGCCGGCAATGGCAAAATATGTCCCGTATTACTGCTGGACTTATTGAAATACTTCACGACACATACCAATCCTGCTCGCATGTTCCGTGTTTGAATAAGAGCTCCCTGCCTTCCTGTTTCCCTCCTTTTTCTGAACCCAAAACGAAGATTCGAACTTTCCGAAATCTCAATCCATGAGCAGCCACCAGCCACCGGCACTGGCTGCGAGAAGCTGAACAATGCTCTCCATTATGGAGGCCAAGTGAATGTAAGGAATAACATACATTTGCCAAGATTGTGCATCGTTCAGAACTTTCCCATAAGAATGACAAACTTGCTCCTCCTTTCAGGCACAGATTACAGCTCTCGCCAGATGAAGACGACGACGACGACGACGACGACGAGGACGAATATTGATTGCTTCTGGTGCTGCTGTTGAACTTTTTTTTTTGCGAAATTAAAATCCTTCGAGTGTTTTCGGTAGGTCGTTGAGCATTTCATTAATTCCCCGCCGCCTGTCAGCAGAGTCCGGAAAACACACGAACGGCATCCACAAAAATAAAAGTTAGTGCTAAAACAAACCAGAGTCTTGAGACACGACGCCCCAGTCGCAGTTGGATCCGAAAGTCGATTGCGAATGGATCCGGGTAACTTTTGACTTACATTGCAAATGGATTTCCTGCCGAAATGGAAATAAATTTCCATTCGTCGAGTGGATTGTCAATGCGCTTCCAATGGTGCCATGGCCAAAGTCCTTGGTGTCGGAGGTGCCACTCGGTGGAAATTGTTCCCTTTATATGTATGTTTTTTTTTTTTGCTGTCACCTTTGATGACGTGTTTTGGTTCACAGGAACTCAGAAGACGATGGCCCTCTTCAGCAGACTTCGAAAGCACTGCCAGGTGCACTCCAGGGTTGATGATATTTTCAATCAGTCTTTCGGTGCAGGAGGCGCCCAGACCCAGATCCGATTGAATGCTAATTGTGGGCAACCGGTGGAGAGGTGCTTCAGCTGAAGAGTTGTTTGTTTTAGGTGGCAATATGAGCTGAATGAATGAGAAATTCAGATTCTAATGTACATGAAATTTTTATTCTTTCTGTTGAAAATTGATTCCGGATCCCTCCCCAGAGTAGAGGATAACTTAATCCAAAAGTAACTTCAAGGTGCCATAGCTTCCACCTTTAGAATAAAGCACTGTAATTTGGAGGTTGATGATGACCTCAAAACAAATGCAGTAGTGAGCAAATCAATTCCAATTCATTTCCAAATATTCCTGCATCAGAATGAAAGACCAGAAGGTAGTCATTAGATAGCATAGAAACTATGCAAAATTTGAACTCCATCGGTGAAACTGTTTGCGCCCACGGTAGTTTCTATGGGTTCGATCATAGGAAAGCTTAACCTTAAAACGTCTAAAAGTAACCTACAGACCAGTGTTGCTAGATATATAGAACAATTAGTCATTTAACTTTTGGAGTCCAGACGATTTTTTTTTTGAAAAAAAGTTTTCTCTATTCCATACAAACTTGGAATCGGAAGTCGGACCCGGATGAAATTAAACAGCAACCTATAAGACTATAGCAGCGCTTACACGTGACAATATTATTGTCAATCCAAAGTATTGTCAATACCGCCAATCCAATTGACTTGGTAATTTGAGTCCGCATTTTTCGAGAAAATCAAGCGTTTGGAGCTTCAAATATTGCAAAAGAACATTGAAATATTGAGAGATGAGTTCACTGCACATATTTGACACTTTCCTCTCTGGAGAGAAAGTATTGTCGGATTGATGAGCAGTTTTGATTTTTTGACAATATTTTCGTCAATCCGATGAAGTTTCCACTACACGATCAAAAGTATTGTCAATACTCCTTGTATTGACAATAATATTGTCTCGTGTAAGGGTCGCTTATAGCAACATTAATTTGAGCCTAAGTTTGTGGAAATCGATCAAATCATCTCTGAGAAAATCGAGTGAGTCTCGCGTTAGTCGGCTGCTCGGCCATCCATGGAAGTTGACCATCAATGTCAATTTCCCTCTCTGAGCAGCCTAGATAGCCGTGTAGTGTCGGTAGCGGTTTCCCAACTGGCTAAGAATAACGCTACGGTCCACCTGTACCGGTGGTATAACACAGGTAAGCCGTGTGGCATCCGGCGGAATTATTTTTTACCAAGAATTGATCCACTGGTTTCCTGTTCCATGTCGTAAAAGGCCACAAAAATAGGAACTCCTAAGTCAAGGTGTATTTCCGTGCCGATGGCTGAATGGCTGCAGGAGGTTAAACAATGCAGTCGTGAACGGAATATCTTGGGATTTTCCCTTACTGTGTTAAGCGAAGCTCTGGCACAGTGGACGACTTCTTTCTTCGCAACTCGTGGGATTTAAATGATTAAAACATTTAAAAAAATCCTTACATGGTTCGCTATAGGCGATTATAAGCCAATATATTTGGTTTCTTGTAGTTGTTGTACGGTAAGTGCTGGAGGTGGAGTGTTCCTTACTTTAATTGATAATGGTTAGAGTAGCACAAATCAATCTCCAGCATAAACGTACAGCAACTATGAATCTATCCAGACTTCTGCAAGAAGGTAAAGCTTCTTTAGCTTTGGTTCAAGAACCATATTTCCAAAAGGGAAACTTCTACGTTGGAAAATTGTTAAACCCAGTCTTTGTTGCCTTTAACAAGACCGGAATGACTAATCCACGTGAAATGCCTCGAGCATGCATACTTGCAAATAGTGCTCTCGATGTCTCTCTCATATCGGAGCTCACAACTCGGGATATTTGTGCTGTCACAGTTGGTATGACTACTGATGGCATAGACAGGAAATATGTCTATTGTTCGGCATATTTGCCGCATAACCAACCTTCGCCAAGCGATGACTTCAAAAAGGTTGTATCATACTGCTGCAAAAGTGATTTACCGCTTGTAATCGGCAGTGACATAAATGCTCACCATATCATTTGGGGCAGCACAGATATTAATTCGAGAGGCTCTGATATGATGGAATTTGTGAGCAGTACAAACCTGCACATAGTCAATGCAGGAAACCGTCCAACTTTTGCGAGATCTGGTAGAGAGGAGGTTTTGGACGTAACTCTCTGCTCTGATAGAATTGCGCATGAGTTGGTGAATTGGCTCGCCTCCGATGAGCTCGAACCTTCGTTGTCTGATCATAAGTACATATTCTTTGATCATTCAAACGTTAAATTTGATATTATCACATATCGTAATCCCAAATCTACAAACTGGGACCTCTATGAAGAGGGCTTGGCGACTAGATTTTACGGGTACCAACCAACAATTGAAACCCCAATTGATTTGGAAAATGTTGTCGACGAGACAAACTCACTCATAGTTGCAGCATATGAAGAGGCTTGTCCACTTCGGATTGTGCGAGCTACTAGAGGAACTCCTTGGTGGAATGCTGAACTTGCTAGACTAAGGAAACTATGCAGAAGAGCTTGGAACCACCGTCGCAGAAATGGGTCGGAGGCATTCGTGTTGGCTCGAAGGGCTTACAAAAATGCTCTTCGATCGTCTGAGCGAAGTGGTTGGAAAAGCCTCTGCACAAATGTCTCTAGTCTCAACGAGGCTAGCAGATTAAATAAGTTACTTTCGAAGTCTAAGGACTTTAATGTCAGTTTCTTAAGAACTTCAGATGGTGAACACTTGTCTGATGAAGGTGATGTACTTCACTATCTTTTTAACACTCACTTTCCAGGATGTATGGATCCATCACCGACAGCTCTTCCCGAGACTTTTTCAGGTAGTTACGATTCTTGGGCCCTTGCTCGAAGCGTTGTGACGATTGAATCGGTCAAATGGGCAGTTGAGAGTTTTGCTTCGTACAAGTCTCCTGGAAAGGATGGAGTTTTCCCAGTGTTACTGCAGAAAGGGTATGAATATTTCAAACATGTTTTGAAGAAAATACTTACTTTTAGTCTTGCGACAGGATATATTCCAAGAGCCTGGCAGGAAATAATTGTCAAATTTATTCCCAAAGGCGGTCGCGACACTTATGAGGAAGCGAAGAGTTTCAGGCCTATCAGTCTGAGCTCATTTCTTCTTAAAACAGTGGAACGCATAGTCGATCACTATATCAGAAATGTTAGTTTGGGCCTGCATCCGCTACATGGAATGCAACATGCTTACCAGCGTGGAAAGTCCACTACAACCCTGTTACATGATGTTGTGTACAACATTGAAAAAGCTTTCTCACAAAAGCAATCTTGCTTGGGAGTTTTCCTAGATATTGAAGGTGCCTTTGATAACGTGTCTTTCAATTCAATTCTGGAAGCAGCCCGTGGTCATGGCATACCTTCAAGTATCACAAATTGGATACACGCAATGCTTAGCAATCGACTTCTTTGTTCATCGCTTCGGCAAGCAGAGATTAGAAAGCTAAGTGTCTGTGGGTGTCCTCAAGGTGGTGTACTATCCCCACTTTTATGGAACCTTGTCGCTGATGGTTTGTTAAGGAAACTTAATAACCTTGGATTTCCGACTTATGGTTTTGCCGACGATTATCATATATTGATGACCGGTATAAGCATTAACACTCTCTTTGATTTAATGCAGCAAGCCCTGCGATCTGTTGAACAATGGTGTTGTCAGGTTGGATTATCTGTAAATCCGGGCAAAACATCAATGGTGCTTTTCACTCATCGTAGGATAATCACAGGAGCTCGTCCGTTGCAGTTCTTTGGTTCAGAGGTCACTGTGGTCGAACAAGTTAAATACGTCGGGGTTATTCTTGACTCAAAACTGAATTGGTCTGCTCACATTGACTTCAGAATTAAAAGAGCTTGCATGGCTTTCGGCCAATGTAGACGAGCTTTTGGAAAATCATGGGGACTCAAACCCAGATATATTCATTGGATCTACACAACTATTGTTAGACCAATTTTAGCATATGGATGTCTTGTATGGTGGCAGAAAGGAGAAGTCGCGACAGTTCAGTCAAAGCTAAATCATCTCCAAAGGATGGTCCTAATGGCGATGACAGGAGCATTCACGACAACTCCTACTGCTGCTCTAGAGGCGCTACTGTGCATTAAACCACTACATGTGTTCCTAAAACAAGAAGCATTATCTTGTGCATATCGTCTTAAGGTTACAGGGCTTTGGAACAGTAACCCATTAGATTATGCTACCAGCCACACTCGCTTGTGGTCTCAAATGGTTACGTGGGATGAGTATTTACTCGCTCCTAGTGACCTAACTCTCACATGCAGTTTTCCTTTCAAAACATTCAATGTGAGCTATCCTTTTCGTGAGGAATGGTTGTCTGGTTGTCTGGAACGACAACTTGATGAACACATAGTTTGTTATACGGACGGTTCTTTGTTGAATGGTCGTGCTGGTGCTGGTGTCTACTGTCGTGAAATGAGGCTGGAGCAGTCTCATTCACTTGGTAGATACTGTACTGTGTTTCAAGCAGAAATCTACGCGATTCTGTGTGGAGTACAATCGGCACTTCAGCAGAGGATCTGTGGTAAGCGAATTTATTTTTGTTCCGACAGTCAGGCAGCCTTAAAAGCACTCAGTTCGAATGACTCACGGTCGAATCTAGTGATCGCATGTCGAACTCAAATTGAAGACCTCAGCATTTCAAATGCTGTTTACTTCTTATGGGTACCCGGTCATTCTGGTATTACTGGAAATGAATGGGCTGATGAGTTGGCTAGAGCTGGTGCAACGAATGATTTCGTTGGTCCTGAACCAGCTTTACCACTTTCAACTAGTTGGATAAAGCACAAGATTCGTTCTTGGGCTGTATCCAAACATGCCAGCTACTGGCGCAGCTTGCAAACTTGCGCTCAGACAAAAGCATTTCTACCAGATTTAAATCTGAAAATGTCAAAGTGTCTACTGCATTTCTCCAAGCATCATTGCAGTATTCTGGTCAGAGCTCTGACTGGACATTGCAAACTCAATTATCACATGGCTACTATTCAACGTGCTGAGTATTATTCGTGTGATTTGTGTGAATGCGATTATGGTACTTCATATCATCTGATATGTAACTGTCCCGCATTGACGCAGCTACGTATCCGGGTTTTTGGTTCTCCATACATGGTTGAGTCTGTGTATGCGGAGCTAAAATTGAAGGATATTCTCTCGTTTCTTACCCAATGTGGTAAGGAGCTATAGTCAGAAGGGTTCATCGTTCTTCCTGGAGTGAATGAATCCCTTCTGTATTTACCTTAAATAGGGTTTAGCAGATTGTTTGGCATCTTTTGGGGGCTGCCGAATTTACTTCTGCTCGTACATACTGCGAATCGTTCTGCATTCTTCCGGGAGTGCAGAATGGTGTCGCTTTTGTAAGATCTTCAAATCCTCTCGGGGGTTGGAGGTTTTATTAACAGCGGACTGTTCGGGACCTCGTAGAGGTTCAGAATTTACTTCTGCTTCCACTAAATGTGATCCTCAGCAGATTGTTCGGCATCCCTTAGGGGTGCAGAATTTACTTCTGCTTTTATGTGTTTTTGTGTCGTCAATTTTTCCCATCCTCCTAGTCCAACCCTTACCATTTCCTTTCAATCCTTCCCTCTTATATATCGGGAAAATGATGCTAAAAACAAATTGATGGCAAGGCACAAATCTCCAAATATCAAGGGGAACGTGCCATTTGAGCCAATTTGTTCTGATTCCTGATAGAGTTTTTGACCACTATTTCCGGTACTTCTGGAATGGTCGTCAAATGGTGAGATAACTTAGTCCTCACAAGTCCCTATCTCATGCCTCCCCGAGCGTCTATGATGACATTTGGTCAATAGAACGGCGTCGACTGGGTGCTATCGTCTTCTGCGTTAGTAGCAGAATGAGAGGGTGCGAAATGGCTTGTAGGTTGAAGCCCATCCTAAAATGCAGTGTTTATCATAGTATATTACAACATATAATTCTGTTGTTTATTACATCATGTATTATTATTATTATTATTATTATTATTATTATTATTATTAGAAGAGCGTAACTTACACTGCGACATTAACTGTTATATTGTATCATAGCATATTATTTCATATATTATCGTCTTACACTATTTTATGTTATTATATACTATGTTGTATGGTATTATACTGCATTGCATTATATCACATTATATTGTATTATATTATAACATATTTTATTATATTATATTATATTATATTATATTGTATTCTATTATATTATGTTATATTGTATTGCATTATGTTGTATTACATTATATTATATTGTAGGGTTTATTATGAGTAGTACTACATACCTCTGCGCAAAATATAAATTTGTTTTCCTTATAAGTTATCATTTTTAAAGTAACTCAATTAAATATCAAGGTCGTCACAAGGTGAGCTTGGTTCTCACTGGTTCCTGTTTCATGCCTACACGTGTGTCTGTGGTGACAAATGGTCTATGGAAGGCATTGATGGCAGAATGAGAGGATGAGAAATGACATATAAATTCAAGTAATATAATATCATAGCATATCGCAACATATCATTTTATTTATTCTATTATTTGTTACATAATTCATTGTACTATATTATATTGTTTTTTTATTGTTATTTTCATAATTATATTTATTGTTATTATTATTAATTTATCATCAATAATAATAACATATATTATTTTTATAGATGTAGAGATTATTATTGTTATTAGAAGAGAAATATTCTACTTCCTGCAGTATTGCGAAGATAGAAGAGCATAACTGACACTCTACATTAACTGTTATTTTATATCGTGTTTTGTAATATATTATATTATATTGTATGACATTGTATTATATTATAATTAATTAAAATATATTATATTATATTATGTAATATTATATTATTTTGTAATCTATTATATCATTTTATGTTATATTAATTTCATTACACTATGTTTCATTGTATTTATCAATATAAAATATTTTGCACGGGGGCGTAAAGAGGAGGGAGCATCAGGGCATCGGACGAATTGATGACTGGACGAGGGATTGTGGATAGCCAGCCCAAGTCACTTGAAGGAAATTTGTTTCCTTCTGAAGGTTTGACATGAGTCTGACGCGCCCTTCTCAAACAAACCATCAGGCGGGTTCAAGCATGTATAGCGATATGCTTCATCCATGCACTGGATATTATGGTTGGAAGAGCATCTTTTATTCCCGCGGAATACGAGTAAGTGACTCTACTTACGTATCCGCCCAACCCTTTTTGTTCGCTTTTCGGTAACAGCTATAGTAAGAAGGTGAAAGGATGAGTCATATCGGGGCTACTGTAAGTCTACCCGCATCCACTGGCAAGTCCTTGAACTGATGGTGGCTTCACTTCACATCACATCACACTATTTCCGGTACTTCTGGAATCGGAGACTTGCAACCAGAATAGCCGAAGTCGGTTCGTTTAATAAGTTTTAGTACAAATTAAATCAGTTTTGAGTCAAATCTAGAAGAAGAAGCTCTAAATAACGGTGTGTAATTTTAAACACAATTTACCCTATGAAAGCATGATGAAATTCAATAGCAACCTATGGGCAGTGGTGGTAAATTGCGAACCGAACGCCGATGCTTCTGCAAATTTACTCAAAAATGTTCACCGAGCGTAAGCATTCGATAGGTTCGAATACTATTCCCTCGGTTAATGCGAAGGTGTTCTGTGCTCGGTGTTTGGCGAAGCAATCTGTTTCGAACCGTTCGGTTGGCGGACCATCGGCGAGGGCCGAGTAAACTGCGTTCGATACGATGCTTTGTTGATTTCAATTCTCGCATCCTGGTTTTGAAATTATCAATGCACACGTGATCAGCACAAAAAAATTTGTTTTGTTCGATTGATAAATCGATCAATCGACGACACGACCTGCCACTCGGTTAACAAAACTGTATCGCAAATTTAACTACCCCTCAGTAACTGGTAATGTCAAAATGAAATCTCCTGAAAAACTATTCAAACTGGCAACACAAGTTGATGAATTGTTGATTTTGAATAACAGTTACCAAAACCATGGTTACTGCATATTGAAGACTTGAGGAATGTAAACAAAATAAGCTGCCACAGGTGGAAGATCCTTATTTCGCGGCAAAGTTGTCGGTTTCACATAACATTTCAATATCCGTTGATACTTGTTAAATAATTCAACGTAATCAGTCTTCAGATCAGATCTGTGACGTGAGTTTTAAAATGTTAGCAAACTAAATAAATGAGTTTTAAAATGTTAGCAAACTGCAAGAGTCATTGAATCCGTCATAATAAATCTTATTATCAATCTGATGATTTAGTACCGAAATATGAATGACAAAGCTGAGTCAATCCGGTATATCAGTACTATTCTACGAGATGCAATTGCACTTCATATGCAGATGCGAATACACTTATAAATAGAATTCATGTTTAATTTGCTTTAAATAATTTTATAATTGGTTCTCAAGCAGAATATAGGCCGTAACTTGATGATTATATAGAATGAAGCCTGTCTATCGTAGCACTACATTTAGTGTCAGATTTGGATATTGTTCCGGTCGGCGCGAATACAAGAAGAACGTTGTAACCTTCACTTGATAGATGAATGTATCTTTTAATATTAAAATTCGTTCATGATCAACTATTGAACGTGGGCTCTGGTGCAGGATAATTCTCTAATTCATGATAAATTATATGTTAATTATTTTTAATTATTATTAATAAATTCCTCGTACCTAGCGTATTGTGAAATCGTCTAACTTTGTCGTATTTAATAATTAAATTTTTCAGGGGTACCAGTCCCCGGCCGATAGCTCGCGGTGTCTCGTGCAACTTTCACAATCTTAGTTTCTGAGTTCTTTTAATTTTATGCTGATGGCACAAAAATTAAATTAAAAAACTATTTCAAAACATTCTCGACTGGTTTGTTTATTTATTATGGGGCTCCTTGGTAACTAGTTCGTAGCAACTTAAACAGTGTTGCTCAAGAAGATTATTTTGATCGTCATCAAGGGGTCGCTATATTTTTGGTAACTGGCGGTAAATCGCTCACGAACACTTTTCATTGCGATTTTTCTTCGAAGTGCCTGGTCGGGTCGTCGGATCAATAGTAATTTAAATGATATTATTTTGGACATTATCAGTGTGCGTAGGGTGGCTCGATGTGGAAAACAGTAAGTTTAGGATCTTTTGCAAATTTTATGGTTTTGGTTGTAGAATCTATAACAATAAGAATTGAATATTTTGGAACATTTCAGCAATCGTAGAGTGGCTCAATATGAAAAGGGATTTTTTTTACTCTTGCAAATTCGATGTTTAATAAATTGGTGAGTCAATAGCAAAGAAAATTGAGAAATTTCAGGTTTTCTCAACGAGCGTATTTAAATTTGATACTCTATTGATTGTTGAATCAATAGCAGTTCAACTTGGATAATTTTAGACATTTTCAGCGAGCGTAGAATGGCGAAATTTGAAAATTTGGATTTTTCACTAATTCGATGATTTATTAAATAGTAAAAAATGTTTGGAAATTATCTGCCACCGTAGGATTTTTCTATTTGAAAAATCGTAATATTTTTGACTAATACCAATTCGATGGTTTGTTGATTGTTGGATCATTAGCACTTCGAATTGAATAATTTTGGGCATTTTCGGTGAGTGTAGGATGGCGTAATATGAAAACTTGTAAATATTTTGACTTTTGCTGATAAAATGTTTCATTTAAAAGTGAATTAATAACAATTACAAATTGCTCATTTTTGAGATTTTCAGGGACCATAGGGTGGTTCAACCTGTAAAATTGTAAAGTTTTTAGCTAATGTCAATTTGATGCTCTATTGATTGATGAATCAGTAGCAGTTCAAATAAGATGATGTTGAACATTTTCAGCGATCGTTTTAATATAAAAATTTGAAAATATTTTGATTTTTGCTATTTAAATGTTCAATTGATGAGCGAATCAGTAGCAAGTAGAATTGGATGATTTTGGACGTTTTTAGCGAGCGGTTTAGCGGTAACATTTTGACTTTTGGATTTTTAATTTTGAATATTCTCAGCGAGCGCTGGATGGTTTAATATAGAAAATTGTAATTTTTTGTACTATTTTCTAATCCATGCCAGTGGTGGTAAAGCGGGAACCGAACACCGATGCTTTGTACATATTTGTTCAGAAATATTTTCCTAGCATAAATATTCAAAAACTGATTATTCGGTTGACGGTAAAGTTCGCTTGCTGTTCGGCGAAGCAGTTTATTCCAAACCATTCAGTTGGCAGACCATCGGCGACGATCTATTGAGCTCTATTCGATGCGTAGTTTCATTATGTATGGTTCGATGAAATGCCTACCTACAGCATTAATACCAAATTCTATTTCAGTTGATGAGCAAAGCAATAGCGCGGTCAAAATTACAATCAAAATCACAGACACTTCGACGATTTGCATGTTTAAATCCGATGGTTCACCACCACTACTATTTATATATTAATCACTACAGCATCCGATTTGGCAAAATAGTTCACAATTTCTCATATGAAGCTGCCTTACCACCGAACAAAATGCTTAAAATTCTAATATTCCAATTGCTATCAATTAAACATTGAATTAGCAAAAGATAAAATATTCCCATATTTTTATATTAAGCCACTCTACGCCCACTGAAAATGTCAAAAATTATTCTATTCGAATTCAATTCATTCTCCAATCAATAAAGCATCGGATCTGCAAATTCAAATACTAACATTTTACAACTAGGACCACACTACGCTCGCTGTAAATTGGAAATCCTATTGGAACTGCTATTGATTCACCAATGAATAGGACATTGAATCGACATTAGTCAAAAAAATTAAAGTTTTCTAAATAGCAACACCCTACGCTCGTCGAAACTGTACAAAATTATCAAATTTACATTGCTCTTGATTCACTATTAAATGGAACGTGAAATCAGCAACAGTCTAAATATATGCAAATTTTCATATTGTACCACCCTACGCTCGATAAAAATGTAAAAAATTATCCAATTCGAACTGCTATTGTTTCCAGAATCAACAGACCATCGAATTAGTCTAAGATTCAATTTTTGTCGATTTTTCAAATAGAACCACCCTACGGTCGCTGAAAATGTCCAAAATTGCTAAATTTTAATTGCTTTTGAATCAATATTTAATAAAACATCAAATTAGTAAAAATCAAAAAAATTTCCAAATTTTCATATTGCGCCACCCCCGCTCGCTGAGAATGTTGAAAAAAAATCCAATTCGAACTGCTATTTATTCACTAATCAATAGAGCATCCAAATGAGATTAGTCAAAAAATTTTGTATTTTCCATATACAGGCACCCTACGCTCGTTGTAAATGCCCAAAATTACTCAATTTTAATTGCTATTGACTCAACCAATTTATTCAATATCGAATTTGCAAATGTTAAAACATTTTTTATTTATCATATTGAGCCACCGTACGCTCGCTGGAAATGTTTAAAATTACCATACTCTGCTAAGCTACCCAAACAATGAAACGTCCAGCCGCAGCTGACAAAGTTCGGTTTATCCGAAGCAACAGCCTATAGTACTCGAATCGGATGTTCATGAACATACTAGTAACGATAGGCTCATAAACTAAAGCATCGGTTCTTTCACCATCAGCATCGCTTCTTGGTTCGACGATGCTTGCTCGAACGATGGTATCGGCAAATTTATACTCGCGATGGTGGATCGCTTTTTGGTTCGGAACGAAGACGTTTTGCCTGTTCGGAATCGATGCTTTACCACCACTGCCTCTCAGTCGTCCGATGCCAATCTAAATGGGAACGTTTGGGCTCAAGTGAAGATGAAGCTTGGGAAAAACCGACCACACAATTTGAAACAGCATGTTCGCCTAATTCACAAATTTGGAGTCAAGCCTTTATTAACGCTGAAGGGAATTGGACTTGCTGTTAATGTATTTGCATGTAAGTTTTTGATCCAATAAAACAATATTAAAAAATATTTTCGTGTTGAATCTTTTCATTTTCTCACAACACTGACCACGCTCTTATGTAACAGACTGTAGCATGAATTTGATTCTTAAAAGTAACAGCAGACACTGCGTTTGAATGGCGCGATTGAATTGCCGTAGCGATAACCTGCGCTCCTGTTACGTCTGCGTATGATTTTCAAGCTAAATTGGGTAATATTTTTTAATCAGCTGCATAACATGCATTGTGATTGTTTTTTTTTTAATGTTTTTACCACCGTTATAAATATTATTAATCACAGCACTTGTTGCTTTTATTGATGATATTACTCCACCACCACAGAGATGTCCATCTCCTCTGTGTGACGAAGTGCAAGTGTTATTTTCTCCCCTTGCTCTGACGAAATCAACGAGAGCTCTTCTCTTTACTTATATATCCAACTGTTATTTAAAATGTACGGGCATCATGAGAGCGCGTGTCTATTTTCTTTCACCTCTAGCACTGGATCGAACCAAAGTGCTAGAGCAGAGCACTCAAGTTCTCTGAGGTGGACGCCGATATTTTCACCGAAGTGTACATGCCGGGGAGCACTCTGGTGTACGGTTCGCATAAGAGAAGCGTGGGGCACGCATATTCAGCAAAACTACAATTTATCGTTGAAATTTTGTTTTTCCTAGCTGCGAAAAAGATGGTCATAGCGAGACCAGCGCTACCTTCTATAAATTTAAAAATTAAATCGCAGAAGTGTTCGCCCACTAGCACGCACCAGTGGTCATTTGGGTGTATTTAGGCGAGAGCGCGTGAGAGTGATGTGTTTCACTCGCGCCAGCTGCTTTAACCACAAGCACACACTCAAGTTCGGTCTTTTCGGCACTGAGAAGAAGTGCGCTTTCCTTTTTGTGCGATGTTCGTCGGCAGCCTCCCCAGTGTTGAAAAGAAACTTACTCTTGTGAAATGCCATCAATGTACCACCACGGCATTGCTGAATAAATTTCGAAAGCATCACCTATAGAAGAAGAATTTTGCATTTTTGCATTTCTTATAAAGAAAGGTTATGCAATCACTGTGAAAACCGACTTTTGAACCAAGACTCGGAAGGCCATACCATTCGTCTCAGTTCGTCGAGATCGAAACATGTCTGTGTGTGTACGTAATCTGTCAAATGAAACGTCTTGTCATACAAAATTTCTGAATATTATTCGAATCAGACTTCCGGTTCCGAAAATATAGAATAATATGTGCAAAAAAAAGTTAAAATACTGCTCCTTTTGTTCTCGAAGATGGTTTAAACGGTTTTTCACAAACTTAAATTCAAATGGAAGCTTTTGTTTGTATCTGGTTTCCGGTTCTGTAGTTACGGGGTAAAATGTGCAGAAAACCAAAATATGTGTACTATTTTCTCTCAGAGATGGGGTGACCGAATTTTTCAAACTTAGGTTCAAATGAATGGCCTTATGATCTTTTACCAAACTTGTGAATGGCTTCTGGATCCGTCTTCCGGTTCCGAAATTATAGCATGTGTTGAAGATTCTATACCATCACTTGAAGGAACGAAGTATAAAACGTGAAAAAATTATAGATCGGCCACAAAACTACTTCAATAGGCAGTCATTTTCAGCAGACGGTTTAACAAATCGATTCCGGTTGTTCTTTCAAGAATCGAAGAGAAGACATCATTATACCACACTACGCGCCTTGAACATTTTAAAAAAGGTTCAGTTTTCGTTCATCGACGAATTTATTTATCATTTATTCTGCAAAGGGTTGAAATATAATTATGCTATGGAAATTGATTTTCCAAAAATCTTCGGAATTCCTTCTGGTTCCGGAGTTATGAGGTAAATTGTGTTTAATTTTGTACACCGTCACTTGAACCGGAGAAACAAAAAACGTAAATTTTTTTTCTAAGCTGGACTCAAAATTATACAAATCGATAGCCATTATCAGTAGGCAACTAAACAAATGATTCCGGCTACCCTGGTTCTAGGTCTCCGGTTCACCGGAAGAGTGGTCACATATTCCAAAATGGATCTCACTCACTTTTCTCAGAGATGGCGTGACCGATTTTCACAAACTTAGGTTCAAATGTAAGACCCTGTGACCTTTTACGGAATTCCTGGAATTTCATTCGACTTTTGGTTCTATAAATATAGAGTAAAATGTGTTAAACATTTTATACCATCACTTAAAGGGGCGAAACAAAAAACGTAAACAATTCTAAATCAGCCGCAAACTATACCAATCAGTAACTATTATCAGTAGACTGGCAAACAAATCATTTCCGGTTATTCTTTCAAAAATCGAAGAAAATCATTTTGAAGAATACCGCAGTATTAATTAATTTATGTATCTATTTCTGGTTATGTCCATCGTATAAACGAATGTGAATAGACAGAAAGGGTGGGAAAAATCCCATTTGAGTTAAAACTTGTTTGTCATTTTTATTCGAGAGTAAAAACCTCCATCTTTTAAAACAGTTACAGGAACAAAACAACTACAATAATTCGAATCTTAATACGGCTAAATACATGCTCATTAAATAACATGAAAAATAAATATTGTCGAAAATAGTCAAAACACATCGTTTGAATTTACAAGACTAGATGATTCGCCAAACTCGAAGTAATCTTCGACTGCAGTGAACGTTTGAATACAAGCAGCTATCGGCTCATTATACCCGAAAAGAATCCTGTAGAATCTGTGCTGAAGCAGAGTTGCATTTCGCAGTGTTCTATTTGGTGTCCAAAAGTTTGTTCACAACGTAACTCAGGTGCCTCATTCTCTCCGTTAATCAATGTTGCAACGAACAGTGATTGCTGAATTCTACGGCGACGTTTCTAAGTTGTCAATTTTTCATCCATTTGTATTCCCAAATCTTTCACCAGGTTCACTCTAGCTAGGACTCAACTACAAATAAAGTAGTCGAATGTAACAGGATGCATATTACGATGAAACTTGATCACCTGACACTTTGGATAGTTGATAAAAAGTTTGTTCACGCAACACAAATCGACGAAGAGTTGTAGTTGATGTTATAATCGCCAACAATCCTCCACAGTTCGAACTACGAGATACAATTTTAAGTCGTTTGCATATATCAGTTTGAAATCATATCCCAAAACCAATGAAACATCGTTAAAAACAGCGTGAATAGCAATGGTCCCAATTTATTGCCTTGTGGAACTGCAGAACTATTCGAAAATTGTGATGACGTGCTATTATTCAATTTCACCCGTAAAATCCTGTCAGAAAGTTTGGAGTACGACTCAGTGAAACGAAATAATGTGGCACATCAAGTTAGAACATGGCTTTCCGACAAAGCTAATTAGACTGATTCGTGCGACGCCCGATGGATCAAAAGCAAGCGTCAAGATAGCTGGTAGGACATCCGATGCTTTCGTAACGTTAGATGGATTGACGCAGAGCGACGCGCTCTCAAATTTGTTGTTCAATATAGCACTCGGAAGTGTGATACGAAGATCTGGCGTGCAGAGAAACGGAACCTTTATCAATAAGTCTTACATTATTCTTGGTTTTGCGGACGACATTGATTTTATTGGTGTGGATCGTAGAGCTAGGGAAAAGGTTTTTATGGTCTTCAAGAAACAAACTGTGAGAATTGGATTGACGACAGACTAAGTAAATGGTGACTGGTAGAAAACGGGGCAGCCCAAACGGTGTAGGATCCAAGGCTTAGATTGATGGGGTATGATACGAGGTTGTTGACGAGTTCATATATCTTGGAACACTAGTGACATGCCAAAATAATATTAGCTGTGAGGTAAAAAGGTGTGTTGCAAGTGCTAATAAACGGCTTTCTACGGACTCCGTAACCAGATGCAGTCCCGTGGCTTGCAGACATGCACAAAATTTGCTCTATATAAGTCGTTGATACTATCAGTTGCCTTACGGCCACGAGGTATGGTCGTTGAAGTAAACAGACGTTTGAGAACTCAGCGTCGTTGAGAGATAAATTCTACGCTTAATACTCGGCGTTGAAGAAGAGAATGTAGAATGGCGCAAAAGCATGAATCATGAGCTGTATCAAGTATACAAACATGTGGACTTTGGAATGCTTTTGAAACACGGCGGACTACAGTGGACTGCACATGTAGCAAGAATGCGGGAAGATGTAGCAGAGATCGAGTATTCTGGAAATCTACAATTCGTTCGGTCATGTTCCGGAGACGGATGTGCACCATTAAAATAAAGTAGGTACGTATGTTTATTTCATTATACTAGAGCTAGTATTTTTTGGCCCTTGACGTAGCGCTTTTATTGTACAATTTTTCAGAACAATATTCAGAACGTTTACGAGGTCGCTCTTCAATGCAACGATAATCGGATTGTGGCCACTTACGCAAAATATAAAATACCCGCACACCACAATCGACGTACGTTTTCGAGTGGGCTGTGGAAAAAGGATCGGCATGGATTTACGGGTAACGTGGATCGGATGGCGGAGCACAAAATCCGCCGAAAACAGAGAGAGAGAGAGAGAGAGAGAGAGAGAGATAACATATTTACACAGAAAAACACTGCAACCGGGTCGACCGAAAGCGATTAGTGGCACGCGACAGAAATATTTCTCATTCAATTCATTCATCGGAACTGCCAGCATAGCGCAGCACGCCGCACAATAAACAAACTCACACGCACCGCCCGCTTCATATTCATTGATACTAACAGTGCGGAAAAATGCCGCTTCACCGTCGAGTGGCGGCGGTGGAATCGAAACAAAAACGTTATATTTACTAAACAACTGTCTGCTGTGTCTACCTCAGTAATGCGGGACGAGATGGGAAGGGCGAGGCGGCCACTTGCGCCACCATTATTTTGGCAACCAAAACAAAAGGGGGGTTGAGAACATTGAGAAGAGAAAGGGGAGGAGGTAGTTAAAAAGATTTTGATAGTTTATAATTCGAAACAGCCGCATGGTTTTTCGAGTGGGTGGGACATCGCGGCCCCTCTCCAATATGGTTTAGCAGAAACATTTTCGGCTGCAGTCCCGTTGGCCTCGGTTCGGCGGTGACCAGCTGGATGAACCAAACCAAAAACAGCTTTAGAACTATTGACCCAACGAAATGGAATTATCCGAAAACATAGGGCAATTTCAGTTTTCGTTGTTAACAGTGTACGCTCAATGGGTGCTAGTTCGAGATCATTTCGATTCAATAAGTGTCGGTATTTTTGTTATGGCAGCAGTTGGCTTCTGTTTGCATCGAATGAAATCCGCCAATGTTATGAGTAAAACAAATTAGCTATGAACTAGTTATCAAATTGTAGCTTTTGAAAGCCGCGCATCGATTTTTGTATTTTAGTACTAGCTGAATTACCCGGCGTTGGACGGAACAGTTTAGTAAGGGGAAGATCTGTATCCGTATTAGTCAAGAAGTATCGTTTCTCGTTTGAAAAAAATTTTACATTGAACTAGCCTTTTGTTAGAGAACTTACTACAGCACTCCTGCATGATTACCCTTATGACCTTCTCTGACTTATGTAAACCTGTGGAGATTCGTTCAGTTGCTGAAATTTAAACACTTTGAACCCCCTACTTCTCTAGCATACTTGCTATGAAAATACCCCTATGACCTTCTCTGAAGAGCAAAAAGTACCTGTGCCAAGTTTGGTGGCAATCCGTTCAGTAGTTCCAAAGTTAAGCCGTTACAAACATACAAACTTATGTAAATCATAATTTTTTCTCCTACCTTTTTTAATTTTTAGTATAAATAGCATAAATAATCTAACTATGTCCATACCCAACAGCATCTAGGTCCATCTGAGTATATTATGCGACTATAGAAATCCTTAGAATTCCAAGTACATATCAAGAACTACTAGACTGTGCCACAGCAAGATCTACAAAGGGCGAATGTATATTTTTTGTTTGCTGTTTCTATTTTTTTTGAGCTACACATTGCTTACTTGTCTATTTCTAGCTATTTTTAGGTATGATCTCAGTCATCTAAGAACTTCAGTGAAAACAGAAAAGCAATCAGCAACTTATGAATAATTTTTCAATACCGCTCATAGCCATGGAGCTACATATTACTTACTTATCCTTTATGCTCTGTTACCGAAATATTATCAGACTTCCAAGGACTTCAGTGAATTATGAGTATTGAACGTGAATATTAAGTTCGTTAGTGTATTTTATTATTTCTTTCTTCCAGAGAACTCTTGGACACCCAAGATCTTAACTAGATTATATGAAACACATATTAACACTCCTAATACCAAGCCTCAAAAAAGTTGGAACGGTAACTTTGAGCTGTCATAGCTCAGCTATTTTTCAACGGATCTCAATAAATTTTACACCCTCGAGATTTGTACAGTTCGCAGATTATTTTAAGTATGTCATTATTGAAAATCGGTTAGGAAAAATTAATGAAAATGTAATTTTTCCCGTTCCAAGTTTTTTTTTCACGCACAAAATATGCCCTATCTGCATTTATGCGGCCCCAGCATTGTGAATAGAATTTTGAGAACTTCAACTTTCTCGCGTCATAGCTTGTTAGTTAACCGATCTTCGTAATTTGTTCACCATTGGAATGGTACTAGTTTTAGAAATAAAATGCACTAAAACATACGTAAAATAGAGTTGTCTACCTAAAGTTATAAAGAAAACTGTAAACAGAAGACCACAAAAAAGATGGGATTTTTTACAATGCTCGTGAATATCTCTGAATTCAAAGCAATGACCTATATGATTTTATACATTAATCGATTGCTAGTCAACCCAGCTACAATTTATAGCTTAGCACGTTTTGGCACCATCAAAAACAACCTGATAATATACAGTGTAAATGTAAATATTGACAAATATTACAAAAAAATTATTTTTAACATATAAATCAAAAATGAAATCGATGACTTGTACATTTTTTGCGCTAAATTGTTAGAATCATTATCATAAAGATTGTTTTGATTAATAATATTATATGTTCTCTCAAAACAACTAAAAAAATTGGTAAAAATACATTCAATTTCTATCAGCGGAAATATATTGCCTAAAAATTTCAAGCCAGAACTGTTACATTATTGACTAATATAATTTATACTTTTTTATATTTTGAAATCAATTTATTTACAATTTACTCAAAAATAGAGGCTTCGATTTTTTTCGATTTTTGTGCTGTACTAAAGAATGAACACATAGATCCAAATAATTTTTATGTACATATAAAACAAACTCAATTGATATCTACTACAATTTTGAACTTGTCCAACATTTCCATAGAATCCAAAAAAACGGTGCAGGATCGGAAATTTTAAAATTTCTGTTATGTCTTTAACGTTTCAGTATACACTCTAATCTCAATTTACGCGCAAAATCGTGGGTGCGTAAATTAAATTTCGCGTAAATTGAGATTTTATTGTATCAAAATATGTTTTCATACTTCTTTCGTTTGCAATCAATAGAAACTAAAATTTTTAGAGACTCATAATTTGAATTTCACCAATAGATTTGTAGTTTTTAGATAAAACGGAAATTCTTAATTTTTGCGCTGGCTTTGTACAATAACAAAGTAGAACTTGAACTCGTGGTGTGTAATGATGCCTTTTTCATCATCAACTAGTATAACCTACAGAGTAAAGCAGTTCTCAGATCGATAAGACCATTTCTGAGAAAACGAAGTGAGTTCCACTATTGCAGGTACTTCCGAAATAGGAGTCCGGGAACCGGTACAATCGAAGTCGGTTCGAGATAAGTGACTGGGATTCATTTTTGAGTCTATGAGTCTTTTTCTTTGTCCATCCGTCCAACCGAACGGACGTGTTCACGGGACTCGTGTCGCAGTATATCGCGCGCGTATATTTAAACTTTTTTATTTCGACGCAAACGTGCAAGTAGGCACTCTTTTTTAAATAGTAATCATTTTTTAACATACCGTCGCGTAAACATGGAGAAGTGCGGAATTAGTAATTGTACTGTCTACGACAATCGCTATCTCTGGAAGTGTCACGGAAAGTGCAATCGAAAATTTCATGCAGCCTGCGTGGGAACACAGAGAAACCACGAAGAATTATTAAGGACCTTCATGGTACCTCTCTGTATTGACTGTCAGCAGGAATTTGCCGAAGAACTGCAAATGAAAAAACTTATTCATCAACAGCAGGAATTGAACCAAACAGTCCGTGCCCAAATTGAAGCAAACCATGCTTTATTCGCACAAATAAAAAGCATGAAAGTATCACATGACGCTCTCGACAGCATGGAATCTCTTTTGCTGAAGCTAGAAACGGACATAAAAAATGTAAACATTAATACATGCAACGCGGCCAGTAAAGTCATAAATCGCATTTCATCACTTTTGAATGAACGCGACGAAACTTTTTTAGCTGACATAAAAACCGCCAACAAGCAACTGTCCACTAAGACAGAAGTAAACCTTGAAAAAGTGTTTACTTTTTTCGAAAACAAAATTGACGGCGTGCAAACAAATATTAATGAAATAAAAAGTATCGACCCACCATGCAGCTTATCATCGAAAGAATTTTTGGACGACATCAAAGCACTGTGCAATGAAGCAATAATGAAGAAAGAGCAAGTCCCTCAAGCTCATCCATGCATTGCTGAAGAAATGGGAATCAGTGCCCAGTATGCTAAACCTTCGGAAGAAAAAGTTGACTCGAAAGTCACGTCAGGCTGGCGCTTCATCGGCAGCAAAAAAATATGGAAATGCGACTGGAGCGAGTATGACAAAAAACAGCGCACTCGACGACTGCAAGAAAAACAAGCAGAAAAAGCAAACCTCAGACGAAAACATCGGAAGCGGAAACAGCAAAATAATACAAATTACAGTATACGCAGTAAAAACAACAACTACACCAACAACAGCAAACACGACAACAACAACAACAACAGCAGCAACAACAACAACAGCAGCAGCAGCAACAACAACAACAACAACAACAACAACAACAAAAACAACAACAACAACGACAATAATGTGCACTACAACAGCAACTTGAACACTAATAGTAACAATACCTGCCACAACAATAACAATAATGTGTCATTACAATATACCTTACCCTTGGACAAAGACTTACTAGCAGCTGCACGGGTTCAATTCTCCGGGAATCCAGGTGCAGATATTGCCTCAAAATTCATAAATTTTCAAAAAGGTGAAACAATCAACCCTTACAAAGGAACAAGAAGTATTCAAAACAACACTACTCCGGTCTTAGGAAGTAATGACATCGAAGCTGCACCATCCACTAACTATATGAACACATCTTCAATATCACAGAACATAAATACGTCTGCAATATCACAGGACATGAATACAGACAGCCAATTCGAAATTGATCCAATGCGTCCTCCAATTGTACGTCTTACCTCACAATCTGCAAATGGCGACGAACGCTTCTTAAAAGCAAGGCTTCGTGACCCGAAAATAATGCACGTCGTCCGTCTGTATTTGTCATACATGAAAAATCAACAACCTACAGTATGCATCGAGGGTATGACACCAACTAGTATAAAAATGCTATTAGCATCAGAAGGCCTTCCAACAACACCTGACCACCTTCTACGAATCTTCATCGAAGTGCATCAGGAATATGGAATGAAACCTAAGGAAGCGCAGGCCGATCTGGACTCTTATGGGAAATTTTTGACAAGTGAACACATCCGCCGACTCCAACTAATCCGGGAAGCCGAACACAATTTTACAAGGCCGAATTTTCGGAAATAACGACGCCCTCTGACGAAGGAATAGAAACAGGAATTAGTAATGTAAGTATTTCAGAATTCTCAAAAACTTCTTCGCTTCATAGACAAAATGTGACTGAAATTTTAGTCTATTGCCAAAATTTCAACCGCATGAAAAGCCCGGCCAAAATGAAAGAAATTCATCAAAATTTAATAACCTCCTCTTTCGACGTAATCCTTGGAACTGAAAGCAGCTGGGATGAAAGTGTTAGAAGCGAAGAAGTATTTGGAAATAATTTTAACGTATTCCGGCACGACCGAAATTTATCTCTCTGTCAGAAAAAATCTGGAGGCGGAGTCCTCATAGCCATAAACTCTTGCTTTACTTCTGAAGAAATTATTACTCCTAAATATAAAGAATTTGAGCATGTATGGGCCAAAGTCTCAATATTGGGAGAAGAACATATTTACTGCTCTGTCTACTTCCCACCCGAAAATGCGAACAAATTCTCTTTTGAATTATTCTTTCAATCTTTAGACACAATTATTTCGAATATGGAACCCGAAGTAAAGCTACATATTTTTGGCGACTTCAATCAACGTAATGCGGACTTCATTTCTGACATTGAAAATGAATCAATCTTACTCCCAGTCGTTGGAGAAAACGAAACATTGCACTACTTTTTCGACAAAATTTCTAATTTTGGCCTACATCAAGTAAACTCCGTAAAAAATCAACAAAATGCATATTTAGACCTTCTTTTCACAAATTGCACAGAAGACTTTTGTGTGAATGCATCAAACCTGCCATTATGGAAAAATGAAGCATTTCACACCGCAATTGAATATTCATTATTTACACACAATGCATCCCTTCCCTACGACTTGGAATATGAGGAAGTGCCGGAATACAATAAAATTGACTTTGAAGAAGTCAAGTGTAGACTAAGTATAATAAATTGGCGGAACATACTGAGTACAGAAGGAAATGTCGACGTCGAAGTAAACAAATTCTATAACATTATAAACAAAATATTATCCGAAACTTTGCCCATGAAAAGAAGAAGAAAAAATCATAACAGCAAGTTACCTGTATGGTTCAATTCACAACTAAAACATTTGAAAAATAGGAAACAAAAAGCACACAAAACTTACAAACAAGAAAAAAGTGACGCTCATCTTCAAAATTACTTAAATCTATGCAATCAACTCAAAATAGCCATTAACACAGCACACGAAGAATATAACCGCAAAATTGAAAACGAAATAAAGACTTGCCCTAAGAACTTTTTTAACTACACAAAAACTAAACTAAAAAGCAACAATTTTCCATCTCAAATGCACCTCGACGAACATGTAGGGAAAAATACTACAGAAATCTGCAATCACTTTGCAAATTTTTTCCAAGAAGTATATACATCTTATTCAGAAACTGACCGTGACCGTGAATACTTCTCTTTCATACCTGCATTTTCCAACTCCATCTCTGTAAACTATCTATCAGAACATGACATTTCGACAGCACTGAAAAACTTAGACGCCTCAAAAGGGCCTGGACCTGACAGTATACCACCAATATTTTTAAAAAATCTTGCTGAAGAACTTACACTACCACTACAACTACTTTTTAACCTATCACTTAATAAATTTACTTTTCCTAAAGCATGGAAATCTTCCTTTCTTGTACCAATATTTAAATCTGGTGCAAAATCTAACATTCGGAACTACCGTGGAATAGCCATTATCTCATGCATTCCAAAATTATTTGAAAAAATTGTAAATGAAAAACTTTTTCATCAACTTAAAAATGTAATAACAAACAAACAACATGGCTTTTTTAAAGGCCGCTCAACTACAACAAATCTCTTAGAATTTATGACATTCACTCTGAATGCAATGGACGCCGGAAACTACGTAGAAACTCTTTACACTGACTTTAGCAAAGCCTTCGACCGTATTGACATACCTTTACTTCTACACAAACTACAAAAATATGGCATAAAACATACTCTTCTGGAATGGCTCAAATCATACTTAACGAATCGTGTACAGGTAGTCCGCTTCCAAAACATTCTGTCTGAACCAATTAATGTAACTTCTGGCGTACCTCAGGGTTCTCACTTAGGGCCTCTCCTTTTCATTTTACATATAAACGACATTTCCTTCATACTCAAAAATCTGAAAGTGCTTATATATGCAGACGACATGAAACTCTTCATGGAAATTAAAAATATTAACGACGCTGTAATATTCCAGAACGAAATCAATCTATTCCACATTTGGTGCTGCAAAAGTCTACTCCAACTCAATGTAAAAAAATGTAACTCAATAACTTTCAGTAGGAAAAATGAAACTATACCTATAAACATACATCTAGGAAATCAACTTGTAGAAAAATGTAAAATTGTAAGAGATTTAGGCGTAATCTTAGACTCCAAGCTCACTTTTGTGGAACACTACAATACCATAATCAATAAAGCTAATAGCATGCTGGGCTTTATTAAACGCTTCAGTCATAACTTTCAGGACCCATACACAATTAAATTATTATACACTACATATGTCAGACCTATTTTGGAATATTGCAGCCTAGTATGGAATCCATACAATATTATTCACGAAGAACGCATCGAATCTATTCAAAAACAATTTCTTTTATATGCACTTCGTAAATTAAACTGGACAGCATTTCCTCTACCATCATATGAAGCACGCTGCATGCTCATCAATATACATACACTTAAAGAACGCCGCGACTTTGCAATGCTTTATTTTATCAGCGACATTATTTCTCAACGCATTCAATCAGCTCCATTATTATCGCAATTATATTTTTATATACCTAGCCGTCAATTACGTTCCAGGAAATTATTTTTAGAAAAACAAGCTAGAACAAATTATGCAAAATTCAGTCCAGTCAATCGAATAATGCGCCATTACAATCAATACTGCGAACATCTTGACCTTACTATGTCTAAAAATCAAATCAAATCTCAGCTTTGTCGTAGAAATAATGCGTAGTATGTAAGTGAACATTGTAAACAATTTATATGTAGTCTACATTTGCTTGACGAAATAAATAAATAAATAAATATAGTCACGATATCCGGTCGTTAATCGAAAACCGGGAATCAGAAAAGCTGACATCAATTTGTTTGGCCGTCTACTGACAATGACTATCGATTGGACTAGTTTTGAGGTAAGTTTAGAAATTAGTTAACGTGTTTTACTTAGTGCTTTAAGTAACGGTATAAATATTTTAATAATCTTCATCCTGTAATTCCGCAACCGGTTGTCCGGAATTGGTGCCGGCTGAAATTCAGGAATTCAATATGGGACCACGAGACTTTTCATTTGAACTTATATCCATAGCTGAGGAAAGTGAGTGAGATCCATTTTGGAATAAATGAACACTTTTTCCGGTACTTTCGGAATCGGAAACCGGGAATCAGGATAGCCAGAACCGGTTTATTTTATTTGTCCACTGATAATTACTACCGATTGGAATAGTCACGCGGTTAGTCTAGAATTTTATTTATGTTTTTTTTTACTTCGCCACTTTAAGTGACTATATTAATTTTCAACAGACTTCACCCCATAATTCCGGAACCGGAAGTCGCATTCTGATGGAACTTTAAAGTTTTATATAGGACTATGAGACCTTTCATGTGAACCTAATTTTGGTTAAATCTGCCACGCCATCTCTGAGCAAAGTAATTAAATAATTTGAAATTGTAATTTTTATACTTATTACCTTGTAATTCCGGAACCGGAAGTTGAATCGAAATGAAATTCAGGAACTTTGTATAAGACCTTTCATTTGAATCTAATTTTTGAAAATCGGTTCAGCCATCTCTGAGAAAAGTGAGTACAAAAAAATGTTACATACATACACACACACATACAGACATTTTGCGTACTCGAGGAACTGAGTCGAATGGAATATGACACTCGGCCCTCCGAGTCTCGGTTCAAAAGTCGGTTTTCACAGTGATTGCATAACCTTTCCATATGAGAAAGTTTTGAAAATTTCTGTCTTTATGCTGTTTGTTTTTGATTCTCCTTAAGAACATTAAGTTTAATTTGTTATAAATAATCGTGAGTATTAATAACAATAATTAAGTGTATAAAAAGTGTATGTCACCGCTTTAATCTCTAAGCATTTTGTAAAAATAACTAAAATTGGAAATTTTTTAGTGTTTGTCAATTATTTTTGGATGTTTTTGAATATAAAAAAACTGCTGGTTTAGCCCTATTTGCAACTGGTTTTATTAGCAATCCAATGATGTATAAAAACATATAGGTCATCGCTTTGAATTCAGAGATATTTACGATAATTGTAAAAAATTCCATCTTTTTTGTGGTCTTCTGTTTACAGTTTTTTCTATAACTTTAGGTTAACAACTCTATTTTACGTATATTTTAGTGCATTTTATTCCTGAAACTAGTACCATTCCAATGGTGAACAAATTTAGAAAATCGGTTGACTATCAACAAAGTTTTGACTCGATAAAGTTGGAGCTCTCAATATTCAGTCGCGACGTTGATGCCAAATCACGTTTTCACGAATTTTTCCTAACCGATTGTCAATAATGCTATACTTAAAATAATCTACGAGCTGTACGAAATTCGAGGGTGTAAAATTTATTGAAATCCATTGAAAAACAGCTGAGCTATGACAGCTCAAAGTTACCGTTCCAACTTTTTTTCGGGCTTGGTATTTGTAGTGTTAAACTCACTGAAGTCTTTTGTGTTGTTTTTTATACGTATGAATAAAAAAATCCTTCGTTATGCAAAAGCTTTGTGACTTTCTCATATAGGAAGGTTCCAGAGTTATAGGGTAAAGTGTGTTATATATTGTACACCGTAACTTAAACCGGTGAAACAAAATGCGCAAAAAAAAAATTTTAAACTGGACTCAAAACTCCACAAATCGATAGCCGTTATGAGCAAAACAAACCGATTCTGGCTATCCTGGTTCCCGGATTTCGATTAACGACGGGAGAAAATAGTCATATGCTCAAAAGTGGATCTCACTCACTTTTATCAGAGTTTGCAGAACCGATATATCCTATTTTAGGGTCAAATGAAAGGTTAGGTCTTATGGTCATACCAAAAAATTACTGCATATTTTCGGATTAAAAAAAAAATTTAAACCGTTGTTCAGAGTAAGATGGCAGAATCATATAAAAACTTTAAAATTTGAATAAAACCTAGCAGAGTTTGTGCGTACCAGCCCATCCGATCTCTTATCAGCATGGTCAAACAAGCTTCCGCAGTGCGCTTGCGTTCGTGATTTTGGTTCGAAATAGATTATTTTTAATGACAAAAAGGAACGGAAGTCGAGACAAGCCAACGAAAGATCAAACTTTCATCTGCATGACAGAATGGATGGAATGGTGTCATAGAATAGATCGTTTTCCGATCTTTAAACTCTCATCCAAAGGTGATACCGATCGAAGCGATTGTAGTTTTTGTTATTGTGGCTGACAGAAAGCACTTACAGGATAAAGTAGATTGCCATCGAAATTGTTCGGTGAAGTTGAATAAATTTTCCTCACCCAAGTTTTGTGCCGCTTGCTGATGCCGGAGGGTAACTTTTAGACTATTGTAAAATTAAACTTCAACCGCATACGTGGTTCGCACAATGGCAGGTTTTTTTTGTTACGCTTCACCTGAAATCCTGTTACCGAGACACAGTTTTCCACTATGTGACGTACGATTTATCCTCCTCCCCCCTCAACCATGGCCGTAAACCGTTTTCTGTGATTTATATCTTCTTTGGTTTCTTTTCGCATCCGGATGGAGAAGTAGCTTTGGAAATCCTTCAAATTTTTGCTGCCGCCTTCAAAAGGCCTGGGAAAGGGTGGAAATGTCTTTTCCGTTGATACTAAGATCCGATGCGGCAGTTGATTTCCTATTTTGTAGGAAGCGTACCTCAAACAGATTGTAATCGTTATCGGACACCAATCTCCTGTTGGTAGACATCAGAAGCAAATGCATGAACTATCGACTGTCAGTGTGAGTCAGTGAGAATTATTTCGGTATCATCGGATCAGAATTTTCTTTTTTCGAGCAGATGTGTCAATAGAAAACGACGTGTTTTCAGCACCTCTCACTTGAAACTTCCTTAGCCCAATTATAATTTGAATCGAAAAATGGCTGATGGTTTCAAGTGTTCACATTTCACTCTGAATACCAGTTTTAACCGCACCGACGTTCAACAAAAGCATCTAATTTCCCATGTTCTGGCGTGCGTGTGCGAGGTTGATTAAACTTTAGAGAACGAATGGCTTTCTAAAGAGTTGGTAATTATTGTTATTGCTACGCGCGGAGTGAGCACTGTACACGAGACCGGACTGTTTCGCAACGGGGACCCAACGAGTATACCTCGAATGCACACACAAACACCCCCGGGGGTTAGTTAATTAGTGCAAAAGTCACGTCGGTTTGCTGAAGGCGGTAATTGAGAAATGAAATGATAGTGAAATTGAATTAAGACTAATGACAGGTACGGAAATTTCAGATGCCACCATTCTACGCCGTTGAAGCTGCGGTGGTTTGTTGTTAACTCATCAGTTTGTAAGGTTTGCTAGGCGAAGTTGATTTATTCAATTCTGTTTTGCAATGTTTTTGTGAGTTTTTGATGTGTATATTGCTGTATTATTATAAAGTAAAATGGGTTGGAACTGGTAGGAACATCAACTAATAAGATTGACAATTTTTCATAGTTCTGGAACCGATTATGTAAATTTCATGCTATTTCTGTATCTATCCGATCATCTTTACACTAAAATTGAGTTTAATTTCATGCTACTTCTTTATCTTCCCGATCATATTTACATTAGAATTTACTTCTGACTAGGTCTTAAGTTAGCGTTCCTAGTTTGCCTAGTCGCTTAGATGACGGGTTTAAATTTTTAACAATCATCAACCAGTCACTCCGGAACCAGACGTCAGATCCACATAAAACTGAGCAAAATTCAAATTCAACGACCATATCTTTTATTTGAATCTGAATTTAAAAATATTCGTCTATCCATCTTATACAAATCGATAATATCTTAGTTTCACCATCTTCTGACCACTACTTTTGATGCTTTCAGGACAGGAAATTGGAGACCGTTGCATGTCAACGTAAGTTTGTTTGGCTTGTTAGCCCTTAAATCATGAGTTTGTTGCCACGAACAGTCATTTGCATATACAAACTTCTATTACTTCAATAAAATTTATTTTAGCACAATGCCTAGTGCATTTATTTCAGAACACTTTTAAAGGATGTACACAGAAAAGAAATTTTCTAACGAGGAACATTGATGGGATATCCCTCGATAAAATTTAAAACCAGTAGTCGAAAAGTCGAGCAAAAAATCATCATACTTCAAAATCAGGCAATTTTTCCCTTTCATAAAAAGGACTGTTTCGGAGAAATGACTCTTTCTGCAAAAAGACTCTTTCGGTGAAATGGCTTTTTTCATTGGTAGCCTAAGTGTAACTCTGCGCCATATCGTTCATAAATGGCAAAATTCTGGCATGACGCCATTAAATTTGCATGTGTGATCGTTATGGCAAATAAAGTATTTTTCAATATTTATAGATTTTTCACTAAAGTGTAATTTTTGAAAAGGGCGTATGTATTTTAAGCAACATTAGTTTTAAAACAATTTAAATTCAAAATCTATAGCTTATACGAAAATTTCGCCTACGAAAAAGTTGTAAGCAATAAATTGAACTATTAAAAAATAAAATATACGTAGAAAAGAATAGCTTCTGATTTTTCAAAAAATCAAAAATTAAATTATTTTATCAAAAGTTTCTTTTCATACCACGAAAAACGTCAAGCTACAAGTAAAGTAATTAATTTCAAAGACAGTTGGAGAGGTGATCTATAAAAAAAATTCTCGCAGAAAAACTTTTTGTTGATTTTCGAAAGACGATATTTTTACATGAGCAATCAAATATTATTTTTCAAGCTACGCTCAATGATGAAGTTCATAGGGAGCTACTTCCTGAATGCAGTCATGTTCGAAATATATTGGAAAAAAATCGAGAAAATTGATATTTCATGGAAATACGTCGTTTTTATAAGTTAGTATGGGTTCTCTATCGCCGAGTTGTTTTTGGAATATTTTAAAAACAAAATCGAAAAGAATCAGGTATTTTTTTTAAATGTTCGATACGGGTCGGGTTTTGGGTAGAAATATCCGAAACCCGACCATCTTCAATTCAGACCCTATCCGCTGAGAAAGCGGTTAGATTTTGTTGAACGTTGAGTTGTTGTTTGTTGGACAAAATACTAAACGAAATACTGGCTAAGTATGTTTGAACGGTTTGTTGTATTTTCTTTTCCTTCAAAAAAGACGGGTGGGTAATGTCAGAGGCATTCCCGGATCATCTACGCTCGACGGAAATTCCAAAAATATTTTCAAGTAAGTTCAGGCATAGCGACAGGGTTTGGTATGTTCAACAATAATGTTTCGGCCTCATTCAAGCTTCAAGAACCTGTTTATATAGCAGAGTTAGCAGCAGTTCATTATAGCTTGAGTGTAATCGTCACATTATCTCCAAACCATTATTTCCTCTTCACAAATAGTCTGAGTGCAATTGAAGCCATTCGCTCAAACATGACTGGCAAGACTGAACCGTTTTTCCTGGGCAAAATAAAACAGTGCCTGAACGACATATTGAACAATAATTATCTAACCACTACAGTCTGGGTCCCGGCTCATTGCTCCATTCCTGGCTATGAAAGAGCCGATATTTTAGCCAAATGTGATGCTATTGAGGGTGAAATTTATGAGAGACCGATTGCTTTCAACGAATTCTATAGCTCGTCTCGCCAAAGAACACTTTCCAGCTGGTAAGCTTCTTGGGATAGAGATGATCTGGGTCGGACAAAGCATGGTTCAGGGGACTGGATGTGAGTAGGGATTTCGTTCGTGTGATGTCCAGACTCATGTCCAATCACTACACGTTAGACGCACATCTCCTTCGAATTGGGCTCTCCGAGACTAATCATTGTGCTTGCGGAGAAGGTTATCGGGATATTGATCATGTCGTTTGGACATGCGTGGAGTATCGTGATGTCAGATCTCAACTAATAAATTCTTTGCGTACCCAAGGTAGACTATCCAATATCCCAGTTCGAGACATTCTTGCTTATCGTGACCTTCCATACATGAAACTTATTCATCATTTCATAAAGAAAATTGGAGTTTCAATTTAATAAAGGCCCCTTTTAAGACTTAGTTCTGAATCCAGCTGCGTCCATCAGTTCAACCAATAGCTAAATTAGAATAAAAATCATGTAATGATACAAACAAACTCGAAACAGTTTATGAAATTATCAACAAAATGTCTGAAAATAACAGCTTATTTTATAAATTATAGAAGTTAATCGTTTGGTTCAAATAATATTTCCGAGTAGATTTCATAATTAATGATGAATTACCTAAGATGATATTTATGTAATAAGAGGAATATGTTTTAATAAATTCAAATCGTTGTGACTTTGTTAGAATTGAATTAGGATAAGAATTTTATGTAAAAGTGATGCTACGGCGAAGAAAAACTTGTGTAAACTGCCTTATGAAATAAACGTGTTTATGAAAAAAAAATGTCAGAGGCATAACTAGATGTCGTATATACGAATAAAACTGGCATGTTTATCTACACTTAATGTGTAGAATGTGGCATGTTTTTCTACACTTAATGTTTAGTTTGGGATATTTGGTAAATTGTTTTATCTGAAACATGTAGCAATGTATAAGCCATGAACTAAAAATAAGAGGATACAATACAACCAAATTTCTTAGAATTTGATCGGGCCTGGCTGCTTGAAATTTAGAAGAATATTAAAAAAAAAAAGTATTTTATCAGATTCATAGTAACTAATCGGATTGGTCAAAGTTTCGGGTTCGCCTGAAATATCTGGTCACTCATTTCGATGTTTTTGTGGCCACTGATTTCCTGACTATCGTGACAAGTAATCTCTGATTACTTATTATTACTTATTGTGCTCGGATTTTCGTAAAGCGTGAAAAAAATTTTTGACTCGTAACAGTAACAACAGTAACACGTTCTCCAAAAGAGAGGTGTTCAGATTTATTGATTGCCCGGTGATAAAAATAGGGTCTAGATGAAATTGACTATTGCCACTTTTCGGATGAATGAGATCACCCCAAAATAACTCGAAACTTATATTTAATCTAAATTTTCTAAACAGGGAAAAAATCAAAAAGCTTTGTAATCAATTTCAAACATCGACAAAACTCAAATAATCGATCCATGATAGGAAAACATCGGTAGTGGAATAATTAATCTAGAAATAGTCCGCTTTATGTTTAATATATATTTTTTAGTCGCGTTAGCCCAGCCTTTATTGGGGACAAAACAGAGTGATGCTGAGATTTAAACAGAACCCCTTCTCTCAGATAGCAATATTATTAAACAGATTTTCTTTGCATTATGACAAATCTTACAAAAAAAAGTTACAAGTTATATGAATGAGTTAGTCATAATTAGTTAACTGTTTTTCATTAAAAATTGGTTTCAACAATGATAAAAATTTGTTCTAATAAGCAGTTTACTAATAAAATTCAATTTATCATTCGGAATATTTTGTCTAAAATCAAATGACTATGGTTAAAACATTGCAAAATGAGTCATTTTAAAGAAGAAAAGTCTTCACTACAAAAAAATTCTCTTTCAGTTCCTTCAAACTGATAATTAATCCAGTGTTTCTTAAACATCGAACTTTTTCAGAAAATTCCATTACCCGAGATTTTTATTTGGTTCGAATCTTTAAGCAAATAATATTTTGCTTACTACAGTAAAGCAGACTATATTTTATCGCATCCTATCATGGTAAATAGTTTTCGTTTATTTTATTAAATAGAACACAGTTCGAAAAATTCTAGTGATTTTACATCTTATCAGATGCACATAAATGGAGCGCCATATTTCACACAAATTTATTTTCGATTCTGGCAAACGAAAAGGAAATACACACACTGAGATCTTTTTTTTTCGCGAGGGATACACATAAAAACCGCGTAACTTTGGAGATCCGCATAAAAAATCACCTAATATCGGAGACCTGCATAAAAACCGCGTGACTTCGGAAGTCCACGTAAAAAACCGCATTAAAAAAAACCGCGTAAAAAAAGAACTCGGTGTATATGTATAGGTGATCAGTGCATCACAGCTAGTCTCACAGCTCATCTGTAACAAAGAATGATCAATTTCGTAATAGGAGAGAAAATCAGTTATAAGAAGAGTTTGGTTATAAATTTAATGACTGAATTGACCGTCTTGAACAACATGCCAATTAGAAATACTAAGGTTTAATAATCATATAACCGGTTTAGCACGATACGCTTTGTGCCAAGGTTCGTTCAATTCATGTGTTTAAATTATGCGCACCTTATTTTGACACTGAATTTCACCTCAATGCTCGTCCATACCAAACAATTTAGAAATTGTCCACTTTAAGTTATTTTTTAGGATATCTCTTACTACTGAACATTTCATCATACATTGCTGAACATATTTTCGATAGTATGGAGAAGAAATTATGTTACTGTCTTAAATACAACAAGAGATATTCACGATTAAGTTCTACCCATTCTTTTACAAAGAGAATTTGGAAAAGGCGCCCATAGTAAAGTTAGACGTATTTACAACAAAATAGTGTAAAAATTGAGTGTTTTTGCCTTTCTCTATAGAAAGGTATTAGAATTGCTGGAAAACCCGACTTTTGAACGGAGCCTCGGAGACCCATAGTGTTATATACCATTCGACTCAGTTCGACGAGATCGGAAAATGTCTGTGTGTGTGTGTGTGTGTGTGTGTGCACTTTTAGACGATATTTTAACGCGCTCAATTTTCTCAGAGATGGCTGAACCGATTTTAACAAACTTAGGCTCGTTTGAAAGCTACTGTCGGGCCATTGATCAAATTCAAAGCATTAGATTAGCATCACTCTTCTCATACAAATAGGCAACGCAAATGTCAAGCACTAGTTTGGAAAAATGATGCTGACTGTGTGAAATAGACACTGAAGCATGCTTTTGTGAACTACTCGAATCAATCTGAAACAATTGGTGTCAAAATTAGTATCTAAAATTATACAGGGTGATTTTTTAAGAGCTTGAGAACTTTTTTAAACAATAAAACGCATAAAATTTGCAAAATCTCATCGGTTCTTTATTTTAAACGTTAGATTGGTACATGACATTTACTTTTTGAAGATAATTTCATTTAAATGTTGGCCGCGGCTGCGTCTTAGGTGGTCCATTCGGAAAGTCCAATTTTGGGCAACTTTTTCGAGCATTTCGGCCGGAATAGCCCGAATTTCTTCGGAAATGTTGTCTTCCAAAGCTGGAATAGTTACTGGCTTATTTCTGTAGACTTTAGACTTGACGTAGCCCCACAAAAAATAGTATAAAGGCGTCAAATCGCATGATCTTGGTGGCCAACTTACCGGTCCATTTCTTGAGATGAATTGTTCTCCGAAGTTTTCCCTCAAAATGGCCATAGAATCGCGAGCTGTGTGGCATGTAGCGCCATCTTGTTGAAACCACATGTCAACCAAGTTCAGTTCTTCCATTTTTGGCGACAAAAAGTTTGTTAGCATCGAACGATAGCGATCGCCATTCACTGTAACGTTGCGTCCAACAGCATCTTTGAAAAAATACGGTCCAATGATTCCACCAGCGTACAAACCACACCAAACAGTGCATTTTTCGGGATGCATGGGCAGTTCTTGAACGGCTTCTGGTTGCCCTTCACTCCAAATGCGGCAATTTTGCTTATTTACGTAGCCATTCAACCAGAAATGAGCCTCATCGCTGAACAAAATTTGTCGATAAAAAAGCGGATTTTCTGCCAACTTTTCTAGGGCCCATTCACTGATTTGCAAGCGTTGCTCGTTAGTAAGTCTATTCATGATGAAATGTCAGAGCATACTGAGCAAATAATAATGCATGAAAATCCTAACCTCAAAAAAATCACCTTTTATAATAAAAGTATGAAATATATTTTCATGAGACTGTTAAGAAAGAAGAGTAAGACATTATCACACCACTAGGTGGATTAAGAAGGGGTTTTTTTCATGTAAAAACGAAAATGTGTTACAGATATCAGTGTTTATATGATACAACAACTTTCGAAATTCTCCGGTAAAACTAGTCTAACGGGATTTCAACTCTTCACATTGAAAATGGCTCACCAATGGACCTCTGTATGCGGAGTTCGTTGAACGAAATAAAAATGGTCTGTTTCAAAATTAGTAAACTAAAGTGCCGAATTGGCCTTATAGGACATTCATCGGACCAACGGAGAACTTCCGAGCGAGGTTTTTTTCTTAGAGGGTAACCTTATTCATGCTCACCCTTCTCTCGTTAGTGTAGTGAATAGTTTAACGTTGTTCGAGACGGGCGGGAATAATATAAGAATATGCGAACCGAAGATGCATGCATGAATTAGTTACACGAAAAATATGTGCAACATTGTTTTATAACGTATGGTATACTGAAAAATCAGGATTCTTTTGGATTTTCTGTTTCACTAGACTATGCTAGCAACGATCCTACTGACACTAAGAACCCTTCCAGGTTGGGGTTACTAAATCGAACCACGAATAAATCAGATATACTAAATATAACACAAAATCTAGTTGTAGAAGATGATACCAAGCAAAAGTTGTTTTCATTATCAATAGACTAGAAGATTTTTCCACTCCTGTGCATAGATCGTCATTGAAATATTTCTGTATTTTTTTCCCTCTGTCGCCAACGGTTTTTACCCGCCCTGAACGGATATGGACTAAAGCTGGAAATTAATTCCGAAGGTAAACGTAGTGCGCTCATGCCAACGAGAAGGAGTACCGGCACTAGGAAACTTTCGTAGCACCAGATTCAATTTTGTTTTCCGCAACGACGGCACGGCTCCGTTCGCGGACGCGGAGAATCGAGTGCCGGCGCTTACGGATTGAAGATATGCACGGAGGCTGCATCTGTTGCTGCGAACCGGAAATGCTCTGGTCCTCTGCGCATCGAAAGCAGCAACGAATTTCATTTATCAACCCTCGTTTTGGATGCTGCACGGGATCTCGAAAATTAAAACGGAGATAGGAGAGATAAAGCGCTTCACTGATCCCGGGTTGATGCTAAATGTAGCGAATAACGCTGCAGTGGGGCAAAAAAAAAAAGAAAAGGAAATAACACACAGATCCCCGGCACACAGATTTTCAACGTCAAAACCTTCAGCCGCAGGGTCCTGAGAGTGCAACTGGGCGTCTTCAATGGATTTTCCGGCCAAGGAAATGAGCAAACGGTAGACACTCCCGTCGTAGTCATCGCAGCTGAATCAGCCATCAACGAAGGACAGTGTGCCGTACGAAATCGAAAGGTAATAGGAAGCGTCAAATTAAATTTATGTTCCGTACGTCGCCTTCGCTGATTCGAGCTGGAATTCGATTATGACTGGCGTCGGCAGAGTGCCAGTGGTGAGTGGAAGCGTTTATCCTGGCGCGGTTAAATGAGACTGCGAGGGCGAGCGGGATAAACAGGTAACCCTTGGGTCCCCGACGTTTAAAATTTCATTTAAATTGTCAGAAATACGTTTCCTATTGCATTTAACATCGACGGTCAGAGTTGTCGCTGTATGATTGTATGATTTCGTCAATTTAGATCAATGTTGAGAATACTTATTCCCCCTCCCTCTTGTGAATATTTTGTGAACCTCACTTAGTCGCTATAGAAATATACTGTACTCGTAAAGAAGTATCAAGTTTTAGTAAAACCCGATCAATTTTCCCTTCCACTTCCCATGTTCGAGGCATTTGCTACACTCCCTCACCCTCAAAATTATTTTATAATCTATTTTGATTTAACTTCCTTTGTGTCAGTGAAATTACTTAAAATCTCTTCCATGATTACCCCGAATATTGTAAAAAGCAGAGGTAGAAACAAGCCCATTTTGCGCACGAAAATGTGAATCAAGATTTCCGATTGTGAATCAAAAAATCGAGCACCGTGAATTGAAAAATGGGTAACAAAACCAAAATTGCAATTATTTTTAAATTGTGGGAATTGTGTATTCAGATCCAACTTCCGATTCTGCAAAAAAAGGCACAAAAAGATTATAAATCTTCGGAAATTGATCTCACACATATATTTCTATGTCGAATATATAAACTGATTCAGGAATACATTAAAAAAATATGGCGAGTTTGATATTTCTAGTTTTACTGAAAATCTACGAATAGTTCAGGTTTTTATTTCAAATTTTTGCATCTACCCATATGTAAATGGCAGTGAATCTGTTAACATAGAATATACTCTTGAATTCGAACAGAGAAAAGAAAGTGGGCTGCCGAAAACTATGGTAAACGGTGATATTGAAGCAAAATCGATTGATAGTATTTGTAGTCTTTTCCGTGATCACTTCAGCAGCGTTTTCAGCGACGAGAAACTCGACATTGATTCCATTGCTGAAGCCGCTAATAATGTACCTTGCTTCCCATCTGTCGGCTCTCCGAACACTATATCGATTGGTGAAGTGATCGAAGCGTGCAAGCGTCTTAAATGCTCATCGAATCCTGGCCCTGATGGTATCCCGTCAATTGTGCTAAAAAAATGTGCTCCCAGTATCGCAGCTCCATTGGCCAACGTTTTCAATAGCTCGCTGTCGTCAGGCTTATTTCCAGACATCTGGAAAACCTCGCTATTATTCCCCGTTCACAAAAAAGGTGATAAACATATAATCTCTAAATATCGTGGTATTGCGTCATTAAGTGCACCTTCTAAATTATTTGAGCTGATTGTCATGGATTTCATGCACCGTTGTAGCTCACAGTACATATCTACCGACCAACATGGATTCGTTCCCAAGCGTTCAACAAATACAAATCTCGTTTGTTATACATCGCACATCATTTCTGAGATGGAGAAGGGTTATCAAAGTGACTCTATCTCTACCGATTTATCAGCTGCTTTCGACAAGATCAATCATGATATCGCTCTAGCGAAACTCAACCGCCTTGGATTCCATGGTAGATTTTTAGACTGGATAAAGTCCTATCTCGTTGACCGCAAAATGTCGGTAAAAATTGGTGACACTGTTTCTAATTCGTTTTCCATTACCTCTGGTGTGCCACAAGGTAGACACCTTGGACCTCTTCTGTTCCTGCTTTACATCAACGACGTTAATCTTTCCCTGCAGTGCTTGAAGCTCTCGTATGCAGACGAGTTTAAACTGTTTTTAAAAAATGATAGCCAAAGCGATGCTAAATTTCTCCAACAACAACTTGATATTTTCGGAAATTGGTGTCAGGTCAACAGGATGGTCGCAAAAGAAAACCGATCATTTTCAACTATTCAATTCTTGGGACCGAGTTAAATAGACTTAAAGAACTAGGAGTCCTACTTGATAGCAAATTAACTTTTTGCGATCATATATCATATATCGTTTCTAAGGCATCCAAACAACTCGGATTCATCTTCCGAATGGCGAAATCATTCAGTAACATACACTGCTTGAAAGCATTATATATTGCCCTGGTTCGCTCTGTTCTCGAGTTTTCTGCAGTTTTGTGGCCACCTTATTACCATAACGGGGTACAACGCATTGAAGCTGTGCAGCATAAATTCGTCCGTTTTGCCTTACGTCAGCTGCCTTGGAGAGACCCCCATAACCTTCCCAGATACGAACTTAGATGTAATCTCATTGGACTTGAGTTGCTTAGTGATCGACGCAATGTTTCGAAAGCAATGTTTGTTACCGATTTAATTTTGGGAAACATCGACTGCTCCAGCCTTCTCGGACAACTCGATATAAATATCAGACGTAGAACTCTCCGGAATAACCCTTTTCTTGTTCCTTAGTTTGCTAGAACGAATTATGCGAAGAACGAACCTGTATCAAGCATGATTCGTATATTTAATCGTTGTTATACTATTTTCGATTTTAATCTGTCTCGTACTACTCTCAGACGCTCATTTATAGTATTTTTTAAGAACTTGACCTAAGAATGACATTACTTTTAAATCGTATATTTGTATTCAAGTTTCAGTTCTAAGTATATTATATTAGTTTGTAAGTGTACCTTGTATTTTATTATAATTAATTAATGTATCATTTGGATGTAATTATCTGTTGGTACAAAAGATGAGGAGGTTTTATGCCTACTGGAGAGAGATTCTTAATAAGTATCAACTCCAGTGGGCTTTTCCCTGCTCCAAATAAATAAATAAATAAATAAATAAATAAAAAAAATCAGGGCTAGAAATATTATGAATAAAATCATCATCAAACCATAATCACTAGCGAAGATGATCTCGTGATCTCTTCCAATAAAGATTAATTGATCACTGATCTTTGAATTACATCGATCCAAATCAATACAGACCTTCCGTCACACAAAATCGGCAGTGATTTTGAGCTACTATTATCACCGATTCCTGCAAGATCAAATCACTGGACGATTCGATCAGCTTTGAGCATTGTGGAAGAAAATCACATATGAGCAAGATCAGACATGAGTACCGATTGATTTACGTCTAAAATCGTTTATCCCGAAGACGGATGTAAAAATTAGTGACAACAGTAATCCTACAGGATTACTGGATCGTGGAGAATTGCAAAATTTGTATCTTTGGGAGGTTTAGTAATGGGTGATAAGGAATATTAAATGAGCATGTACATCAATGATGTCTATCAATTTATATGCATGAGAGTGCTCAAATTTGTGGAAAATTGTCAATTTGTAACTATCAGGAATGCTCCTTTAAGGGGGGGGAGATAGGGTATAAATGATGAGAAAAATCATCATTTTTGCGATTTTGTTTTCTTCAGAACTATCGTTCAACAAAATAAACTCAAACGTTTTGCATAATACAAAGCATTATTCGAACAACATTTAGTAATTTTTTCGTGGAAAAATATTGAGTAAAGTAACAAACAACAAAAAGGAAAACGTTGGGGTCTGGTTTTTTATACGTAGAAAATGTGTGCAAAATTTAAAAAAATTGGTGCTCTAGTTTTTGAATGACGATGGACACGGACTTTCAAAACCTGCTTACGAGAAAAACGCGCTTAAAATTTGTTGTCTATAGAATCAATGGAAACAATTCATTACTCATGGGAGCCCGTAGGGTATAACATTTTCAAAAATAATATTTTTTCTTTAAAAATTTGTTATAATGAAACATTGCAAGAATGTTTTGTCAAGTTTTTAAGTCAGTCGAAGCAGAATTCTGGGGCCTGTGCGCCGAGCTCTTACTTCTTCGCAGTATGAGATAAGCAAAGATAAAGGCCCATAACTTGCTGAGTTATATTCCGAAAGGCTTGAAAATTTTACAGAATATTCTTAAAATGTTTACTATAAGAAAATATAAAGGAAAAATAAATAATTTTTACAGATGTGTTAGACCCTACTCGCCCCTTAACAGTCTTTATCACCAGAGTTGGTAAAAATACCGGTTTCGTTACGGCACGGTTTACGAAATTTCAACATTCTCGTTTGATACAAACCGTGTTCGATTTCATAATGTGTTGTTTATTTCGCAATAAAATATACACTAAATGGAAGTAAATTAATGCACGATGAAGGGTTCATGAAAAAAATCAGTATGGATTGTAATCACATCGACAAAGTAACTTTTACAGTTTTCACTAAGCAATAGCAACATACAATGCAAAATTAGTGAAAAAAAAATATACCACACCGAATAGTGATTATAGCGACAAAAGACTTTGTTTTACTTCCAGCTGGTTGATGCTGAAGAAATCCTGCGCTTCTGTTACTTTTGTGTATGATATTCAAGCTAAATAAGCTAATATTATTCCGCAGCGTAGCACGCTTTGTTATTGCACATATTTTTCTTAGCATTATAATTATTATTCGTCGCATCATGTAAGTTGATATTATTAACTGTTTTTATGGATGATATTACTCCAAATCTATATAACACATGGATCAATAAGTCCCGATACTAACAATGGAAACAACATTTTAGGGTGATACAATGGTTCCAACGTTTTTCCAATTTTTTAATACCATGTTTATAGAAAAATGTATCTTTCGCTTCAAAATAAGCTTCAGTTTCAGCGATGACCTCCTCATTTGAGCCAAATCTTTTTCCCTGGAGCATTTTTTTAAGATCAGCAAAGAGCCAGTAGTCACTGGGGGCTAAATCTGGCGAGTATGGGGGAGGTGGGGAAGCAGATCAAAGCCCAATTCGTTCAATTTAAACTGCTTTCTGAATCATCGACTCGTTGCTGTTTTTGTTCCATCGAAAGCAATCGCGGCACCCACTTTGAAAAAAACTGTTTCATGCTCAATTTTCATGAAGGATAGTAAATACACTTCCATATGATATCTGTGTCATCTCAGCAATCTCACGGAGCTTCACTTTACCATCTTTCATTATAATTTTTGTCACTTCACTCATATTTTCCGGTGTAACGGCTTCCACAGGTCTACCCGAGCGTTCCGCGTCATTTGTGTCGGTACGACCACGTTTAAACTCGGCGAACCACCGACAAATCGTTGCTTTTGATGGACAAGAGTCCGCATAACATTTTTCAATCCATTGTTTCGCTTGCACGGTGTTTTTACCCATTAAAAACAATGATTTATCAAAACACGAAACTCGGTTTTTTCCACTTTTTAAACAAACTACAAAACGACTTTACACCAACCTCAATAACTCAGCTGTTTCTGGTTTGATCGACTTAAAATTTTGACCCGTTTCAAGCAAAGGTTAGTACTCTAGAAAGACGTAGTTACTGGTTTACTACGAGCGCCATCTCTGATTTAGTCTCGGGACTTATTGATCCATGTGTTATATAAAAATAGATGTAAGTTTATATGTTTGTAACGCCATAACTTCGGAACTACTGAACGGATTGCCTCCAAATTTGGCCCAGGTACTTCTTGCATTTCAGAGATGGTTTAAAGAGAATTTTTGTAGGGGAGGGAGCGTAGCAAAGGCCATAAACAAGGGAGGGTCATGGAAAAATTCATATAACTTGACAAGAATCGATACGTTTTAAAAGCCATAGAAATATTTTGCATACCTTAGGTATGACTATACGAGGGGTGCCTTTAAAAAGGGGGGTGTAATGTTCAAAACGGCATAACCTCGAAACTACTGACCGGATTGCCACCAAACTTGGCACAGATACTTCTTGTCGTCGTAGGGGTATATTAATAGGGGAGGGAACGTAGTAAGTGTTCCTAACAGGTGGGCTCATGAAAAAATTTGTTCAATTTGACGAGAATCGAATTTTTTTTAAGACCGTAGAAACATTTTGCATATAATAGACATGATTATATGGAGGGTGGATGTAGCAAATGCCTTTAAAAAGGGGGGTGTAATGTTTGTTATGACATAACTTCGGAACTGTACTTATTGCTCCTCAGAGATGGTATAAGCGTATTTTTAAAGGGGGGAGTGAGTGTAGCCAGTGTCATTAACAAGGTGGGGTCATGAAAAAATTCATATCACTTAACGAAAAACGATAATTTTTTAAGTTCCTAAAACTTTTTTGCATACCGTAGATATGATTTAATGGGTGAAGGATGTAACTAGTGCCTTTAAAAAGGTGGGTGTAATGTTTGTAATGGCTTAACTTCGAAACTACTTAACGGATTGCTATCAAACAAACATTACATCCCTTTTTAGAGGGACGTACTTCATCCTCCCCACACGAATACCCTTATAATCATATCTAAGTTGCGCAAAAAGTATCTATGGTCATCAAGAAGTATCGATTCTCGTCAAATTAAATATTTTTTTTCATAACCCCTGTTAAGGAAGCTTGCTGCGCTCCCTCCCCCATAAAATACCCTTACAACTATCTCTGAAGAGCAAAAAGCAGCTATGACAAATGTGATAGCAATCCGTTCAGTGGTTTTGGAGTTATGCCGTTACATCCCCTATTTTAAAGGCACTTGCTACATCCACCCCTCATATATATCATATATAAGGTATGGAAAATGTTTGCATGGTCTTCGAAAATTATCGCTTCTTATCAAATTTTATGATTTTTTGCATGACCCCCCTGTTAATGACACTTGCTACGCTTCCTCTCCTATACAAATATCTTCATGACTATTTCTGAAGAGCCTGTGCCAAGTATTATAGCAATTCGTGCTTTAGTTCCGGAGTTCTCTTTTTTAGAGGCACTTATTACACCCTCCCCCCACAGAATATTCTTATAATCATATCTAAGTTATGTAAAAAGTATCTATGGTCTTCAAAAAGTACCGATTCTCGTCAAATTAGATATTTTTTGATGATCCCCTTTGTTAAGGATACTTGCAACGCTCCCTTACTTACCTTACCTAACAGCTATAGGCCAGGGGTGTCCTTTGCTGTATCAAGAATACGTCTGCACATAACTCGGTCCATGGCTGCTCTTCGCCAGCCACTCAAGGCACGGATGCTTCTGAGATCACCCTCCACTTGATCGATCCACCTTGCTCGCTGTGCTCCTCTTCTTCTTGTACCAGTCGGATTAGATTCAAGAACCATTTTCACTGGGCTGTAGTCCGACATCCTTATGACATGCCCAGCCCATCGTAGACGTCCGATTTTAGCTGTCCGTACGATGGGTGGTTCTCTTAGCAGCTGTTGAAATTCGTGATTCATACGCCGTCTCCACGTTCCGTCTTCCATCTGCACTCCGCCATAGATGGTCCTCAGTACTTTTCTTTCGAAAACACTGAGGGCGCGTTGGTCCTCTGCCAGCATAGTCCAGGTCTCGTGGCCATCAGGAATCAGAACAAATTGGCTCAAATGGCACGTTCCCCTTGATATTTGGAGATTTGTGCCTTGCCATCAATTTGTTTTTAGCATCATTTTCCCGATATATAAGAGGGAAGGATTGAAAGGAAATGGTAAGGGTTGGACTAGGAGGATGGGAAAAATTGACGACACAAAAACACATAAAAGCAGAAGTAAATTCTGCACCCCTAAGGGGTGCCGAACAATCTGCTGAGGATCACATTTAGTGGAAGCAGAAGTAAATTCTGAACCTCTACGAGGTCCCGAACAGTCCGCTGTTAATAAAACCTCCAACTCCCGAGAGGATTTGAAGATCTTACAAAAGCGACACCATTCTGCACTCCCGGAAGAATGCAGAACGATTCGCAGTATGTACGAGCAGAAGTAAATTCGGCACCCCCTAAAAGATGCCAAACAATCTGCTAAACCCTATTTAAGGTAAATACAGAAGGGATTCATTCACTCCAGGAAGAACGATGAACCCTTCTGACTATAGCTCCTTACCACATTGGGTAAGAAACGAGAGAATATCCTTCAATTTTAGCTCCGCATACACAGACTCAACCATGTATGGAGAACCAAAAACCCGGATACGTAGCTGCGTCAATGCGGGACAGTTACATATCAGATGATATGAAGTACCATAATCGCATTCACACAAATCACACGAATAATACTCAGCACGTTGAATAGTAGACATGTGATAATTGAGTTTGCAATGTCCAGTCAGAGCTCTGACCAGAATACTGCAATGATGCTTGGAGAAATGCAGTAGACACTTTGACATTTTCAGATTTAAATCTGGTAGAAATGCTTTTGTCTGAGCGCAAGTTTGCAAGCTGCGCCAGTAGCTGGCATGTTTGGATACAGCCCAAGAACGAATCCTGTGCTCCATCCAACTAGTTGAAAGTGGTAAAGCTGGTTCAGGACCAACGAAATCATTCGTTGCACCAGCTCTAGCCAACTCATCAGCCCATTCATTTCCAGCAACACCAGAACGGCCGGGTACCCATAAGAAGTAAACAGCATTCGAAATGCTGAGGTCCTCAATTTGAGTTCGACACGCGATCACTAGATTCGACCGTGAGTCACTCGAACTGAGTGCTTCCAAGGCTGCCTGACTGTCGGAACAAAAACAAACCCGCCCACCACAGATCCTCCGCTGAAGTGCCGATTGTACTCCACACAGAATCGCGTAGACTTCTGCTTGAAACACAGTACAGCATCTACCAAGTGAATGAGACCGCTCCAGCCCCATTCCACGACAGTAGACACCAGCACCAGCACGACCATTCAACAGAGAACCGTCCGTACAACAAACTATGCGTTCATCAAGTTGTCGTTCCAGACAACCAGACAACCATTCCTCACGAAGAGGATAGCTCACATGGAATGTTTTGAAAGGAAAACTGCATGTGAGAGTTAGGTCACTAGGAGCGAGTAAATACTCATCCCATGTAACCATTTGAGACCACAAGCGAGTGTGGCTGGTAGCATAATCTAATGGGTTACTGTTCCAAAGCCCTGTAACCTTAAGACGATATGCACAAGATAATGCTTCTTGTTTTAGGAACACATGTAGTGGTTTAATGCACAGTAGCGCCTCTAGAGCAGCAGTAGGAGTTGTCGTGAATGCTCCTGTCATCGCCATTAGGACCATCCTTTGGAGATGATTTAGCTTTGACTGAACTGTCGCGACTTCTCCTTTCTGCCACCATACAAGACATCCATATGCTAAAATTGGTCTAACAATAGTTGTGTAGATCCAATGAATATATCTGGGTTTGAGTCCCCATGATTTTCCAAAAGCTCGTCTACATTGGCCGAAAGCCATGCAAGCTCTTTTAATTCTGAAGTCAATGTGAGCAGACCAATTCAGTTTTGAGTCAAGAATAACCCCGACGTATTTAACTTGTTCGACCACAGTCACCTCTGAACCAAAGAACTGCAACGGACGAGCTCCTGTGATTATCCTACGATGAGTGAAAAGCACCATTGATGTTTTGCCCGGATTTACAGATAATCCAACCTGACAACACCATTGTTCAACAGATCGCAGGGCTTGCTGCATTAAATCAAAGAGAGTGTTAATGCTTATACCGGTCATCAATATATGATAATCGTCGGCAAAACCATAAGTCGGAAATCCAAGGTTATTAAGTTTCCTTAACAAACCATCAGCGACTAGGTTCCATAAAAGTGGGGATAGTACACCACCTTGAGGACACCCACAGACACTTAGCTTTCTAATCTCTGCTTGCCGAAGCGATGAACAAAGAAGTCGATTGCTAAGCATTGCGTGTATCCAATTTGTGATACTTGAAGGTATGCCATGACCACGGGCTGCTTCCAGAATTGAATTGAAAGACACGTTATCAAAGGCACCTTCAATATCTAGGAAAACTCCCAAGCAAGATTGCTTTTGTGAGAAAGCTTTTTCAATGTTGTACACAACATCATGTAACAGGGTTGTAGTGGACTTTCCACGCTGGTAAGCATGTTGCATTCCATGTAGCGGATGCAGGCCCAAACTAACATTTCTGATATAGTGATCAACTATGCGTTCCACTGTTTTAAGAAGAAATGAGCTTAGACTGATAGGCCTGAAACTCTTCGCTTCCTCATAAGTGTCGCGACCGCCTTTGGGAATAAATTTGACAATTATTTCCTGCCAGGCTCTTGGAATATATCCTGTCGCAAGACTAAAAGTAAGTATTTTCTTCAAAACATGTTTGAAATATTCATACCCTTTCTGCAGTAACACTGGGAAAACTCCATCCTTTCCAGGAGACTTGTACGGAGCAAAACTCTCAACTGCCCATTTGACCGATTCAATCGTCACAACGCTTCGAGCAAGGGCCCAAGAATCGTAACTACCTGAAAAGAGTCTCGGGAAGAGCTGTCGGTGATGGATCCATACATCCTGGAAAGTGAGTGTTAAAAAGATAGTGAAGTACATCACCTTCATCAGACAAGTGTTCACCATCTGAAGTTCTTAAGAAACTGACATTAAAGTCCTTAGACTTCGAAAGTAACTTATTTAATCTGCTAGCCTCGTTGAGACTAGAGACATTTGTGCAGAGGCTTTTCCAACCACTTCGCTCAGACGATCGAAGAGCATTTTTGTAAGCCCTTCGAGCCAACACGAATGCCTCCGACCCATTTCTGCGACGGTGGTTCCAAGCTCTTCTGCATAGTTTCCTTAGTCTAGCAAGTTCAGCATTCCACCAAGGAGTTCCTCTAGTAGCTCGCACAATCCGAAGTGGACAAGCCTCTTCATATGCTGCAACTATGAGTGAGTTTGTCTCGTCGACAACATTTTCCAAATCAATTGGGGTTTCAATTGTTGGTTGGTACCCGTAAAATCTAGTCGCCAAGCCCTCTTCATAGAGGTCCCAGTTTGTAGATTTGGGATTACGATATGTGATAATATCAAATTTAACATTTGAATGATCAAAGAATATGTACTTATGATCAGACAACGAAGGTTCGAGCTCATCGGAGACGAGCCAATTCACCAACTCATGCGCAATTCTATCAGAGCAGAGAATTACGTCCAAAACCTCCTCTCTGCCAGATCTCGCAAAAGTTGGACGGTTTCCTGCATTGACTATGTGCAGGTTTGTACTGCTCACAAATTCCATCATATCAGAGCCTCTCGAATTTATATCTGTGCTGCCCCAAATGATATGGTGAGCATTTATGTCACTGCCGATTACAAGCGGTAAATCACTTTTGCAGCAGTATGATACAACCTTTTTGAAGTCATCGCTTGGCGAAGGTTGGTTATGCGGCAAATATGCCGAACAATAGACATATTTCCTGTCTATGCCATCAGTAGTCATACCAACTGTGACAGCACAAATATCCCGAGTTGTGAGCTCCGATATGAGAGAGACATCGAGAGCACTATTTGCAAGTATGCATGCTCGAGGCATTTCACGTGGATTAGTCATTCCGGTCTTGTTAAAGGCAACAAAGACTGGGTTTAACAATTTTCCAACGTAGAAGTTTCCCTTTTGGAAATATAGTTCTTGAACCAAAGCTAAAGAAGCTTTACCTTCTTGCAGAAGTCTGGATAGATTCATAGTTGCTGTACGTTTATGCTGGAGATTGATTTGTGCTACTCTAACCATTATCAATTAAAGTAACGAACACTCCACCTCCAGCACTTACCGTACAACAACTACAAGAAACCAAATATATTGGCTTATAATCGCCTATAGCGAACCATGTAAGGATTTTTTTAAATGTTTTAATCATTTAAATCCCACGAGTTGCGAAGAAAGAAGTCGTCCACTGTGCCAGAGCTTCGCTTAACACAGTAAGGGAAAATCCCAAGATATTCCGTTCACGACTGCATTGTTTAACCTCCTGCAGCCATTCAGCCATCGGCACGGAAATACACCTTGACTTAGGAGTTCCTATTTTTGTGGCCTTTTACGACATGGAACAGGAAACCAGTGGATCAATTCTTGGTAAAAAATAATTCCGCCGGATGCCACACGGCTTACCTGTGTTATACCACCGGTACAGGTGGACCGTAGCGTTATTCTTAGCCAGTTGGGAAACCGCTACCGACACTACACGGCTATCTAGGCTGCTCAGAGAGGGAAATTGACATTGATGGTCAACTTCCATGGATGGCCGAGCAGCCGACGCGTTGGTCCTCTGCCAGCATAGTCCAGGTCTCGTGGCCATAGAGAACAACCGGTCTAATTAGCGTTTTGTAGATGGTCAATTTCGTGCGGTGGCGTACTTTTCTCGATCGGAGGGTTTTTCTGAGTTCAAAGTACGCACGATTCCCTGCCAAAATACGTCTATGAATTTCTCTGCTGGTGTCATTATCGGCGGTCACCAGTAAGCCCAAATACACAAACTCGTCAACCACCTCGATATCGTCACCGTCTATCAATATTCGTGGTGGGAGGCGTAGTAGAACCTCTTCCTCTCATGTATTTTGTTTTCGACGCATTTATGGCCAGTCCAATACGCCTAGCTTCAGCTTTCTGTCCGATGTAGGTTTCCGTCATCTTCTCAAGGTTACGTGTCACAATATCAATATCGTCAGCGAAGCCAAAAAGTTGTATGGACTTTCGGAAGATCGTGGCACTAGTGTCGATCCACGCGACCAATCGCGTCAATTTATTCGGAAAACCGTATTCGTGCATGATCTGCCATAGCTGTTATCGATCGATTGTGTCGTATGCCATGTATTGTATGCAAAATATTTCTATGGTCTTAAAAAAGTATCAATTCTCGCCAAAGTAGACAAATTTGATCATTTGATAAAATATATTAACAAACAAAAACTTAACACTCTTCCAGAGACTAAATTTTGAAAAGGCGTAAAGTAATACGTATTCTTGTCGAAACAACTTCAAGAGGACTCTACGTCTAAACAAAATTGAAAACAGGTACTTTTGAGATTTTGGATGCTTGAGATGTAAAAAGTTATTATGCATCGAATACTAAAATATTGAAATCTCAATCATAGTGGAAAAGCTGACAATCTGCAATAGGTATCTTGTAGGAATTGGTTTATAGCGGTCTCGTATACATTTAACGAGTAAAATATGTTTTACGTAATTTTGTCGGTTTGTAACGGCATGACTCCGGAACTACTGAGCGGATTGCCACCAAACATAGCACAGGTACTTTTTACCCTACAAAGATACTTTTTGAAGACCATAAGAGTATTTTTGCACAACTTAGATCTGATTATACATCAAGTGTCTCTAAAAAGGGATAAACAAAATATTCAATATCATTTAAATAGAGCAAAAATATGAATGGTCCTAGATGGCTACCCTGTGGAACGCCGAAGCTGGCAGCAAATGGTGATGTAATGCAGTTACCGAATTTCACTGACATTTTGCAACCTGTTAGGTACTTCGATCTGTCTACTATCTTTGATTGCTATACAAAATACTTAAGAAATATTATACCCACTGCTTGAGTGATATATTTTCAGTTTATCCGATCCGTTTTCACCGTAGAATGAGTGTCCATTTGTCAGTTTGTCAATTACCTGGAATTGGAAAGAGAGGAAGTCGGTTAGTTTGGGATTCACTCGAAACATAAAAAAAATTGTATGACACATCAACCACATCTGAAAGTGTGTGACACGATTCGGCAGACAAAAACAGCCTCGTTCGGTTCGGCAATAGGCAATAAAAAGCAATCGATTGATTTAATCCAATTATTTTCAGCACTTGCGAAACGCTGGTGTCAAATACAAACGAGAACAACAAAAAACACAGTTATAAGAAAAAAGCAATGAATTGAAACTCGGAACCACTTTTTGGCGATGAAACATCATCGCCGGCGTTCAAAACAAGCAGCTTCCGTAGCCGCTCAAATGACGGACAGGCTATGAATTAATATTCGCTGGCCTCAAGCTGCGGGAAAAATAAAAAAAGAACTGATACACGAACCGAACATCGAATCCTGGCTCGTAAATAATCGTTCACACGGTGTCTGTAGTGGCTCCGTCCATGTTCATCCGGCAGTCCTTCCTTCCGGGAGTAACAACCATGTAACACATTAGCAGCAGCAGCAATAGTAGTGGTAGTAGTGGTAGTAGTACTGACCCGATTGCGGCGATGCTGGCCTGGTCCGTGATTTGAGCATTGGATGTCCATGTTGGTTCTTTTTTTTACCGCTTTGCTAGCTGGTCTAGACCGAATGTCAAATTTTAATATTCCTCCAGTACCGGATCACAATTCATCGCAGACCACGGGAGAAAAAAAAACCCAAACTAGCCATCGGCTTGGGTTGTGTTTTTTGGTCACAACTGCTCGTAACATGTTCGGAACAGGATGATCCTTTTTCGTGGCGTGAAAAAACAATTGCATTACCGTATCAGCTAGGGGATGGGAATCAAAATTACCATATAACTGTTTCCCGTAAAAAAATAGCTTTAAGCTGATAACCGCTGTTACTAGCGGCAATCGAATCTGATTCGAATGATTTTTTTTTGTGAAAGTTATGCAGATAAATTTATTATTATCATAATAATTGTTGATAACCCCATCACCACTAACTATTGAGCTGTAAGTATTAAAATCGAAAAACCAATCGAAACGTTCAAACGAACTTGAAATGCTCGTAGAAAAAAAACGGTTTCTAAAGTTGGTCTTAACAAGATGAATTCTAAGAAAAAGTGTCCGAAACGAGCAAAAGCTCTGCTACTGCCTGTAGAATGAGCAAACCGAATGCAGAAGCAATGGAGTGCTCTTCCTCCTCCTCCTCGTCCTCCCCCTCACGCCTAATCCAATCATGAACATAGCAAACAAAGAGATTGAAGTCGCATCTGCAGACTACAATGAGGCAAGCATGAAACGAGTGTACTTCACCTTCTGCAGAATCGAGTGAAAATGATACCTAACAACTTGCAAAAACAGAACTAAAGCTAAGCGGTCCGGTTTTTCCAGCATCCGCCGGATCGAGTGCTAGTGATGATATAGACATCATTATCGTTATTATTATCCTAGTTCCAGTTTTGCACACTCGGTTTTCACCTATCCGAAAGAAGCTTCGGCACTTCTAAGCCGAGAATTGTTCTGCCGGTACGGTTCCGGAAGCTGAGAAAGAAAATCCTTCGAAAGCAATTTTACTGATGGTAACAGCAGTTGGATTGTTTCCAGTTCGCAACCCTCGCCGCTTTAAACTAGATTTCAATACACAATCGATCCAACGTTGATTGCCAGAACAACGCACTCCATTGCAGTAATCAACAACGAGTTGTTATTGACTGGCGCTGAATATATACGGTTTCGGACACTGTCCGAGAGAGAGAGAGAGACTCTGTTTGTTTGTTTTTGCGCCAATTCGGCAGTGAGCGAACATGACATGAAACAATTTTCCAATCCATCAGTTACTATTGTCTGGATTTTATTTTAGCGAAAAAAAAAGCACTTATTTGGTTAGATACAATCAGAACTGGTCCCCTTTCCTGGTTCCTCTGGTTGGATGTTGCGTTGGATTAGATTGGCAAAAAAAGATCAATTTGATTTCGGATTGGTGATCACCACGCATTGACGCAGAAAAATTAGTCATCGAAAATGCTTCAATTCATGGTCTTTGGGTGAACATGTTACACAAAGTCCGAGCTGGAATCTGTAAATAGCGATGCAGTAGATTGCAGTGTGGAATGGGGTTGCATTTGTTTATTTGTTAACATACAAAATTTTCTATCGAATTCTCTTTTAGCATTGTACTGTTATTATACAAACAATATGAGATCTGAACAAATTTGTTGTCGCTTCCATAAGTATCTGCGTTAGGGATAAGCTGAAATCGCAAAATGATTTTAGAAAGCAATGTGTATGGGTATAACTAACGCTCGTATCCGTACTGTATTTTACAGTATTGTACTGTATTTTCGACTCAAATACTGTGTACTGTTTTTTACCCTCAAATCTACTGTATTTTAATTTGTACTGTATTTTTACACTGAAATGTACTGTATTCTTCACACTAAAATCTTCAACGCATCGAATTTCGATCTGTGGCAGTACAAGAACAGTAACAACACGTAGCGAATGTGAATGAGAACACAACAACACACAAATTTTTTCATTAATAATTCTTGTTCAGAGTGCGTCGCAACAATCAAGCGAAACTTTGATGATTAAAAAAAAAATGTCTCAACCAAAAAGAAAATATACTCGAAATCAAAATCATTATCAAAAACATCCACTTCTCAAAAAATGTTATTATTACTTTCGCACATTTTTCAGTTTTTGACGAATTTTAAAATGCCCCAAAAAGGAAATAAAAAATAATTGAGTTTATGAACTTGATTTGAACGATTTGTTTAGTCTTGTTAAGACGTAGAACCATATTGAGTAAGTTTTACATGATATGCGAATACAACTGTGTGATGAAAACCGCGAAAAAGCTACCGCAGAGACGGTACTCGAACCTGAAAATAGTTTTGCAATTTAGCTATCCTGCATGTGAAACTTACAAAAACGGACTAATTGAGGGCTGAAACACCTTGCGGAGGGATTGTTATTGAGAAATTACTACAAATGAACGCCGTAGGGCCCGAGCACAGCTGAACATGCTCGGTTCTTATGTTCAGTTAGGCTGTTTGTATGTGTGTTTCACATGCAGGATAGTTTAATAGGCAAAACTATTTAACCGTATTTGGCTTGCTACGGGTTCGAGTCTCATCTCTGCGGTGGCTTTTTAGCGGTTTTCATTACATAGCTGTATTCGCATGTCATTTTTTCAATCTGTTTTCCTTATAAGATACTGATCAAATTAATTTGCTTTCGTTTTTTATTCACTATTTTTTAGAAAAAAGCGTACTGTAAAACGTACTGTATTTCCTTGATTTTTACGCCAAATGTACTGTTTTTCGTAAAAAAAAAAAATATGCGAGCGTTAGGTATAACTCATTGTTTCACGTTTTAAAAACAGTGTAGTTTAGCACATTAATCAATACTAACACATATCTCGTCACGATACTGACGAAAGGAAAAGAGAAGAACTGTTAGTTCGATGTATGTTGCTACTAGGAACAAACAAATGCTATATGGAACAACTTGTTCTGTGCCAAATAGAATAGAATAAACAAATAAATTCTCAGCACACTCACGTAAAGATTTTTTTTAGTAAATGTTCTTATAAAGAAAGTATGGACGCAACCAAAAATCGCTGCCATTTCGCAATGGTTCAGAATCTGTCAATTTTTATGGCTACGTCCTGTTTTTTACACTCTTCTCTAACCACTTGTGCAGTTGTTTATTCGTTTTCATTAGTTTGTTTCGAAATGCGTGGACTTTCAGCAGAACAACGTCGAAAAATTGTGTACAAATGGTGCACAGAACACGGACTGTCACTGAGAAAGATAGCAAAAATGGAAGGAGTAAGTGAAAAAGCCGTGCGAAATGCAATCAGGAAGTTCGGTGAGGATAACACATTTGAGTATAAACCGAAAACGGGTCGAAAAAAAGGTCCTGCTAACCCTCAGTTGGATAAACGTATACAGAAGGCGTTCGAGCAAAAGAAGGAGCTTTCAGTTCGGGATGTGAAAAAAAAGTGAGCACTTCTAAGTCAAATGTTCTTCGTGCTAAAGAACATTTGAATCTTCGAACCTATAAGAAGCAGAAACAACCAAAACGTAGTCCGAAAGAAGAAGCATCGATCATGCCGAAGGTTTGAAAGCTGTACAATACGATTCTTGCTGGAAATTTGAGCTGCATAATCATGGACGACGAAACCTACGTGAAACTCGATTACAAATCCTTCCCGGGACCACAATATTATACGGTGCGAGAAGGGCAAGTGTTAAACCAGTCCGAGACATCGATTGAAGTCGAAAAATTTGGTAAGAAAGCTATAGCCTGGCAAGCAATTTGTAGCTGCGGTAAGATTTCGAAACCCTTCTTCACTACTGCTTCAATAAACAGCGAAATATACATCAAGGAATGTTTACAAAAACTACTTCTACCCATGATTCGAAGCCACAAGGATCCTGTTGTCTTCTGGTCAGATCTTGCTTCTTGCCACTACACGAAATCAACGGTAGAATGGTGTACTACCAAAAATGTCACTTTCGTCCCAAAAGACATGAATCCACCAAATTGCCCACAACTTCGACCAATTGAGGAATTTTGGGCATTAACGAAAGCACATCTTAGGAAACATGTCTCGGCAGCCGAAACCATTCAACAGTTCGAAAAGGATTGGAAAAAAGTGTCAAAAATTTAATGAGGAACGTTCGCAAGAAGGTGCGCCAGCTAGTCTACAATGGCTAAGTAGCAAATGTTGAGAATAATATTCTGTTGCTGTAGTCTAATATTATCAGTATATCGAATAAAATTTTAATATCCAACACTTGTGAATTATTTACAGCGGAATCATAGTGCGTCCATACTATCTGGGAGAGTCTTTATCTAAAACTCGATTGAGCAACCCTCGAAAAGTGACGCAAGGTCACAAGCCTATCGTTAGGTAAGTATTAAATATCCGTTTTTTTTATTTATCGATAAACTTCAAACTGTTCACTGCACTGAAATAGTCGTCGCATTAAAAGTTGTAATACTGCAATCATTAAATTGTAACTTTTTTTTTGCTAATGCTCACGGTACTGCTTGTAAATACAACACTGAATACAATTGTCAGCCCCCCCGCGGAACCCGACAACTTTATTCCGGATTGAAAAAGAAATCGACAGATTTATTACCTTCAAAAGTAGTAGTCAATAGAACAACAGGTCCCCACAGTGTTATAGTTTCATATTAAAACTTGCACAGAAAGGCTAGCTTTATCATCATCCCATCCAACCCCCCTTCCGATTCACCTGAACAGGAAGTATTTCATTATCTCCGCTTACCCGGCAAACATTTTCTTCGCGGCTGTGTTTGTCATCTTGGTTTGGCTTGGATCAAGACAACTCCGGACGCCAGAAACTAGTTACACTTCGCGTTGCAACCCGTCCGTCCCTGCGCCGCCTAATTGAACGGGCATAAATAAAGGGCGTCTGGGTTGGTAATGAACTTCCTTCTTATCATATTTTCCCAGCCCGTCAGCCTTTCTTTCGCTTTCTATATTGAAATCGGTTCTTACTGCGACATTAATACTTACTATTCATTGGAAATTTCGCCGTGTGGATGCTCTTCAGGATAGCAGAGCAAAAGCGAAGAAAATTCACTTCATTTGAGTAAGGGGGGTGGGAATAAGAGAAAAGCAAAAAAGCAGAACTGTGGGTGTGAGTGCTTTGAAATGCCATGAAAGGCACATCTACATCAATTATCGACACTTTACGCTATGTCTCCGTAAACTATTGACCACCACCGCCCGGGAGAGTGCTGGAGGGTAGTAATGAAATCAATTTTGCTTTTAATATTCCACTTCTGTTGTTGGGGACTAGCCGGGAATCGAGGGAAAGTGCCGACTAGAAGTCAATCGATCGATCGTGTCCAATGCCAGGACGGTATAATTTATTAAGATTGATTGTTTGAAGGTGAAGAGAATGGAGCAATGATTGAAACGGGCCGCTCACTATCTGTCTGCCGGCTTGAGAGTGACAAATGGACAGTGCTCTTGAGAACAACGTCGGATGACGAGCGGTCGGAGTTGTTGTTGGGCTTGGGCCTGGGCTGCTGCTGCTGCTGCTATGTATTAAAGACGGTTAATGGATTTTGATTGACTTCACCGCAGGGTGGCCGGGGGGAGGGAAATGATTACTACTATCTTTCGAGAGGCTCAGTCAGCTAATTTTAGGAAGGCAGTTTAATTACTCCCTAAATTAATGGACTGCGAACGCGATATTGATTGTGTCTCCTTATTCTCGGGAACAAATTACCAGGAGACTCCATCGATCGATCCGTGCGCCATGGAGGCGTTTAGTTCGTGACAACAGACGTTTATCTTGTGTGGAAATGCTTGTTCCGCTTGAACGGTTCTTTATTCACAATTTAAGTATTTATGTCTTCAAGTCTCTAAAATTGTTTTGTGGACATAATTCGTAGCCTAATTACATTGATTTACAACCAGTTGAAAACTGTCACTGTGACTGTTCAGTGAATAAGCAAACTAAACGCTTCCTCAGACATTGGATAAATCTAGAATGTTATACGTGAACTCACTTGGACACAGTATCTCTGGCCCATCGAAACCGAGCGGAAGAAAATCAGAAAATCCGAGGTCATTCCGCTATTCAACGTCCGGAGAGCTCCAGTCACAACGCGCTTTGTCATGTTGCGGACGTAAAATGAAACAACAATAACAACAACTACTACGGAACGGCACGAAGGTAGAACCGTACGAAAACATGAATCAACTACCAGCGGGCTGTTGTTTGACTGTTGGCTGTCAGAGTCCGCCAAGCAATCCTTCTTCTGTAACCGTACTCGGCACCGTGCCAGGAAGGAACGCAGCGTACAAACTATAAATAGCCCATAGGTTAGGCATTAAACGATATTATTTTAGTATCGATTTTTCGGGTTCGCTTGGTTACCCCCCCGCCTATCGAAACGGTTGCTAGAAGTGATAGAGTTGTGGGGAGCGGAGCCGTTTGATCGAATGAAGGAAAGCAAGCCGTGTGCCTATTTTCTAAATTTTTTTCGGAAGCTGAAATGTGATGGCGTGTTTAAACTCATGCATGCGCTGTCCATCAATTTCACGAAGGTGAGGACAAGTGAAGAGATCCGTCGTAATCATTGCATTACGTGAATGGCATTGCATTCTTGTTATTTCATTGTTGTGTTGTAATGTAATAGTGTTTCCATGTGAACAACGCCACATATAATGTTCGCCGAAAAATGGTGGTGAAAAGTGTGCAGTAACCGTTTTTTCGCGTAAACCGTTTTTTTTAATCTCTTAAGCTGAAAATTACATTCAAAAAATTGAAAATAAGACCAAGAGCTGTCCAACAAATTGTTTCAATTACGTTAAAACAAAATTAAATCCGTCACAAATACATTATTATAAGAAGGTAAATTTTTAAAACAAACGTTGTTATTGCAACGTACGAAATCCTTCAATTTAAAATATGTAAATGATTTTGATTCAACAGTTTTTTTTTATCGCACATATGTTATATATTTTTAAGAACAGTGGCAGAAGAAGCTTTTATATTATATAAACAACCGTTCGGGGGCACACGATTTTTTAGACGAGGAACGATAAGATATGAATTAACACACAGTTTTAATGATTTTGTAAAATCTTTCATAACCAATAAACTTAGTTTTGCTTGAAAAATACCATAACCAGTGGTCGAAACGTCGGGCAGTATATAACAGCCGTTCTTAAAGACTGTCCCAGAAAGTATGGACGCACTTTTATTTCACTGTAAATAATTCACAAGTGCAAATGCCCAAAATTCCTCAATTGGTCGAAGCTGTGGGCAATTTGGTGGATCCATGTCTTTCGGAACGAAAGTGACATATTTGGTAGTATACCATTCTACCGTTGATTTCGAGTAGTGGCAAGAAGCAAGATCTGGCCAGAAGACAACAGGATCCTTGTGGCTTCGAATCATGTGTAGAAGTCGTTTTTGTAAACATTCCTTGGTGTATATTTCGCTGTTCATTGAAGCAGTGGTGATGAAGGGTTTCTAAATCATACCGCAGCTACAAATTGCTTGCCAGACCATAGCTTTCTTACCAAATTTTTCGACTTCAATCGATGTCTCGGACTGGTTTAACACTTGCCCTTCTCGCACCGTATAATATTTTGGTCCCGGCAAGGATTTGTAATCGAGTTTCACGTAGGTTTCGTCGTCCATGATTATGCAGTTCAAATTTCCAGCAAGAATCGTATTGTACAGCTTTCGAACCCTCGGCCTGATCGATGCTTCTTGTTTCGGACTAGGTTTTGGTTGTTTCTGCTTCTTATAGGTTCGAAGATTCAAACGTTCTTTAGCACGAAGTACATTTGACTTCGAAGTGCCCACTTTTTTGGCCACATCCCGAACTGAAACCTCCTTATTTTGCTCGAACGCCTTCAGTATACGTTTATCCAACTGAGGGTTAGCAGGACTTTTTTTTCGATCCGTTTTCGGTTTATCCTCAAAGGTTCGCACGGCTTTGTCACTTACTCCTTCCATTTTTGCTATCTTTCTCAGTGACAGTCCGCGTTCTGTGCACCATTTGTGCACATTTTTTCGACGTTGTTCTGCTGAAAGTCCACGCATTTCGAAACAAACTAATGAAAACGAATAAACAACTGCACAAGTGGTTAGAGAAGAGTGTAAACAACAGGACGCAGCCATAAAAATTGACAGATTCTGAACCATTGCGAAATGGTAGCGGTTTTTGGTTGCGTTCATACTTTCTGGGACAGTCTTTAAACAGTTAAAAATATTGAGATTTTTTTATATTTAATAGACAATTTCTGAAGCAGTTTTTCCCACCGCGAAGAAGGTATCTCTAAAACATACGCTTTGAACGCATCAACCGAAAATTTTGGACCACCTAATTTATTTGTGGCATGTGGGAATAAGAACTAGCCAAGGGGGAAAAAATCAGAGCTCTTGATATTCACAACGTACAAAAAATTCATGATATGTATGATGTATGTATGAGGGATCAGGGTCATTTTGCCGAAAGCCATTTCGAGGATAAGTCATTTCTTCGAACAGTGCCGTAATGAGGGTGAGGCGAGTGAGGCGACCGCCTTGGGCGCCAACATGATGGAATTGGTAAAAATTAGTTGTATTACTAGTTTATCAAGAAATTAATTCTTCATGATTTTTTTCCGGGAAACCCATTTAAATTGTATTAAGTTTCATATAATTCAGATAGTATTACCACTGTTACCAGCAGCCATTAATAATACAGAACCGCCGTTCAGTGACAACCGTTAGAATTCTTTTTCATGAACAAGAGACACCCTTTTCTCGATTGTTTTTGTACAGTTGGACCTTCCCAGCGAGCAAACCTGCAAACCTATTGAAGAGCTTTGATTTTCCGAATGCAAAGCAGATAGGTGGGTAATGTCGTGAGACATAACCGGATGACGTGAATACGAATAAAACTGATGGTTCAGTTTCTTTGATATTAAAAAATCTGAATTCTAGAACTCGTCCACATTTCGAATCGATATGCTAGAGCTGAAAGCTAAATCTGAGCTTTGAAACTCAATTTTGTTGCTATAGATTCTAGAACTGGACTCAGGTAACGAATAGTCAAACTGAATTCTTGAACTGAGCTTTGAACATGTGTTTTGAAACTGAACCTAGAGAAGAGGATTCCATTTAGACACTGAATCCTAAACCCAAATCCTAGCACTGAACTCTGGACGCAGATTTTGGTTTGCTTCTGAATTTTAATTAGAGTTCCGGTCTAGTATTCAGTTTTCAAATTAGGATCCAGAATTCAACTCCGAGATTTAGTTCCGGATTTTAGTTCAAAAATTTTCAGAGTCACACTTCTAGAATTGTGGAACTGACACTTGAACCCACATTAGAGTTGCTTTCTGGAACTGAATTCTAAACGAGGATTTTTGAATGCATTTTAGAACTGAATTCGGAAATTACAACTAAATTTGGGATCTGAATTTTGTTCCTGTCTTTCGGCCGAAAGTTTCAGAGCTTCAGGTTCAGAATTCAGTTTCTGAATTCTAAAAAAAATCTAAAACTAAATTTTCGAACGAATTTTGTAACTGAATCCTAGTTTCAGTTTCAGAGTTCAATTTCAAAGATCATTTCCAAAATTTAGTTCCAGGTCCAGAAACAAGATCCTGATTTCAATTTCAGATTTCGTTTTCAAAATCCACGTTTAGAGTCAAGTGCTGAAATTTAGTTTCAGAATTCGGGGACTACATTCTGGCCTTGGGCCCGGGACGAAATTTGTAATCAGGATTCTGAAAATGGGGGAAAAACCTGATCTTGGATTCTGAAACCGAATTTCAGAACAGTACTCTAGCATGGGATTCTGGTCTGCACTGAACGTGTCAACCCCCGGGTGGAAAAAATACAAAGCATAAAATGTTGACTTTCCATACATATGAAACATTTTATAAAATTTAAGTTTCAAGTTATTAGCGAAAATTTTACCACAAATTACTGATCATATCTCCGAAGACGTTAAATACAACAAGATATTCTCACGATCAAAAACTTATCACTCTTCAAGAAGGTAAATTTTGAAAAACCACCTCATAGTAAAGTAAGTTATATTCACGACATAAAATTCCCCTGATTTTGTAGGAACAGTGCTCATTCAAAAACCTATTACTTTTTTTCAGATTGATTTGCTCATTGAAAAGGTTTCCAAAAATTCCTATTTCCGAAAATTTGCTATCGAGAGATCCAAATTCAATAAAATGTACATGGGCGTAGATTTCTGTACTATTATTCACTGCACTTATATCGCACATTTTGACATAGGATTATGTCTTTGTTCACTGAAAATAGGAGTGCGCTTTCAAAACACTCCATTTAAAACCGCAATTTGAAAATAGATCAGGCCACATCGTTTGGAGTAGATAAAGATATTCAAGATAAGTGATGGTGGAAACTTCAATTAATAACGAACTATGTGAAATATTCTGTGTTTACCAAGCCGCTCTCATAGCTTCCCGTAACAGTGATGCCGATAAGTATTAAATTGACTTACACTCTGTGCGGCTCGTTAACGCCTTGGTAAAGTATTCTGTGCTCATTAGCAAATGGGCTTTCTGTGGATTTTTATGCGCCGTTCGCCTTACACATCTCTCAAAATCAACAGAAACAAACTAACGGTACGTTATAGCAAAATCTGAAAGAATATATTTAACCGTGGTACAAATGAGGATATGAGGAACACAAAAGATAACTGCTTCCTGAATGTTCAAAATAGAAATTAATAGCGACTACACAATAATTGTGTAGTTCTACGTCAACAGTTCGAACAAACCCAAAGGACTATCCCCTGTAGTGTTTCATGCTATGCACATATAACATGTACCCAAGTATCAATTCGAATGTCTTTAAGTTTTAATTGTAATGTATAAGGGTTATGTAATTAAATAAACAATGATTATCTGTTTCATGAAAGCTATGAGCAATTCGTCGTTTGACAAGAAATATAAAAGTTTTAAAGTCGTTTTTAAAGCTTTTATAAAACCTTTTGCGCGGACTAATAACTTAGCAAGATTTTGACCGTACCATTGGTATTTGATTGCACTGCAACTCTAAAAAATAGAATACAACAAGAATCAGGGGACGGGCATAGCGTGATGGATTAGTCGATGCCTTTCATACAGCCCCAAATTTCATGTCCGCCATTTTGATGTTCTACTCTTTACATCAAATAAACTTCAAAATACAAATAGAAGGAATTATGATCGACTTTCATGTTTCATTTCCAGAACACACAAGTTTTGACAACCAATTTGAGACCAGACCAGACAACTGGCATTTTTTCTAGAAAAAAACATTTCTCTTCATCATTAAAAAAAAATGAACACATCATAGTTACGTGAAGAATTATGTAAATATTTTCCACCCTAATTTTCACGTAGATTTTAATAGAAACTATTTAATGTATAATCCAGTAAAAGTTACGTGATTCATAAATAAAATGTAGTGTAGTACTCATATCACATTTAGATACCAGAGAAATGTTATTTTGAATATTGGTTGGAAATTTTCTCAAATTTTCATATAAATCATTAGGATTCTTTCCATGAATAAATTAACATTTATTTCAGAAAAATTGCATAGAAGTTCAATGGTTGTAAAAACCACCAGCTACCGATAACATCGTCATAGTTGTAAGATTAATTTGAATCAAACTCACAATGCATTTTTCTTTGTAGTAAACCATTATAAATAGAATAAATTTCTCACGGATTTTCAAACTACTTTCACTTGAAGGACTCACTGTTTACCATTTTCAAAATCGAATTTTTTACACCGGGAATACACATACATTCATTAACGTTTTCACCCAGCGTGTTTTGGTCGGGTATGAGTAAAATGTTCACTGCTCATTCGAGTTCGGGTCGGGAACGGGTATAGGTTTATATTTTTAATCCGGTACGTAAATTCGTAATTTTTCTATAAAAACAAAAAAAATAAAACGGGGGAGATTTTTTCGCGATCGACGCACACGCCTACTGCGATCTCCCTCCTGGGTTCAATCCATTGTCAAGCGATTGATAGTTATTCGAATGTCTAAAACCAGAGGGGCGACTGCTGTTCGATTGGAAGCCACATTTTTGACAATACCGTTCCAAAAGAGCAAAAGACCTCTCATGTACAATACAAAGCTTAGAAAATTGTCAATATTTCGGAATAAATCATTACGGATGGGATGTCAACACACTGGTTTTAGGCACCCTAGTAGCTACGGACCAAAAACTTAAGCCTTCATTTCAAATAAGCCTATGAGTTTGAAGCTCAATCATAAAGAATGCTTTAGAAAAAAGTTCATCGTTAATCAAAAAACACAAAAAAACCTTAAAAGGTGTCCTTTACTTGTGATATGCTGCCACTACAGTGTGAATTTAATCGGAAATAGTTTAATGGAGAATTATTACGGGAGCCGAAACTGACTGAAAGACGATTCAAGATACTTCAGACATGAAGATTTGGTGGAATTAAATGGTTCTTGATGTTGACCAACAGAACTCTCCCAAATAGGATGCAATATAATTTTAGAAATGATAGTCATTTAATCAATACTAATACGTATTTAGACTATTGACATTGAAATATACATTTCTTGGAAGTGTAAAATAACCCCTATTTTCGAATATTGAATGGCAGCAGGCTACCAAACAAACTCAAATTAGAAAAAAAAAGTGTGATTAAACCATCTAAAGTCTGAATTCCACGAAACACATTCCTCAGACAAAACCCATTTCCATCATGCAACTGACAGATAGTAGTTGATAAAAAATTGTTTTTGCGCTATCAAACCTAATCTAACCTAATCAGTATTTTCAATAAAACAAAGAGTATCTCGAATTTCAGATAAACAATGCGTATGAATGAGTACAAGTACTCTCAAAAGATGAACTCCACAAACATGCCTTACCGAAAATCGTGAAATCATTATCGTCAAACCGATTCCCCAGCTCATTCCGGCTCTTCCGCCAAAACGATTTGCTGTGGCTTGCAGAACCTTAATTCCGGTTGTCCTTCTCCAGGAACGAGTCCAACTGGTCCAACTGTATGCCACGACGACAAGTCGTTCGGTTCCTCCCGGCGAAAGTAAAGAAAAATGTAAACTCCAGAAACCAGACGATACCTTCTCCCGTTTCACCATTTCTCTTCACCATTCATTCAACCGAACTCAACCATTCTACGCCAAACTTGAGCTGTGAAATCCTTGGACAATGCGGTTTGCTAAACTAAATATTATCGCTTAACTGGCACTGGTCTGGTCTGGTTCCGATGTCGCTGTGGGTCCGCAAAACTTTCGAACGCTTTCACTTGGCTGGCTGAAATTTTCCAACACGTACCACATACATAAATGTTGGCCACCCTTCACCCTACGCGGGGCAACGCAGGCGGAAAACTGCCCCGAACCGGCCGAGATTTCAGATACCGGTGTCCGAAAACCAGAACAGTCTTGTCTCTTAATCGCTTTAAATGCGTTTATAATGCTCCATTTCTGCCTCTTAAAGCCAGCGCCAATCTGGTGTCGTGGTTGGAATTCTCATTCTGGGCTTCCTGGCTTTTATTCTCAGCGAAACAAGTGGCACATGAACGCCTAAGACTGAGGAACAGAGGTGAGTTTCTGGACGGCGGGAACGGCAATGCTTCCACCCCCATCCGACCATTGTAAAGCAATCGTAATAGGTTCCTCTTGGCTTCGGGATTCGTATGTTTTTTTTCTCGTCTCTTCGGGTTTTCTACAATCGGCTGGGCGCACTCATCGAGCATCTTCGGGTCTTCCAGCACTCTCCGCCAGCCGCGCTACTCTCCCGCTCTGTGTTTACATAATTTTCCGAGAATTATGATCATGGAAATTGTCACAGACATCATCATTCCGAGCGTTATTAACGTTGGTTGTGCTGTTTTTTACTACCCCTTCCCGGTGTAAAAGGCTGGGGTTGGTTGTGAAAGGAGACTGAATGCACCAACCACAATCACATTTGTGGCCGGGAGAGAGAGCCATGGTTTGATTGTGTTAGTAGTCGGAGAACCGAGAACGTCTGCAGTGCATCGGTGAGTGCCATCGTCGCTGGGATGAGTGAATTGAGTGCTGAGTATCCGTTTGTTTTGAAATACAATCCTTTTATCGGCTTCACTGCAAAGGAATGCGCGTTTGGGGAGAAGGGGTGACTGGTGAAAAACTGGAACGGTTTTCCCGGAGGCACGAATAAAAAAAAATACTTTCAGCACGTGCTGTGAGATTTTGTACAACAAGTTCCGTGATGAGGCGGAAACACGACAGAAAAATACACTGAGATGAGTTTAGATTACACAATTCTGTTCAGCTAACGATTTAAGAGTCTCTGCTGATATCGATTGCGAGGTGATGTTTGTAAACACCCTCCTACGCAAAAGTCATCTGAAATACTCTCCGTTTTTTTCCGTGAGTTCCTCTCGCGTTATAAAAACAGTTTTTACAGCTGAAGTTGGAGAAAGTGGAACTCAAAAAGGTTCTGCAAACACTACACTACCAGCGAATTTGTTGTGGATATATTTAAACGTATTCCACTTTTCCGGTACAAATTCTGAACAATATAGTGGATAGTTTTGGATGGTTCTGGTTGAAGATTTTTTTTCTCACGATAACATTAGTTTCGTTATAGAGTTAGGTTGCTTTGGTTTATGTTTCAACTTAGATTTATTAAGATTTATTATATTATTTTAGCTACTTAAGAATGTACACACACAAAAAAAAGATTTTTACAGGTGCCTTAATTCCTCATACGATGTAATTCATGAAGACTTAATTTGTCAAATAACGGAAATTTCATCTGTAATCACTGAATGTTAGATTAGCATGAATTTTACTGGTTTCGACTGTAATCTGCTAGCAGATGCGACTGTATGAATTTAAATGCACCTTTTACCAGCCAAGCAGATGTGTGCTTCTGTGGCTCAGTCGGTTAACCGACATACTTTGTGATCCAGTTGATTCTTGGTTCAAATCGGTTGACGGTCACAATCAGTATTCTTTTATTTTTATTTCAAGGAGTTTCATGTAATGGAATTAGGAATATTATATTGAATGTTCTTCACGTAAATTTTCGTGAACTGCGACACCCTTTTATGTGCATCTAATAAAATATTACATCAGAGGGTTTTTTTCGAAGTTTGTGTGAATCGACGGTATCGCAGAATATTAATAGTAAACGAAACCAAGTTAATTGTGATTTTATATCATCAAAAATTTGAGTATAATTTTTTTCGTGCAGTATTGGTCACCATTTGCAATAAAAAATATAAGTTCAAAGAATTTTGATGTGTCCATCATAGAGTCACGACCAAGCAAGTCGGCACCAAGCGATTAACTTAGTTTTCTTGCATCACTAGGGTTGTTCTACCTCCAGTTAATGAATTTGAACGATAAAATGAAACACTCGATAAGATGACACTGTAGATAGGAGCACAACTCCTGAAAGAGTGCAATGAACAGGGCGCTGATCTATCAAGTCAGTTGTTAAATGTTTGAGACCCGACCTAGAAGGATTCTTTGCGTCAATAGCATCGAAGCATCAGCTACATATGCAGGCCCGTACCCAGGATTTGGTTTCGGGAGGGGCCCAGAATGAAAAAATAATGTTACTGAAGATTGCTTAAGTAGATAATTTCCGGTGCGCTGTTCATCAGGGTTTTTTAACAGACACCTAAAACCTTTACACTGGAACTATCATTATTAGGTATTTAAATAAAATTGGTGACTATGATCTAGAGAAGGTTATTTCTTAACGTTCACTGTCATGCCATTTCAATTCCACATGATTAAGACCTTCTGAATGTCAATTTCTAGAGCACAAATATCCACAAGACTTATGATGGATTTGGAGAAGTGATCCGAGATTGATACCTTACTTCGATTCGTGGAGAACGGAAAGAATCTTTTCCATTTGTAGGTCATTTTAGTTGATGGCCCTACAAACTTACTTGAGTATACAGGTTTAGGTATCAAGTTCCTGAAGTAGCGGTATAAAATTACAAAACGAAACTCACATCGATCTGGTGAACAAGGTGGATGGGCAAGTAATTGGAGCACTAAACCGTTAATTTTAAATATGAATCTAGTCAAACATGTACTCGAAGTGCACTTGCGCTCGTCTTTTTAGTCCTAAATAAGTATGTACGAGATCCAGTGGCAGGATATCTTTCTGATTTGCAGAATCTTGCTCAACTATGGTAAGCTCGCGCACTTTCTCTTTCCAGTCATCCTGTAGAATCAAGGGGCTTAGTATTATTGTCGTTTATTTTTCTCCGTAGTTAATTTCCATTTTATTTAATTTTGACACTGTTTGTTTCGTATCAGACATTTTTGTTTGTTTCTGTTTCTAATTTCGGGAGGGATCAGGGCCTCTCGGGCCCCCCTCTGGGTACGTGCCTGTACATATGCCAAAAACAAGCGGCGAAGACAGTGGAAACAGATTGTAATGTAAGAAATGTAACTTCTAAAACTCCAGGGTAGCTCAACGACAGAGCAATTCTACTGTTCAATTTACAGTTGGAGTCATGTCTATGTTTTGTTCTCAAACTGCTTCTCGTTGGGCATGATTTGGCGTTCACGAAATAAACAAAATGAGAAATTCAAAACGCTAGCAGCATGTCAATCTTTTAGTAAAATTAAATAAGTAATTACTAATTGTGTTGATCTAGAGTACTTTTCATAGTAGCATAGGGTTCTTCCACTATGAAAACAAAAGAGATATAGCGCATGGCGATTAAATTAATTAAATCTATGAAATATGCAAATCAAAAGATAAGCAGTATATTTGAAACTTCATGTAAATTACCGATGCACCATGAATTCTAACGAGTTGCAAAGAGAATAAAAACGTTCATATGAGAAATCGCTACAAATAGGCTATAAAGCAACAGAATTACGTTATCATTTATCAGAAGGAACTAGAGGGGGACAAATAGAACAAATCTCAGTTTTGCAATGACTGAGTGGAAACATATATTGGAGAAGCTTAACGAATGAGAAACTCACAGAAATAATATTTTTTTGAAAAAAAAAATCGCTTAGAGACAGGACTCGAATCTGCGTTCTTATGCACTTCGTTTTTCATTATCGCCACCATGAGCTGTGCTAGACACAGTTCTATCGCAAAACTGGGTGGGTAAGTGTATGGCGAACAACGGAATGAATCCTAGCTGCCTCACGACCGGTACTATATATCCACACATCTTCTCTGTTCATCAGACAACAAACACTAGTATTCTCGCTCTATATCGATTTTCCACTCATATTTTATGTGAGTTTCTCATTCATTTGGCTTCCCCAATATATGTTTCCACTCAGTCATTGCAAAACTGAACTTAGTTATGGCGACTTTATGTCAAACCAACTAAGAAACAAAAAAATCAGGAAAAAATGTGTTCATCGCGGATTTTTTTTGTGGAGAAATATCCATGTTTGAAACACATGTACTAGAGAATTTAAGACTGTTAAGACCTCATATTTTTTGCTCATGTCGGTCAATAAGTCTCCGGTCTGACAGACAAATGCTCTAGCGTTCAATAAAGACATTCCTTATATTTAATCTATCGAAGCATCGACATTTGATTTATTAGTGAGTTAGTTATTGTGCTTTCAGTGACACTGAGAATTTCTAGAAATAATAAAAGGCGGGTGGGTAATGTCAGAGACATAGCTGGCCTTATTAAACTGACATGCTTCTTCCACATCTTTAAATATCGTACGTACTTGTTGATTGGTTGTATGAACTTTATCACTTTTAATACTTTACTTGCAGAAGTTTAATTCAATACTGAAGTAGGACTTGTTGACGACAAACAATTTCAACCACACCATTATATAAGGTAGAATAAAATAGAGTGAGACACAACCGATTATGATGACATTAAAAATGCAATTTCAAGCTCATTCATAAATTGATTGATTCAAATTTGAAAAAAGAGAACAACCATTCCACTTGTCACCATCAGGGATTTCTAAATCACGGTTGGGTATTAATTTGACATCAATTTCATAAATTTACTTGTCAAATCGTACCCGAAAATACAAGCTATTAAGCGGTTTATTAGAATATCAACAAAACGAAAGCCGCCATCTTGAATTTTTAGAGTTCTATGATTCTAAATTATCCACAATGATATTCTTTTTTTCGTAAGTAGTCACAGTGGCAGCAGTCTCTTGCTTCAGTTTTGCACTGGACCCTTGACAAGATTTGCTCTTATGAGTTTCTATTTTAAATCAACACACAGACGTTCCTAGGCCATGATGCTCAATTGGATAAAATTGTTCTTCTATCCCCACTATTGGTCAATCGTGAGTCCTGCGCTAAAACGGTGGCCTTTCTTGCATTTTCTTCCTCATGCACCTTCACTCACATATCCCCCCATCTATCAGGTCTCACACGAAAGCGACAAAACCTCACAAAATAAATTGGATGAACATTATTTGGCAGCTATCAGTGGTTTGCTCACATGTTCAGTCTATATTATTTCATTCTATTTCTCAGTACTCCATAGTACATATACCACCAATAAACGTCAAAGATTAACTTGATTTACCGTTCATCTGTTGTCATCACGTGAAACCCAATTGGAATACGTTCACCTTACTTAATTCACACTTCATACGGGTAATAATGGCAGGTAGTATCAAAATGAACCATGAAATATAGAACAGAGCTCTGTTAAGTCCATTCCATACCTACTTCAATTATTGAATAATGAAGCTAAAAGTTGTAACACATATTTATATCAAATTGTAACTTATGTTTGATTTCGACTGGGAGAAACGACTGTTTGAGTCTTATAATACAAACGAATGTTGTTTACTTAAAATCGGGCTAGACTAAACTCCGTCGATTATTCGGGGAACGTTTAATCAATGGATCTATTCTTGCACGGGTTAAACAACGGTTTAAGACGCGCGTGTGATGTTTATTTATTTATATATTGTTTAGACTGCGAGTAGGGTCCATTTGGTATTTTATTATTTTGGTAAGATATCTACATTACTTCGTATCGCATAATGCGTTGTTGTTAGATTGATGGTTATTGACTGATATCTTGACAGTATTATGGCTGTCTGTTGAAGAAAAAAACAGTACACAATTAATTAAATGTATGAATTAATATCAAACCTCCCGACAGGTGGCTGCCCAGAGTTCTACGAAATGATATTCTAATTCATATCAATACAGAAGACGATAAAATTGCACTCTGTTGCAAAACAAAAAGTCTGCTTAGCGGTTCAAATTGAACAGCCAAGTTTAGCACTAAGCAGTTCAATTTGAACTGCTCTGCACTGATGAGTCAAAGACGAAATGTAAGAAAAATTATAAACAGTCATTTGGGGGTTCGAACCTCTTGGGTTCCAGTTTGTGTGTATCTATAAGTAGTTAGCAACATTCAAACAGTTATTACTCTGAAATGGCTTAATTTTTTGCAGCGTGTTTTGCGGGGACATGTTTGTTTGCATGTCAATAACAGCTGCGCAATCGATTAGTTTCAGTACGGTTTATCGTTTCAATGATGAGTCGAATTGATCCGGAAACGCGAGAGAAACTTCTGCACACTTGGTGCTCAGAAAGTGGTGTCACGTACAACGAAATTGCAAAACAGGTGAAAGTGCACCACACCAGTGTCAAAAATATTATCGAGAAGTTCGGTATGACCCTTTCCATGAAGGATTTGCCCCGATCCGGTAGGAAAACGGGTCCCAGCCAGCCCGGCTGGGACTTAAAAGTGGTTGAGTACATCAGGAAAAACCCATCAGCGTCGACGCGGGATTTGGCCAAGCAGTTCAACACCAGCATCGGGATTATTCAACGGATCAAAATTTGGAACTCCCTGAAAACGTACAAGAAACAGAAGGTGCCGAAAAAGTCCCTGGTACAGCAAGTTCAGGTCAAAACAAGAGTGCGAAAACTGTATAACCGGATTCTACAGAATAAAGACGGATGCATCCTGATCGACGACGAAGCCTACGCCAAGGAAGACTCTCGAGCGCAGCCCGGACCGCAATATTATACGAAATCGGTGTACCAGGACCTGGACGACGCTGACACCACGGTGGCGATGGAAAAGTTTAGGCAGAAGGTGTTGGTCTGGCTAGCAATTTGTACCTGTGGTTTGCGGTCGTCGATTTTCTTCACGAAGGGCACAATTAACGCCAAGGTGTACGAGGAAGAATGTTTGAAGAAGAGAATGCTGCCACTGTACAGAAAGCATAATGCTCCTCCTCTCTTCTGGCCGGAATTGGCTTCAGCCCACTACGCCAACTCCGTTCTACAGTGGTTGTCAAAAAATAATGTACAATTCGTGGAAAAGGACATCAACCCACCGAACTGCCCAAATCTTCGGCCAATTGAAAGGTATTGGGCAATTGTCAAGCGGCACTTTCGGAAGGAAAGCACAGTGTTCCAAAACATGCAGGAGTTCAAAAAAAAATTGGACAGCTGCCACCAGGAAAGTCACAAAAGTAACTGTGCAGAATTTAATGAAGAATGTCAAGTCCAAAGTGCGAGCGTTTCACAGAAACTTGGGTTTTATTAAATATAATCAGTGAAATGCACTTTTCGATACACTCCTTAAATTGAATTATTTACGTTTCGCATTCAGCTCATCAGTGCATTAGCAGATTATGTTGATCTACTAATGCCACCTCGCGGATCAACATAATCCGCCAAGCAGACGTAAAGTCATTGCTATTCACAACGCACTTATTTTACACTAAATGTGCAATGTCTATTCTGACGTGCCGAAAGTAACGAAACCAATTGACGACACTTGCACTGATGAGCTGAATGCGAAACGTAAATAATTCAATTTTAAACAGCTTCCGGGCTGGACTTTTATATCGCAATGCAAAACAAGACCATAACCGAGCATTTCCGGACAAAGAAGGTACTCAAATTTCCGAACCAATATTTGATTTGGTCGGCCATATGTAGTTGTGGCCGAAAATCTAAATGTTTCGTTTCGACCGGCACTATCAGTAAGGATGTGTACGACAAAGAATGCGTTTGCGACCATTCCCCAGAAGACACGACTTTCCATCTCTGTTTTGGTTTGATTTGGCTTTGTGTCACTATGCAAAATGAGGTAAAACAGGTCAAAGACTTGTCAAAAATAGTCAACCGAACAAACTGTCCATAAATTTGTCCAGTAGCAATTAACTGAGCTCTACTTAAGCGGTCACTCTTCGAAACAAGGAACGAAGTAAGTCGTACTAATAATTTACTGAAGCCTAATGACCACAAAAATTTCGAGAATTTTACAGAAAAAACGATCTTAATTAACTGTTTCTAATTAACGTTACGGGTGTTTTTTAGGAGTTTTGTTTTTTTTCAATAGGAATAAATCTATTGTCTGAAAGTTGTATTTGCAGTGTAAAGTGACATCTCTACTCAGTATTGTTTGGCAAGTCATCATGAATTGGTAAAATCCAGAACCACGTTTCCAAATTGTGGAATTTTATTTTCAAAATCAGTGTTCAATTAAAGCTGTTTATAGCGCAAACTCTTTTCAGTGATGAAGCCCATTATTGGCTCAATGAATCCGTTAACAAACAAAATTGACCTATTTGGAGCAAAGATAATTTCACCGGTCAAGAATTACCGATGCATTTCGATAAATGTACAATTTAGTGCGGTGTATTGGCTGGTGGAATCATCGGTCCGTATGAGGAAGAACGGCGCGTTACCGTGAATGGAAATCGATACAGAGCCTTGATCAATTAATTTTTGTTGAACAATCTTCAACATATGAATGTGGACAAAATGTGGTTTCAACAGGATTGTGCCACTTGTCATGCGGCGACCGAAACAATCAACTTATTAAAAGAACATTTGAACGACATCAGCTCCATTTCGAGAAATGGACAGGTGAATTGACTTTGATTTTAGTTGGATAAACCAGCAACGATTCATGCGTTGAAAACCAAGTATCATTGCTAAAAGTATTTGAAAAAGTAATCGAAAATTAGACCTCCAGAATGATTTTTGTGAAAATGGTTGTGGCGGCCATGTGTCCGAAACTCTCTAACAAATAAAATAAAAATTTGACCATTTCATAATTTGATGTGTTTTATGTAAATTTCAAACCAACAAGCTCTTATCAAAACAACCTTTATAACTCTATCATTCTGAAATGACTCGTTGAAAGCAAAAATCGGAAAAGGCCTAAGTATTACTTACTTTAATACTACCATTTTAGTATTTTTTTTTAATGCAACAACCGGGTAAAAACATTGAGAGAAACAATCGGACATGGATTTTGCAATGCAAGAATCGTTTGAAAACACATTTTTTGCAAGAACCGGTCAAATAAACTATGAATGCCAAAACTGGACAAAAGTCTAACTGGGTTTGGTAAGCGTAATTAGAACAAATGGTCTAAATCCTAGCCGCCTCACGACCGACGGCATATATCCAAGGTTTACAAACATCTTTTTTGCAAGAATCGCACAAAACCATTTTGCATGTATAAGCGGGACAAAAACTTAACCAGTTCTTCCATAACAAATGTTTTTATTCGGTTTTTTACCGACTGCCGCTGTAGGAACGCAGCATAGATCAGATTGCTCGTAACAAACGAGTAAACCATGCCTTGCAAAAACCGGAAAAAAACATTTGTTTTTCTAAAACCCGCACACTTAAAAAAAGTCCTGTGATTTTACATCTCATTAGATGCACATAAATGGAGCGTCGCAGCTCACGCAAATTTACGTGGAAGAACATTTAATACTGTGTCTAAAACTCCATGACTGAAATTCATTAAATAATAAAAAAAGAATACTGATGGCAACCGCCGCGCGACTTGAACCGAGAATCATTTTATCGCAAGTACGTCGGGTAATCGACTGAGCCACAGAAGCATGCATCTGCTTGGCTGGTAAAAGGTGTATTTAAATTCATGCAGTCGCACCTGCTAGCAGAACGCAAGTTACAGTCGAAACCAGTAAAATTCAAGCTCAACTAACATTAAGTCATTACAAATAAAATTTTCCGTCATTTGACAAATTAGGTCTTTGTGAATTACATCGTATGACGGATTAAGTCACCTGTAAAATTCAAATTTTTTTGGAGTGCGGTTAAGTTTCTGTCCGGTTTATGCATTTTAAAATGTTTTTGTTTGGCGCTTGCAAAAAAAATGTTTGTGAAATTTGAATATACGGTACCGGTCGTGAGGCAGCTAGGATTTAGACCATTTGTTCAATATACGATTACCAAAGTTAGTTTTGTGGTGGAACTGTGTCTATCACAGCTCAGGGTGACGGAAATGGTACACGCGTATGCATGGATTGCATAAGAACGCAGGTTCGAGTGCTGTCTCTGAGCGTATCTCATATTTTCTGTGAGTTTCTCATTCATTTGGCTTCTCCAATATATGTTGCCACTCAGTCATTGCGAAAACTGTTTATAAACGATTCATGTACAGCAAAATGAGAGTCTGCGTTTTGCTCCCAATCTTTTCATCCAGTCATTGCATTCAAAAATACTTAAACGGGTTTTTCAAACGACGTTGCACTTATTCGACTTTTGCACTCAGTTGTTGAAATAAACAAACGTTTCTGTTGCGTTATATGTAAATTTTTGTTACTTCGCTGTACAAAATTAAACGTGGACAGGATATGTTGACTGCAAACTGGATGCCATCAAAAACAACCTCATTGTTGAGATGGCTAAAATCCATGCAGTGAAATTCGAACTTCTGTCCAATCCACCATATTCGCCAGATTTAACCCCCAGCGACTGTTGTCCGATCTCAGTTTTTGAAAAGTAGTTTATTGGAAATAGATTAGCATCAAATGATCTGGTCATCGCTGTAACTGTGACTGACTGAGAACATTTAACTAAGGTTTAGCTATTCTCAGTATCACGCACAGTGAAAAAAATCATTTTTCCAACAAAATTTTGATGGCGTGTCGATCATAATAACATTTAGCTCAATCCAAGTAATTAACTTCTTTCTCCTAATGAGGGTCACAATCACTTTTCTTTCTACTATTCTTTACGTTTCGTCTTCGATTCGTCAGTGCAGAGCAGTTCAAATTTAACTGCATAGTGCAAACTAAACTAATCTGAAACCCAAAATAACCAAAATCGGTGGTAGACAAGTTCAGTCGCCTATTTGTTTCCTTCGGAAAGTCAGGAAAGAAAATAGGAAATTAATTAGCGATTCAAATTGAACTATTTAAGTTCAATTTGAACTGATCTGCGTTGACGAGCCGAAGTCGAAAAGTATTGAGTAGTGAAAATAAACACTTTTCATTGTTTTTCACCGTGTAGTGATACCGGTACTAAGAGCCTGAAAAGTTTTTTGATGAAATGATGAAACCGTAACCAGAAAGTTGGAAAGCTAGTACGTACGTTTTTAACGCTTCGCGTGACGCTTGTACTCTGGCAGCATCCAAAGTTTGATCCAATAGTGGATTCTGGAATTCGTCATATTGTCAACAAATTTTTAAATGCAAGCACCGACAATAGTGTTCAAAATTGAACGTACATAAACATATGAACTTTAACTAGAAAGGCTTCATTACTGTACTAAGTGGATTAAAACAAATTTCTCTATTTATTTCGTCTTCAACTCATCAGTACATCGACGTTCAAACTGATCAGCTCATACAACCTATCTTCATTGCCTTGGTAACTAAATATTTGTTTGCAAAAAAAAAGATGGCAATAAAATAAAGTCATCCTAGAATGAGACATGGCACTCATCCTGCACACTGTGGGAGGAAAAACAAAATCCGAATCCGTTAATTTTTCCCGGTGAGTTATTTGTTTTCAACGGTCTCTCGTGCTCAGTTCGGTACAAATAACGGACAAACGGAACACGAGAGAGAGAGCACTAGAGCGTTTATATGTGTGTTGGTCGCACTTCAGAGAGCCTCTCCGTCGTTCCACGCCGCATCGCTTCCTTCGGGCTGTTGCAGGCACGTTCGTTTGCTTCCCCGGGGTCGTCACGGCAGACCAGTTAGTGTCCCTGATTTTTTTTTTGCATTTGCTACTCTACAATCTCTCACCTTTTCTTCAACAGTCACCTTCGTCATCGGCTTCGTCGTCGTCGTCGTCGTTGTCGTCACCGCAGCTGAGAGAGTGTTTACACACGGATATTTTTCTGCAGAGTTTACACTTTTTTCTACTGCCTACTTCCCGGCAGCCTCCAGTTTTTCACTCTTCAGTTTTTCCCCGTTTCTCTGCCTCTCAGCCAGACTGGTGCTTTCTCATCCTTTTTGGTCGTCCAAGTCGCTTCCTGGTTGCTTGATTCGTATTATTCAAATGAGGTAGGACTCGAGCGAGTTTACGGTTTCAAGCCGACAAATTTGCCTCCGGCTTTGGTGACCCTGTTTAGATTTCTTTTAATTGATATCCGGTCTCAGTTAGCATCAGAAATTCAGACCGCCCCCTCCTGAGGCTAATCCTCTCACCAGTGACTGCTTTAATCGATATCCGAAGAACTGATGGGCTTCTGGCAAGGTTAGACTCTGTCATGTCCATTACTTTTTCCGCTTCGCAGTAATCGCCTACTGTGACGGTGAATTGTCAAAGATTTCGACCCGAGTGGTAGTGGTGCATACCACTCAGTAACTTCCGCAAGTGCACTTGGACTGTCAACCGGCTGCTGCTAGTATTGGTTCCCACTCTCAGCAGATTCCCAACTACATATCGTTCTCTTACTTTGCCGTTGTGTGTTACTTCAGTACCCCCTGGTTTCAGTTCCAGCTCCAGCTCCAGCCATCCCAACTAGCGAAACACTACACCATTAGGATTCATTTGCGGAACGGATTCCAATCGTTTTCGCTTTTGTCTTTCATTCATTCCTAATCGCTTTGATCGCATTTTGCCGGCTGGTTCGCTCCTTCCCTTTGGACGTCCTAGCACCTGGGTTTGCCATTGCCCATCCGCCGATTACGAAGTGCAGTTCCACCTTCGCAGCCACGTCGGTTGGAAGTTTCCGTTTTTTTTTTATTTATTTCATTTCCACGCCATTCATTGAAATAACACTGCCACTGCCGGCTTATCGGGGCCAGGTTGGAACGTAAAACTATTCCAATGTACCGACTGGGACTTCAGTGGGTACGCTGGCCAGGGGTGCAGGGGATTGGGAAGTGGCCGGGTTTCAGTTCAAATTTACCTAACCGTAAACGACTGCAAAATACGAGAGGCTCTCGGGCGGGATAGGAATAATTCTGCTGGGGCTTGTTCCGAGTTTGCGTTTTTCGTTTCTTTGCCTTTGAGCCTTTGTTTTTCTACTTTGTAGTAGATGGTTTCCCGCCAACTGCCGGACCCGCGTTCCCGGGACCGCAGCAACAAGACGGCACTAGGGAGCTTTGGAAGGAAGGGCTTGTTTTGTTTCCTGTCGGACTGAGGCATTCCGGTAGTCGCGCCACCTGGTTTCTCGAGAGCCCAGGAGCCAAGGAGCAAGAGGATGAATATTTGTGGCGAAGGTGTGAAATTTCTTCCTCGGCGAGTTGGCAGATAGGATTTGTTTACGGAACATTCCTGTGGGATGTTGGAGTGGGCGGATATGTTTGTGTGTGTGTGTGTGTGTGTGTGTCCTCCCAGTACAACAACCAGTGTTGTCTACGGAAATCTGACGCTAGCAGAAATCCAAATTCAGGCCGTAATGCGTTTTGTCCCAAAATGAAAAACTATGAATACGATATTTCATTTCTGAAGTTGTTTACGTTTAGTGAAATGGTTCTTACGGAATGAGCTTTTAACTTGATTGAATTGAAGCTCAACACATAAATAAACCTGATTGAGCCGAAACTCTGTACAGATTCTTATGTGCACTGGCATTACGCAGATATAAAGGGTGATTTTATTTTATTTGGGCCATATTAAGGCTTAGGAATCAGGTCCACAATTCAAATCCAAGTTTCTCAAATTGAGGGTTACAAATCATATGAGTTATGTTGTGGAAATGAATAATGTTTAAACCCGTTATAAGGGTTTGATTCATGCTGAAAACGAGTTACGATGCGTTACTCTTAAGGTGTTACAAAGTGTTTTATATGTCGCTCTTTTGGATGTTATATGTTACATGCGTTGCATTTTTGTAAGTTGTTGGCGTTACAAAGTGTTACATGAGTTACTTTGATGTAATTTATAGACGTTACGAAGTGTAATATGCATTGCTCTTTTGTAAGTTATAGGCGTTACGGAGCGTTACGAAGCGTTACCTTTTGCAAACGAAAGGTGTTACGAAGCATTACATGCGTTACTTTTTATGAGTTATAGACGTTACAAAGCATTCCAAGCGTTACTCGTTTACAAGCAACAAGCGTTACGATGCGTTACTTTTTAGTCAATTTTAAATGTTACGAAGCGTTATCTTTTGCAAGTTACAAGAGTTACGAAGCGTCACTTTTTGTTAGTTACAGACATTACGAAACGTGACACGTGTCACTCTGTATAAGTTTTTGGCGTTACGAAGCGTTACATGTGTTAGTTTTTAGTGAGTTAGAGGTATTACGCGCGTTACTCTTTTGTTACATGCGTTACTTTTTGGTAAGTTCGAGGCGTTACGAAGCATAACATTTGTTACTTTGAATAAGTCTTAAGCGTTACGAAGCATTACATGCGTTACTCTTTTGTAAGTTATAGGCGTTAAAAGTCGTTACATTCATAACTTTTCTTGTAGGTTCTAGGTGTTACAAAACATTCGTTACTCTTTTGTAAGTTTTGTGTATTAGTAAGGGTTATATGTATTACTTTTTGTAAATCATAGTTGTCAAAAAGCATTACCAGTATTTTGGCATCCCAACTTTAACATGTTAAAGAGTCACTTATTTGCTAAATGTACAGAAAATGTCAAAATTATGAAATGATTAAAAATGATCCCACAACGACATCGAATACACTGATCAAAATTAGCATGATGACATTTATTATCGAAACGGAAATTTGTATTCTATTTTACACATGGTACACATGTGGTACCAAACCCCTAAATGACTAATTTTAAGGGTAAATGAGCATAAATACTATTCCAGTAAATTGGGGTCGTCAAATGGAGAGATAACTAAGTCCTCACAAGTTCCTGTCTCATGCCTTCCCGAGCGTCTTTGATGACATTTGGTCAATAGAACGGCGTCGACTGGGTTTTATCGCCTTCTGCGATAGTAGCAGAATGAGAGGGTGCGAAGTGGTTTATAGTTTGAAGCCCATCCTAAAGTGCTTTATCATAGTATATTGCAACATGTTGTTTGTTGCATTATTTGTTATAAATTGAATTGAATTATATTACATTGTATTATATACACCCGAACCTTCATTTACGTAATAATCGGGACTACGTAAATCGAATTATGACGTAAAAAAAGTTCACGTTATTTGGAATTTTCGACGTAAAAAAAGTTTACGTTATTTGGAATTTTCGACGTAAAAAAAAGTTTTCCTTATGTATATGTATTATTGGATATTGTATTGGATAGTTATGGAACGAAAATTATGAGTATTTACAGGAAAAGGATGTTCTAAGTAGCATCAATTTCCAAGATGGCGACTTCCGGTTTATTGAAATTCCTTGAAAACCCTTACAATATGGGTATTTTTGGAACGGGTATGATCAGTAGATGTCGGAAAATGATGTTTAAAGTCATTTCAAAATCCAAGATGATGTTTCTCGAAACCCGTAGCAAAACGAATGTTTTCGGAACGAGGTTAAAGAACAGTTCTTAGTAAACGTTGTTTGAGTAATTATGACTTACTGTCGAATACTTTATAATATTGTTACTTTCGGAATGGATTTCACGAGTCAATATTAGGAAGAAAGTTGTTTCAAATAAAGTTGTTTCAAATAAACTTTAGGGACTTTATTCCAAATTCAACATAATATTAGCTTGACAATTCGATTGTAAGAATTGTCAAAAAAATACATAAATTGATGAAAATGCTTCGATGTAAATATTCTAAGGTTCATTCTTTGGTGAAAGAAAAGTTAATATTTAATTTTCAGTATTGTAGTAAATATGATTTATTTGAATAGATTCAAGTTTTGAACTGCTGTTAAAACTGTTATTTTCGTTTTCGTTGACTGATTTCAATTACTGTACTGTTATTCATTCTTATGCACAAATCGGTCCATATCAGCATGGCCACGCTTAAGATTCAAATATAATGACACTCGCTAATGGCATATGGCGACGCACTTTCATACGCGAAACATTTGAAACAAAAATGGTGTGCACATTTTTTTGACACACTTTACCCTATTATTTTGGAACTGGAAGTCGGATCCAGATGAAATTGAGAAAGTTTGTAATAGACTATTAGACTATTTGGATTAGTTTGTGGAAGTCGGTCGCGCCATCCCTGAGAAAGGTTAGCACAAAAATTCTATTTTTTTCCACATTTTCAGGAATTCAGGAATTTGTATTAGACCTGAAGTGCTTTCTTAACTGATCCAAGTGTGTTAAAATCGGTTTATTCAGCTCCGGAAAAAGTTGGTGTACTTATTTTCACATTTTGTATGAGACCTCAAGACCTTTTATTTGAATCTAAGAGTGTAAAAATCGGTGCAGCCATCTCCTATGAAAGTTAGTGTAATTAAACGTTACATACACATGCGCACATACACACACACACACAGACATTTTGCGTACTCGACGAACTCAGTCGAATGGCATATGAAACTCGACTCTCCGGGCCTCGGTTAGAAAGTCGGTTTGCATAACCTTTTTATAAGAGAAAGGCAAAACACATTTAACAAAACTGTTTTCAATTCTAAAGTTTTCTAATTTATAGCTGCATATTTTAATCAACCGGCAGGTTTTTTGCAAATGTTTCAATATTCTTTACGGATTTAATAGTACACAAAAAGTGTTTATGTTTTTAAATCCTGACTCGAATTTCTGTTATAAAGGCGGTGAGGCATAAAACAATCTCACAAGCATATTTCCTATACTTAAACAATAAAGTTCCGGTTTAGACTGACCGATTTAAGAAAACGTGCATCATATGGTTTGGCAGATAGTTGAGATCACTTTTCCTATATCACATGATACAAATATGTTTGGAAGTAAAATCTCAACGTCACTTATGAATGCATATAGTCTTATTTATTTCATTGAATGCAATTCAATTCAACATCTATTTCGATTTTGATCACCGTTGAATCGTGTAAATTCCATTATTTTTGTATTTCTCTATAGAAAGAATATAGATTTGAATGAAAATAAAAATTTGTTTAAAGCTCGGAGACACTTAGTGTTATATTTCATTAAACTCAGGTCGATTAATGATGAACTAAGACATTTAGTTCTATTTTTAAATAACCACAGTTTCCCATCCAAAAGCGTTCAGTATATGTTTGAAACGTCGACGACCGTATTAGAGAGTAAACACAATAATCAAATTGATTTTGGCAAAAACTCATTGAGGATGATTTTCGGACCTACCTTCCTGTACAAATTTTGGCTATATAAAAGGTTTATTATCATCTCCTTTCGGGCGTAACACCTATTACCAGTCACCATGTGTTACATATATAGATAGTGGAAGGTATCGATGGAAGACTATGACTTAAACAAATAAAACCTTAGTTACTCATTAAATTAAGAATTAAATTAAATAATATTTGCAAAATATAGGCAATATAATTTTACATTACATTCAGAACCACCTCAAACATCGTTTTCCGACATCTACTTATCAAACCCGTTCCGAAAATACCCTTATTGTACTAATTTCCATGTGAGCCGGAAACGATTTTGATTGTATTCAAAAACCTCTTTTTACGTAGTATTTTCAACGTAAAAAAAGATTACGTTATTTGGGATTTTTGTCGTAAAAAAAGTTACGTAAAAAGAGATAACGTAAAAAAAGTTTACGTAAACGGAGGTTTGGGTGTATTGTTATTATTATTATTATTATTATTATTATTATTATTATTATTGTTATCATTATTATTATTATTGTTATTATTATTATTATTATTATTATTATTAATAATTAATAATAATAATTAATAATTAATTATTAATAATATTATTATTGTTCTATTCTGTCCATGAAAAAATCATTAGTTCTTTTCTTGATATGAGAGTATTTAAATAAATTGAAATGGTATTTCACATGATTCAACGGTTTCAATATTTTAAACGTTACCGACAGCCGCGTATTCAAAGGAGGGGCCCGTAGGGCCTCGGCACCTGCCAAAATAAAAAAACAGAAAGAAATATTATGGGGCTGTTGATTCTATTGACATAGAGATTTTGACAGTTACGTTATGGTCAAAACTTCACTACCGATAGAGTACGCCGGGCAGATCCTACGAAGTAGAACAGAGTCAAAACCACAACAAAATGGAGGATGGAACCGGTGCAAAATAAATGAAAATAATAATAATAAGACATAAAATTGTACTGGACGACCGGAAAGAGATATCCTGCCACCGGATCTCGCACATATTTATTTAAGGCTAGAAAGACGAACGCAAGCGCACTTCGAGTACATGTTTGGCTGAATCCATATATAAGTGTGCATTAATGAAGCTATTGAAAATCGAAATCGCTGTGAAATGACCTTGCATGAAGCACATAAGCATCGCCACCATGGTTAAAATCAATGGTTTATGTTTCAATCACTCGTGCATCATCGTCGGTCACCTGATTTGGCTTCCACGTTCTATTATCTGTGCTCAAACGTTAACTTATCTCTGAAAAATTTTTGGTGAGTTTCGTTTTGGAATTTCAGACCACTACTTCCGGAACCTGAATTCGAAACCAGTGTATAGCCAAAGTAAATTTGAATGACCATCTACTAATATGACCTATAAATTTAGAAGATGTTTTCCGTTCTCCACGAAGCGGCTGTAGTAGGAATGTAAATGATCTCAGAATACATGGCATCAGCACAAGTCTTACTGATTGTTGAGCTATCTAAATATTTAGAAGGTCTTAGACATGTGAGACAGAAATAACATGACAGTAAACGTAACGAAATGTAATACAATAACCTTCTCTCGGACACAGTAAAAGTTTAAATTGTCTGGTAAAAGGCACACCAAGAATTAGGTACATAAGTAATTTTCAGAAACAATTTTTGACATTAAAAATGCCTTACTCTTCACTATATGGGGCCGGGTGTCAATTAAAAGTTTCAAAAATAGTCCGTAACCTTTTTGTGTCATAATTTTGAACGTTAATAACTCGTTCATTTGTTGATGGATTATTATAATTTAACAACCAATCGATTCGGAAACTTTTAACTTAAACATGTATGACGACGTCTTTTCAGTAATTCAATAGCATACTATTGAAAAAATGGTTGGAATCGACCTATGTTTTCATCTACCAATCCCTGTTGTACAAAATGACGTCAACTTCTTGTTCGGCATAGGAGGCTTTGCGTCATGCATAAATAACACCGCATCGTTATGCGTAGTATGAAGAGAAATCTATAAATATAGGCTGCACAATATTTCTTTGCCTAGTTGATGTTTGACTGCGAATGAAACAAGTAGCTCGTCCAGTGAGCTGATGACTGGATTGTATATGCGTTCACTTGCTGGATTGTCGCTTTTGCATTATGTGTTGGTGAAATTTCCTTCTATCAGCGCAACACCGTTTTCACTTGAGTATCTTATAAACCATCCAGTATTGAAGAACCGAATCAGCGTGGTGATTCTTTTAAAATATCCCATGTATTTAGCACATTTTTGGTCGATTTTGCCATTAAAATGCCTTACTCTTCGCTACACGAGGCTGGGTGTCAATTTAAAACATGCAAAACCAATCGCGTGACATTTTTCTGTCATAATTTTGAACGCTTATAACTCAGTTTTTTGATGGATTTATATAATTCAACAACAAATCGATTCGGAAACATATAATTTAAACTTATGAGATAACTTCATTTGAATATTTAAATTGCATATTATTGAAAATTGGTTTGAATTGAGCATTTTATTTTGGTTCTCTGGTAACTATCAGGCCAATTCAGAATTATCGGCGATTGATTTTTCGGATCTAATTTGCAGCGCTTGTTCCTCGATGATTTGTTAATGGATTTTCCTAATTTAAATGATTCCAAAGCTTCAATATTGTAAACTTAAAAATGTTTTAATTGGCCAACGGATCGGTTTGCATACTTAAATCTCAATTTCCATACGAACAAAACGTGACAATGTGACTGAACAAGTAGTTGTCCCACCAGGAATTAAACGCTTCAAATTATTCAAAATTAAATTCTGAAATTTATCTAAAAGCGGCCTCCTCGGTTTAGTAGTACAAATGAGTTCCACAGGCTCACATATACAGAACTATTAGATCCAATATCATATAGTATCAAAGATAAACTCAAGTTCAATTTACCTCCGATTTTACATGTATCGTTTGAATAGGAACCCTCGTAGAATTTGGTTAACCGCTAGTTTCAGTTTAATTATTATTTGCATCAAAACAATACGCGCGTTGTAACTATGCCAATGTTCATTCATGTGTTAATAACATCAAGTTACAATATGAACAAAATTTCGGAATTTTGTTGCGTATCCATTCCGTATATACCTAATATGCCAAAGCGAAAATCAATGTAAGTAACTAAATATTTTATGCGGACTGTTTCACATGTTTTCTTCCCCGTATTGTTGCCATATTATTTACCGACACTTTCCGAAGATTGTCGACGATTTTGAAGAAGGATTAATAAAATTACACTATTACTGAGTGTAAACTCCAACACAACATTTTTCGTTAAAATATATAAAATCTTCTCTTGTATCGATTAACTGTTTATAAAATAATAAGTTTGCACGTTTCTCGAAAATTATAATCATAAAATAAAATAGTTTTATTTGTTCAGGTTCAAATCTTTAGGTTGTTTGTATCTAAACTTGAGATTTCGAGTAACTTTGAATTCATCATAATTGACTTCCAGTTAAAGGACGTTATTCAAAAACTTAGCAATGTAAAAATTTGTGGAAAGGGATCAAAATTGAATAGAATCAATTATCAAGAAAGAATCTAATTCTCAATTTTATCATTCGCTAACACTCTAAGCGCTTAAACTAGAGCAAGTTTGTAATTAGTCAATTGAATAAGTTTTTAATTTAGTGTATCATCATCATTATCATCTTTATTTTCGTATTCATTATGGCAACCCTAGAAACATTTCATTTTTAATGTTATTGTGCTCTGTCGTGTCTTGAATACAACCCTATAATTTTTTTATCTGAAGGCCTACCCACCGTTAAAAACATAAACTAATTAAAAATTTTATGCCGATTTACAACTCTTGGTGAAAGTATCATCTCTCTAAGCGAGAAGCGCCAGCACTGATTCTAATTTTGTGGGAGCGATTTTCTTATACGCGAACAAACACACTGGAAAATCAATGCCGGTTGGGCGAGACGAACGGCACATAAAATTGACCCGTAGAATGTCCACTTGCTGATGCAACTTGCTCGACGGTATTACCGAACCTATTGAATGAATTGCGAGATGTGAAACCGGTAACCGATAAAAACCATCGACCGTGTTAGAGGAATCAAGAAAATGACATCATTATGGTATGCTGCGATTGTCTCAGAGAAATATCGGTCTATTCAAACCGACTTTTCTATGGTGTACTATAGAAATATCAAAACGACGTTGCAATACATGTTCGAGTTAAATTGATAGCTAATGATAATTCTTAAGGCATTTTTATTGCCAAAAAATTCTAGATTACGCCAGATGTGAATAAATGAGCTTCCAAACTTAACTTTTCAAATATTCCTTCGATTCAGCCTGTCATATCGAGTTCTTAGTAACTTAGTGCTTCAGAAAGTGAGAAAATGAATGTACCACTACAATATGAAGCATATGCAAATGTATCAATTAAATAACAATGCAAAGAGTACTACATTTAGCTTGTACTGGCAAAGCTACAAATTTTAGTCTGAACAAAACCAGAAAACACTCACAGAAGGCTCCAGCAACGTCCAACCGTCTTCGATAATCTACCGGCAGAAAATAAATTTTGTTAATTCCAAGCATTTGATGATGACGCATACCGAACAACATCCTTCTTATGAGCCATAAAACCTCAATGATAGAAAGAAAGTCCCAAAGTAGAACTGCTTATGAACGGATATCATACAAAACTTTTGCAAACATATCGATAACAATGATCTGCAGGTCGCCCCATTCCTTCACTCTGGCACAGAACCAAACATGAAAGTTCGAACAAGAACCACCCGAAATGCCATCACAAGCAGCACGAAGGTGGATTATCTCTTCCGATAAGTTTTAATGTCTCCCTCCCCGTCGTCGAGGGAGTTCATCATTCACGTAAGAATCCCTGCTCCGGACAGGTGGGTGTGTAGTGTTCTCTCGTATCTTTCCGAAAAGTGCCAACCATCCTTTTCCGAACCGGTAAGCGTCGGTGCCGTAATTGCATCAAAGTTTAATTAAATCAAAATTTTCGTTTCCGGCAACAACAAAAAAAATATGACGTGTGTTGACGACGCAAGGGGGAAACTGTTTGGTGTGAAAAGTTTGTTTCCGTCACTGCCTAGGCGAGATTTAAAGTTCATGCTGGGAAGCCGAATAATAACAGCAACCATTAATTGGCCTCACTTCACAGCGGGAACGTTGCCCCGGTTGGGTGGTTGAAAAGTCTTTGCCTTTCCCATTTTCTGGCTGGAGTTTAGTTTCTTCAGCAAATACAGTCCCAATACAATCCAAAGGAGGACCGTAGTTTGGAAAAGTTGAATTCCTCTTCCGGCCGGCCTCGATGAGGCTCTGCTAAGCTCTCCCAGGAAGTGGATTAGGATATTTTATGAGATGTTCCCATAGTGTGCAATTATGGCTGAAACGTAGTTCACTTTTCCTGTCATGTGCGGTTCGCTCTCGAACCGGAACGTTATGTCTTGACAACTTTCAGCAACAGAAGTGCAATCTCCCAACCGAGCCTGTGGGACTTGAATTAAAGAAGCCATATTCCGGTCGAGGCTTTCCACATTGCGGAAGAAGTGATGGTGGCGACGGTGGCTAAGGAATCTGGTAGAGATAATGATTTAAATGAATTTATTTCCTTACCAGGTTAGAGGTTTACGGCCGGAAGTTCCTTCTCGATGCATCGCTTTGGGATGGCTAAATCTGTCGGAATTTATAATTTATGATGAAATTATCAAGGCGAGAAGGCTAACGGCGGGACCTGGTTGCGGTTGTCTTCCACGTGCACTGAGTGCCGGTAGAAAGAGGAGACAGTTTTCCGAAATGCCTTCCAGCTTGGGCAAACAACATTTCCAGACTTGTCGGGAGCTATTAGCGATCCCGAGGAAAACGAGTTACTGTGCGGGGTCGAAGTCTACTAGGAAGTAAATAGGGGAAAAAAGTGGTTATGTTAGTAGCAGACGGTGATATTGATTGTTCCAGTTTATAATGTAGCACGTTGTTCGATCCTTCCGACCTCGCTAGCAGTTTTACAGTTTGTTGGTTCAATGTTCAATCTATTTCACCGGGAAGCAAGCTAGCAAGGTTGGCCGGGATTTGCCCGCCCGGGGAGGAGAAGAAGTTGGATTATGCCAATATAAATCACGACTGAATGCTGGCATTCGACGGTATGGATTGAACAACCGGACCGAGGAAATGCGAGAGGGACGGGCGGGCACCAAAATGAGTATGTAAAATGACCGCACAGGCGTAGTTCGATCATAATTTTCCTCCAGCACTATGAATGAATGCCAAGAAATCCCACCCGTTCCTGGAAGCACCCTCGTGGTAATAAAGTGAAAAGGACAAACCGGCAAAGGTAGCATGCGACGTGGTACGGACAGATTTATAATCAAGGTTATGAACTACGCATTCAAATTGAATTATGATTGGTATTCCTTCCAGTTCACTGGCGGACGACGATTAGGTGCTCTTTGAGGGAGTCTGTTACTTGGCGTTCGAAAAGTGGTATAAATACTACAACTAATACAATCCATCGATTTTCGAACCGATAATTTGGCGCCTACGTGTCAATATCAACTCGTGAGTTATAATAATACACAACGCACTTGAAATTTCCACCCGTAAATCAAACTAATTATGTTGTAATCTTACCAAGCTACAACTCACTTTCGTATCTCGCTCGAAACAGGCATAAACAGAAAATTTAATGTTATGCTTGACTTTCGACAGAGGTGATAATTGTATAAAAACAGGAAAACGGCTGTCTCAGTCTTATAATACAAACGAATGTTGTTTACTGCCCGACGTTTCGGCCTTTGAATTATCGTTCATAGTCAATTTGTCTATAAACGATTTCGACTATAAACGATCGACTTTATTTTCCTTGAAAAAGGCCTACACCAAAGGCCGAAACGTCGAACAGTGAAAAACATTCGTTTGTATCATAAGACTGAGACAACCGTTTCCTGTATTTTCCGAAAATTTCAAAAATTCCTGTAAAACGAGTCGGAAATCATTTCGGTGGATGGTCTTTTACCAAAAAAACCTAATTATCGAAAAGATTTGCCCTCAAAGTGCCGGCCACTCCGGAGGGCAGCCAACATTAATCAATTTCGACCTTTTCGGCAAGGGGGGTAGCATGAATTTGCGCGATGCACAAGCAAAATTTTGACGGGTCACTAGTCTTTCTTCGATGCCGTTTCACAGCCGAGAAGCAAATATCAGAATGAAACAGTAGACACGATGCTTACTGAGAGCAAAAAGCGCACACAACAAATTTGTACTCTAGTTTCGAAAAAAAAAGTCAGCTTGTAATTGCAACGTGATCGAATCAATTGAAACGAAAACTTTTCAGCTTTGCATGTGAAACTTTTAAAGTTTAAACTCAATATGAGATACCGAAAGTTCTTCCGAAAGATTTAGGGAGTGTATCGAAAATAAGTTATCCACAAATTTTTCTTTCAAATTATGATAAAAAACGATATTTTATTCAAACTGAAAATTGATCCTTTATTGCACGAGGTTAAACTTGAGCATAATGAAAACCGGCTGAAATTTAAGTTATTCCTTCATGAACTTTCGAACTTTGATCGAACGCTCTTCATCAAGTTCAAGACAAGTGTTGCATCGCTTTTTTTGTTGAACATTTGAGTCCAAATTTTTTTTTGAACTCCTGCATGTTCCCAGCTGCCTTACCAGTCTTTTTGAAGTCCCTCTTCACGATTGCCCAGTAACGTTCGATGGGTCGAAGCTGAGGGCAAATTGGATTGATATTTTCCTCGACGAAATTTATATCCTTTTCCGCAAGCCAATTTGAGAGTGGTTTTGACATAGTGAGCCGACGCTAAATCCTCCCAAAACAGTGGAGGTTTACTATGCTTCCTATATAAAGGCAGAAATCTCTTCGGAGGACACTCAGATCGATAGCTTTCTGCATTCATAGTTCCGGTAGTGTAAAAAACTTGGGTTGACTTTAAACCACAGGAACATATTGCTTGCCATTTCAGTACCTTTCGACCGAATTTCTCCACTTGAATCGACCTGTCTGCACCGCTGGAAGGGTTTTTGAGTCCTCATTTACATAAGTCTCATCTTTCATCAAAACACATACATCCGGACACCGCAATTTCAGGGCTCTTGTTGCTGCCTGTTTCTTCTGTTCTACACTTTGATTCGAGATTTTCTGCTTCTTGTAGGTCTTCAGGTGAATTTTTGACTCTTGATACGCTGGATCATTCCGACAACTGTTCCTGCTTTTTGGCCAAATCACGTATTGACATTGATTTGTTGTTCATGATTAAAGATACCACTTTCTGGTCCAGTTTCGGGTTGGAAGAACCGGGTTTTCTGCCTCTTCCTGGAAGCTCATCCAAATAATAGTGTTCTCCAAACTTATTTTTGATAGTTTTAACACTTAGCCATATGTCCAGAACCTTAATTTTCACTTCCTTTCCAATACGCGACATTTTGAAAACGCAGAGTTTCAACCGCACAAACAAGTAAACAAACGAAAGCTGACAGCCAAACGCGCAGCATGCTGTGATCTGAGCATAAAAAACCATCACAAATACATGCGTACAACACAAATGTACTCGGATAGGTTATTTTCGATGCACTCCTTACGAGATTTGACAATATATTTTAAATTTTGAAATATCTGTTTACAAATTTGAACAAGCTAGAATAACAATTACAAGACAAGTCGACTGAGTTGATAGAATAAAAGTTAAGAATTTATGTTCATGTTTAAACGGATCTGTCTGTTCATTGTCACTGAACTGTTTAACATCAAATATTTTTATGTTTTCTGCTGATGTAAAACCAAAACCATAAATGTTTCAAAAAGATGCTTTTACACGAAAATTTTTGGCACAGTCCTGTAACCGACTGAGCCTCATAAGTATTTAGGCATGCATTTATCGTTTTGTGTATTTCTGAGTATTTGTTAGATTTAAGCTTTGAAGTGCTCTTCTAAATGATAAGTGGGGATTATTGATATAAAAAATCTTCACCTAAGAATCGATAAAATTACAATGAAAAAATAATTCAATGTTTGCACCAATAAATTTGAAAGTTTTGTAATTTGCCAATTTAAACAAGTAACGATTAGCTGTATTTTTTCGGATGAATGAATTAATGTGAAATTTATATTTGCGAAAACAAATTGATTGTACGAAACAGTTTTTGTTTCAGTTCTTTTTGAAATTTTTTCTAAGGTCACCTAAGAACAATACACCGTTTTGTCCACATAAGTCATCAAAAAACATAGCCTATGTAGAATAGACAGACTAAAAATAACTGATGAAGTGAAAGTAACTAAAAACGAATACACGCGAACCAAGTTCTCATAGACAGTTCACAAGCTTCTCCAATCTGGAAAAATCGTTCGGCCAATTGAACTATTGTGGATGTGATAAAGCACAGCTCAAGTTAACCGCAAAAGTGCGGAATCGATTGACATATTTTTTTTATTTTTTTAACTTGGGCAGAAAGAAGAATAAAATATCCATAATATATTTATTTTTTTTTCAATTTTTTTCTTTCACTGACAAATTACGCACCCAACTCTAACAAATGTTGGTAGCAACCTACCAGATTTTTATGAAACTTTCTGAACATTTTGAATTAGTCACAAGCTTTAGCCTCTTTGTATACTATGTTTTTTTTACCTAAATTGATCTAGACTGTCTTTTGAAAAGGGACAAACTTTTTGAAATAAAGTATTTTTCCTTAAAAGTTGTCTTGTAGCAATTGCCAAATTCGAAAATTTTTTTTGTATGCCGAATGCCTTAGAATTGTATGATTTTTTTCCAGATAACACCAGAACTCGACGTTTCATGTAATTCTTAGATATTTGGAATCAAAAAAAAATTTTTTTTTTATTTCAGATATCTCAAAAAAGTCCCAGATCCGATATTTTACCAAAACATTTTTTTTCGAGACAACACCAAATCTTTTCCCTTATTCATCTCTATTTTTCGACACATCCATGCAGCGCGAGGTGCGTAGAATCCCGGAACACCTACGCTCGTTGGAAATCCCAAGAATATTCACAAGTAAGTTTAGACATATTGACTCTGAGAAAACGTTTTACACGGACGGATCACGGGTTTGGTATGTCCAACAATAATGTTTCGGCCTCATTTAGGGTTCAAGAACCTGCTTCTGTTTATATAGCACAGTTAGCAGCAGTTCATTATAGCTTGAGTGTAATCGTCACATTATCACCAAATCATTGTTTCCTCTTCACAGATAGTCTGAGCGCCATTGAAGCCAATCGCTCGAACGCTGCTGGAATCGTTTTTCTTGGACAAAATAAAACAGTACCTGAACGACATTTTAAATAATAATTATCAAGTCACTATAGTCTGGGTCCGATGAGAGAGCCGATACTTGAGTCAAATGTGGTGCTATTGAGGGTGAAATTTTTGTGCGACCGATTGCTTTCAACGAATTCTATAGCGCATCTCCCCAATGCAAACTTGATGATTTGGGTCGGTGGATGCACTCTATTGTTCCTAAAATATCGGCAAAGGCATGGTTCAGGGGACTGGATGTGTGTAGAGATTTCATTCGTGTGATGTCCAGACTTATGTCCAATCACTACACGTTAGATGCACATCTCCTTCGAAATAGACTTTCTGAAACTAATCATTGTGCTTGTGGCGAAGGTTATCGCGATATTGATCATGTCGTTTGGGCATGCGAGGAGTATCGTTATGTCAGATCTCAACTAATAAATTCCTTGGGTACCCAAGGTAGACTATCCAATGTTCCAGTTCGAGACAATCTTGCTTGTCGTGACCTTCCATACATGAAACTTTTTTATCATTTCATTAAGACCATTAGAGTTTCAATTTAATAATTGACCCTTTTAAGACTTAGTTCTGACTCCAACTTCGTCCATTAGTGAAATTTAAAGTACATTAGCGAAATTTGAATAGAAATGAGATACTTTATGAAATTATCAACGGAATGTATAAACATTATTTTATAATTTATAGCAGTTGATCGTTTGATTTAAATAATATTCTTGAGTAGATTCATAATAAATGACGACATGCCTAGTGTGATATCTAATATATAATAGGAATATGTTTTATTAAATTAAACGTGAAGCTACGGCGAAGAAACACTTATGTAAACTGCTTTAAGAAATAAACGTGTTTTAGAACAAAACAACAATAAATCTCAATGTTTCAAGTCATTCTAAGACATTTGGCATAAACAAATTTTTTTCGAGCTCCAGAGTCTTTTCAAAAAAAAAATATTTTCTCAGATCTCGACGTTTAAGACAATTTTGAAATATTTAGCATCAAAAAAAATATTTCGATTTCGGAAATCTCATGCGCACCCATGTCTACTGCCCCATGAACGAGGTAAAGCAAAGTACTTTATAAAATCTCACGAAAATGTCGTTTACACTAAGTACTGAATAGCTACACTAATAAAGTTGACAAGTTATTTTGAGAATTCCGTTCTGAGGATCATGAATAAACCTACATAAATTATTCAAGTCTCTGGATCATATCAGAAGTACGGTTGTAGGTCAACAAAACGTTAGTAAACTTAATCATTTTTTATTTGTTTTTTTTTTAAATTTCAATTACGATATTAAGACTAATGACGAATTTGGCAAAATTACCCTTTTGGCAAAATGGCTTTCGGCGAAACGACCCTTCCGGCGAAACGACCCTTTCGACGAAATGACTCTTTCGGCGAAAAGGCATTCGGTGTAACGGTTTTCGGCGAAATGACCCTGATCCAAAAATATTCCTTCACTTTACTAATCTACTTGTTAGGAAAGTTTCATTAAAATTTTAGAGAGCGTTGCCAAGTATGAATACCATTTGGCGCGAAATTAGTCCACTGTAAAAATTCGTGGAATCGAGGTCTGGAGAAGGGAGTATCATATACCTCAAATCAGTTCATCGCGATCGCAAAATCGCGACAAAAATATGCACTCACAGCTCTTCAAGTTGGCTGAACCGATTTTTGCAAACTTTTGCTCAAATGAAAAACACTGTTGGTACATACAATTTATTTTTGCCTTTTCCGTATGCCAGTTCCGGAGCTACAGGGTGATATGTACCAAAAATGTGAAAATAATGTCACTCACTTTTCTCGGAGATGGCAGAACCGATTTTCACAAACTTAGATTCAAATGAAAGGCCCTACGGTCCCATACCAGTGTTCCAGAATTCTATTTGGATCCGACCTCCGGTTCCGGAATTACAGGGTGATATGCACCAAAAATGGGAAAATAATGCATTAAAAATGTGAAAATAATGTCACTCACTTTTCTCGTAGATGATTAAACCGATTTTCTCAAACTCAAATTTAAATGAAAGGTCTCACGGTCCTATACGAAGTTCCAGAATATCATTTAGATCCAAATTCTGATTCCGGAAATACAAAGTGATATGCATAAAAAATGTGAAAGTAATACATCAAAAATGTGATAATAATGTCACTCACATTACTCTGGGATGGTTAAACCGATTTTAACAAACTTAGATTCAAATGAATGGTCCCATACAAAGTTCCGAAATATCATGCGGTTCCGACTTCCGGTTCAGTAATTACAGGGTGATATATACCAGAAATGTGAAAATAATGTCACTCGTTTTTTAGATTAGCATCACTTACAGTATTATTCTTGAATTTTTAGTATTCAAAGTTTAAAAGTACCTAAATTGGGTTTGAAACTATTCCAATTTGTAAGTAATGCTAGTTGTTGCCAATACGAACTGATACCGGCTATACCAGTCTCCGGACTCCAGTTCACAATATATAAAGAGAGTGATGCAACAGTTCCGAAATGGAACTTACTCGGTTTTCTCACAGATGGCTCGACCGATTTTCTCAAACAGAGATTGGAATGAAAAGTCTAATGGTTTTATGGGCCGCTTTCTTCGCATGCGACTTTCGTATCTGAAGTTGGAGGAGGAATTGTGTTTCAAATTTTAAACATTTTTTTGTTTTCCATCAAAAGTTAAAATGAGTATATTCAAAAATATGACTGATTATTTATGACAGTATTATATATGACAATATGAGTGATATGAGGAAGGCATCATTAATTCCTCACTATTTTTTTTGAATTGAAAATGATTATTATTAAATAAAACAAATTTAACCAAAAGTTGCTGACAATCACAAAATCACCGTTTGACTTGATTCGATAGCGATAACAAGCATTCCTGTGAGGACTTCCTACCGTGTTAATTTCTACCCAGTTTTTTTCCAACTGGTTCGCTATCAATTCTTTTCCCACATCAATCAAAATCCTAGGAGTTGGAAAATTACGACACATGCAGAATTTTCCTAGCCATCCAAAAGAAGTGTTTCCCACTTATCGCGAGCTTCCTATCGATTCGATCGTTGGTTTCTTCTACTGGTCCCGAAGGACTCATTTTTGTATTCCATCTTTAAAATAGATGCCTTTCGGATACCATCGGATGGCTGTTTCCACTTCGCTCCATCGACAGCTGGGGATGTGGGGAAAGTTTGATTGAAAGCCCACGACCACAACTGAATGTGTGATGATTCGGTGGATTTTTACCGGTAAGGATAAAAGGGGATGCTCGAAAATTCGGATCCACTTGATACAGCAGAACCGCAAATTGGTAAATTCACACGATTACAGTTCACCTAACTTTAGGCGAAATTGTTGACTTTTTCCTTAGAGGAAATGTCCCGCTTACCGGAGTCCGGAGTGTCATAAATCTTCGCCGGTATGGTTTAATGGTCGTGTGAAACGACGCGACACGACGCTGGTTTCCTTGTGCAGAGGGTGACAGTCATGAGGTGGTTCGAAACGAAACGACGTCTACCGGCCCTAAGGTTGGTCTTTGATCGTGTGAGATGGGTAATCATTTTTATGACATTTAAATTTTTGTTTTATTTTCAATTAAATCTCTTTTTTTTTGAGGGGGTTCCAACGAAACGATAGAAATGTAAGTATTTTATTTCATAGATACAGAACCTATTTTTTGTACCTCTGAGAGTGGAACATAGTTGCGAATTTTTCAAATATAGATAATATTTTTTCCTTGTATTCAAACATCATTAATTGGAAGAAATGGAAACTATAGTTTGTAAGCTCAAACCTGCGGCGAGATTTTCCCCACTGGAAACTGACGTACGAACTGTCGAGCAAACTTTCCAAAACAGAAGACCTTTTTAACCTTCTGGTGTGGATCGGATTCTATCCGTACCGCTCGGAAATCATCATTCCAGAATGACGCTAATTTTCTTGTAATTCATCCACGTTCATAAACCACTTGGAATCCGATTTATGAGCAAGCACTGGTCTGCTCAGCTGCTTACTGTAGCGAACAAAAAATGGAAAATATGCAGAAATAAAAAAAAAACACGCCGCTTATCGCACAACACTCGAGCAGTCTCCGGCCAAGTTACTTCCTGGCCGTTCGTGTACCAACGTAGGTTCCGAACACGCCGAGAGCCCTCATCGCCATCACCGTCGTCATCATCATCATCATCATCATCCTTGGCGTCGTCATCGTCGCTGCATTCCTCATTATGTGAGTGGCGGTAGGAACCTATCTGCCAGAGCGATGGAACTCCGTACAATTCCCCATAGAGAGAGCGAAGGGATAAATTTGTGGTCGTATGCGGCTTGAATAATTAAACGCCATAAATATTTTAGGAGTTGAAAAACGCTGTACACGAAATTCTCTTCGAATCACAGCTTGTGGCATGACGCGCAAGGATTCGAGGATTCGATGGACGAGAAATGAGAAAAGTTGAGAGTTGTGTTTGTGTCAAGGCACAGTTTGTCGAGCGAATGAAGAAATAAGCTGAAAAAGAAACACACATTTAAAATTGAAATGTATGTTTGCCAATTGAAAAAAAAACAGTTGACTCAATTAAACCTGTCTGGTGGTGTGTCAAGGATAGCAGATCATAACCAATTTGTGTCGATTTTTTTATAAACACATGTCGGACGTCAGAAAGAAGCTCAACCAAGAAAAGTTCGAATCAGTCTCCGTCTAATAGCGAAGCTTGAACTATTCAATTAGCCTACGAATCTAGCAAATACTTCTAACATAAGAAGCTTCCTACATCGAGCCTTCCAGTGCAAACACAGACAACAGACATCCGAGTTGGAACAAATTCACCACAAAATTATCTTACACACGTCAAAATCTAAACTCGACGGTCTGTCGTCTGTGGTTTACCTACAGAGCAGTAGAATCACTCAACTTCCATTTTCATGAATGTTCCTGGTGCCAGCCAGCACTTGTGACGATGAATCGAACCTTTCAAGTTTCTTTTTGCGATCATAATTCTTTTTGCTCATGTTCTCGGTACACTGACGTACGCTTTCATCGAACATTTGCTTCCCATCTTCGAAGGCTGTTCAAAGGAAAAGAACGCTCAATCCAGCATGTAATTGGACAGACATACATTTTATGAGTGTTTCAATGATAATTTGGTCTCCGATTGACGAATGGAGAAGCAAAATTATTGTTTAAATTCAATTTGTTACTGCCAACGATTCACTTATTTCACACACGATATCGGGGCTATCGTCTTCTGCGTTAGTAGCAGAATGAGAGGGTGCGAATTGGTTTGTATGTAATATGTACTTCATTTGGAAATCGAAAATTGTTGAAAATTCTTCAAATATGTCAAGTATTTCGCCTTGACGAAGATATTGCTGTCATTTGGAAGTTTGAAACCTCTTGGGTTCCGGTTTGTGCTAAAGTACACATGACGTATTTGAACTATTTACTTTTCGCATTCAGTTCATCAGTGCATTAGCAGATTGTGTTGACTATTTAGTAGTGTGCAATATCATACTATGCTCCAAGGGTGTAATTGACTGGCTCAGAACACTGAAGGTTTGGAAGGTTTCGATACGGTAAGAAATGTAACAATGAGTGCAAACTCGAGTATTGATAGGATTATAAATTGCCAATTGCTAGAGATTGAAAGTCTTTCAGTAATTTTTGAATACATTCGATGAAAACTTTACATTTACGAGGGGCTGATCGATGGAACGGTGAATACGATTTGTTCTGTATACGAAGTGGGTCTGCGGAATTCGACTGAGTCAACATCTCCCTGAGTCCTGGACTAAAGTTATTTGCATGTATAAACAAAACACTGTAACCGTTTGTTACAAAGCCCTCTGATTATTTTTAGTATATGTTTAAATGTTATTTGTACTGTCACGTTTCTAAATGTTAATACAAGGGTTTATTGTTAGTAGGGTTAGTCAAATATAAATGTTTAAGAATCGTTAGATTATATGTTAATTGTAAAACTAGGATTAGTAGTGTAAATAAATAAAAACACACAATTGTCAAAACACTAAAACAACACAATGGGTTCAAATGAACACCGAAGCGTATAACAGAAAATGTAAGGTGGCGGAAAGCTGTTCTACGGCTGATGAAGTACGATTGCGCGGCACACTGATTGTTCGCGCCTGGAAGGAGGTAAAAACAACCGCCAAACTTCAGTGAATAGGAAGGAGAAGAGCAATCGAACCCAGAGCAAAGTTTCAGAATTAATCTGGCGTTCGTGTGCTGAGGTTCAGTAGAGCAGTGAATAGTGTGAAGATTGTGGTATTTTATATAAATTGTGAGGTGTGATAATAATTCGTTCAGCACACGATTCGACCTAGTGAGCCCTGGATGCTCACTACGTCTAACCCGTCAAAGACCAGCGATTGTCCTCTGGCCTTGGGCCATAACTGCACAGGAGGACATACCCATCTCGGCACGGTCACTCCGGTATCGTCCTGGGCCTGTCGATCTCCGTCAAAGAGGAAAGACGCCAGTACTAGCCGTAACATCCAACCTAGAACCCACCAATTTCGACCAACCGGAATTCTACGCCAGCCATAGTTCCCGTACAACCGCACCGTCTGTAGCAGCCACGCGAGCGCTCGCCGGACCATCCCAATTCACCTAACAACAGCAGTGGTACGTACCAGGAAACCCCCCCCCCCCCCAACACTCACATACACTCACACTTACAGATTAAAAAAAATAATAAATTAAATTAAATCCAATAAATCCTTTTTGTTAGTCCAAATACATTTCATTTTTATTCACAACCCATATTCAGACAGGTGACAGTACCCTACATAAGTTGTTCGCGAAGCCCCTCCGAGTACCCAGTAGTAAGCCGACCCCGAGACCCAGCTCGATGGGTCTCTTGCTAATGAGCTTTTCCGGGATACACAGTAGAATAGTTACAACACACAGAAATATCTTATTTCTAAGGTGTCAGTGTTGGGAAAAAAAATCAAAATTTTGAAAATTGCAACTGAAATTTTTCACAAGTAACAAAAAATCATTGATGGTACTAAAGAAGAAAAGTTCACTCATTGCACAGTGGTCCTAAATGAGAAATTAGCGTGACAAAAATATTTTCACTATTAAATATTAGTTTTTTGTAGTTAGCGTCTTCACAAAACTTGTTTATAGTCAAATTGTGCTCCTTTTGATAAAGCAAAGTTACTAGGGTGGTCCATATTTAGATTGAAATCTGAAATCTAACTTTCTTAATTGAATTCAAAAATGATTTCGCTGTACAATAAAGATTTAGGAAATTTTATTTTGAGAAACTCTGTTGAAAAAAGAACCTCTCTAGCTTTTCATTTGTTCGAATAACATCAATTTTTTCTAGTAAAAGTAGGGTGGCTCCAGAAAAATCACTTTTTTTTTGTTCTAGCTTTTTTGTGAAACGTTATATGGAAAAGTTGAATTCTAAAGAGTTATTGAACTATTTATTGCGCACAATTTCGCTGAACTAAGCTTTTTCATAAAAGCTACCAGTAAAAAGTTATGATTGTCTTTCCATCAAAAAATAGTCAAGCTTCAACTATCAATATTCATTAGATGCCAAATCAATAAAAATGTATCCTATGCGGTTTCTAAAAGTATCCGTGTCTCATTTCTCGAATGGACAGTGTATGGAACATTTGTAGAACTAATTTTATACTATTATTATGCTGAAAAAAGTATGTTGATACGTTAAGGCGTTTAAGAGTTATGCAATGTTTTTGAGTTTTTAAAAGGTATTTTTAAAACTAATTTAAATAATATAAAAAAATAACACCCTCCAATTTTCTCTTAAATACTTATATCATGACCTTTCAGGAACCGCATAAGATACATTTTTATCGATCTGGTATCTTATAAATATTGATGTTTGAAGCTTGTCTGTTTTACCTTTTTTTATATATATATAAAATAGGTATAGAATTCGCTCAAACTTTCGAAAATTTTTCCGAGGCCCGGAGGGCCGAATGTCATATACCAATCGATTCAGCTCGACGAACTGAGCAAATGTCTGTCTGTGTGTGTGTGAATGTGTGTGTGTCTGTATGTGTGTTGTCAACTAAGAGGTCGAGATCTCAGAGATGGCTGGACCGATTTTGATCAAACTAGTCGCAAATGAAAGGTCTCCTCGTCACCCAAAACGCTATTGAATGGTTTTGAGATCGGATGTTTACTTTTTGAGTTAGTCGAAGTTTTATGTCAAAATTTTTACAGTATCTGTCACAATTGACCTTGAAAACAGAATATATTTTCAGACTTAGATTCCGCACGGTAATACCTATTCAACAAGCCATAGATTGTTACAATCCGTCCATTTTTAACGGAGATATCGAAACGACTTTTCCCCTTATTCCAGCAGTAGACGTTTTGAGCGCTGTCTGGCAAAGAAATGCTTGGGAGCAACGGAAAACACGATTTTTTATACTGTGACATACAATTGTTTCTAAGTAACAAAAAGACTGTGTTCAGCATCCTTTTTCATGACAATTTGCCTTGGACCGATTTTAGCACGGTTCGTTTTTGGCAACATAATCGTTCGAATATGGCATTTATAAGCCAGATGATATCAGCATTATCGAGTTGAAAGTAATTCCATAATTATATCGATTTAAACTACTTACAGCTATGAATGCTGGAAGATCAACACCCATATACCATTCGAATCAGTTCGTCGAGATCAGCAAATGCGTGTGTGACAAATATGTTCACTCAATTTTCTCGGAGATGGCTAATCCGTTTTCTACAAACTCAGATTCATATGAAAAGTAGTATACTCCCAAACAAGGTTCCTGAATTACGTTTGGATTTGACTTCTGATTGCGAAACCACAGGATGATATATGAAACGAAATTAAAATAATACAATTCATTTTTCTCGTAGATGGCTGAACCGATCTAAGATTCAAATGAGAGGTCTTAAAATCCTAAAAAAATTAGTTAGATCCGATTTCTGGCTTAGGAGATACAGGGTGATTAGTATAAAAATGTCCATTTCACATAAATTAATCAGGTTGATCGGGTTTGCTGATTTGGAAAGTCGATTACGAAATAAATTTATTTCAGTTTAAGCGGTATTCAGTTTTCGAATCGGAATGTACCCCCAAATTTTAATTCGCCCTACAATTTCTTAAAGATGTCTACACAGTATTCAGGTGAATTTAACTGATTTCGGCTACACCGATTTTAGAAGTTCGGTTCCAGTATCGAATCGTTTCTCAAAGCTTAATCATTTTTTCAAAAGGCCAAATCGAACTTCAAAATCAAAAATTAAAAAAAAATGGTGAATTTTATCCGATTCTGGCGTTACAGATGATGACTTTTTAAAATGCATACCGTTATAGAAGATGTAAATTGTTTGGCGTATCAATTTATGGCCATTCGAATCATTTTGGGTTATCCTAGTGCCTGAATACCGGTTCTGGAAGTACCATAAATTATGACGAAAAACTCTAAAGTGGAACTTACTTCGACATCTCATGGAATGTTCAATCGATTGTCACACGTTAAGATTGAAATTCGATACGATTTGCAGTTTCTACATTACAGGGTAATGAGTGATTAAAATCTCAATTTTCCGTTTAAAACGACGATAATTAAAATAATGTCATGAGAACTAAAACACCTAAGAATATCGATGCAAAAAAACACATGCGTATTGATAAAAAGAGGTATCATCTCACGGCTAGGTGGATTAATCACGTTTTTTTTATGAAAAGACGATCATAACTTTTTACTGGTAGCTCATATGAAAAAACTCAGTTCAGCAAAATTGTGCGCAATAATAAGTTCAACAACTCTTCTGAAGACAACTTTTTCATAAAACATTTGACAAAAAAGTTGGAATAAAAAAAATTGATTTTCCAGGAGCCACCCTACTTTTACTCGGGAAAATTTATGTAACTCAATAAAATGAAAAACTAGAGAGGTTCTTTTTTCAGCAACGTTGCTAAAAATAATATTTCCTAGAACTTTGTTGTACAATGAAATCATTTTTGAGTTCAATTAAGAAAGTTAATTTTCAGATTTCAATCTAATTAAGTACCACCCTACCCAAGTAACATTTTTAATATTATTAAATACTTGTAGCTGTCTTCAATGCTACATAATAAATCTTGCAATAAAACTTTAAACTCCACGAAAACCTACTGAAATCCTCTATAAGAGCATGTTCCTGCAAAGTGGACCATTCTTCATAAGGTTTATAAATCAAAATGAAGAATCAGCATAAACCTGCTTTAAAACTCCAAATTCAAGAAAATTTTTAAACCAGCTTTACGATCAACATTAAATTTCTTTGGATGGAATGAATTCCGCTATGAATAAACTGTCGTTTTGATGATATTTTTCTTGACTATGTGTGTCATGTCTACTTTGAATGCAATCAGTAAGAATATATTATATTTTAATTACGAGTTTGAGACCTTTTCCGAACGTAAGAACATCATGCGCTTTTATTTTTATCGTGAATGTAAGGATAAAAATAAGAATTATAACTAATCGCCTTGAAATAAATGCGGTTTTTGCGAAAGTCTTCATGATTTATGAAAATTATTTTTTGTGATTCATCGTCATTTTTGTATAAAACTATTCTGTGGCGATAAAACTTGTGCATACGATCTGAAAATGAATCATGAAAGTCCAACATATTGCCTCGTTTTTGCCTTTCGACGTTTATTTGATGTCAATAAATGCTACGGTATAGAACATCATAATGGCGGCCATGAAATTCCTTTTAATGCAAATTACACTTAACCTAAGAAGCAATAAATCAAATAGCCTACAACCAATGTGTCATAAATGTACTTTAGAACCCTCAAATTTACTCTGAGTGAAATTGTCATAGAATGAACACGCACACACACAAAACTAGATTTATGAAAGAATTTAACTGGCAATAATGTTTTAAAGAAAATGTTTGAAAGCAATATTAAGAGTGTTTGCATGTTTTTATTCTAGTGCAAATTGTTTTATTTTAATTTTATTTTTAGTGCAGGTAAAGGGTTTTATAGAAGCTTTGAAAACTATGATATTACTGGTTAAAAGAGACACTTATTATAGTTGGCATAAAAAAGGTAGTGATTGAAAAATCAATTACAAAACTCCTATAAATTATAATCAAAACCATAAGGCATTCGAATTGTTACTTGGGTAGTAACTTCTTTCATCAAAAGGAGCTCCATTTTATTACTAACAACTTTTGTGAAGACGCCAACCACAAAAAACTAATGTTTAATAGTGAAAATATTTTTGTCACGCTAATTTCCCGTTTCGGACCATAGTGCATTGAATAAATCTGATATGATTCTCGAACAGAAAGTGTTCAGGAAAGTAATTTTCATGGCCCTTATGTCGCAACCCTTTGCTAGACACATGATGAACAAATTCGCCGATGAACAAAAACTGAACCGTTCTGAAAATTTTCAGTCCACGTACGGTAGTTGAAATGAAAACAAAATTGCTAAATGGTGGTGATGAATTCGAATTTTTTTCAGCAATTTCGTGGTGGTGAAGTATTATCATCAATAAAAGCAATCCGTGAATAATAATAGTTAAAATGATAATAAAAACTGACTGATTTAAAAATATTACCTAATTTAGCTTGAATATCATTAGCAGAAGTAACAAGAGCGAAGGCTGTCGCTACGCCAATTCAAACGTGCCAGTCAGACGCGCTATTCGAACGCACCATTCAAACACTGCGCCTGCGGTGTGTTGTAGATATGCAAAATGCTGCGCTCCTGTTGCTTCTATAAATCAAATTCACGCTATATAGGGTTTTATTGGGTTTAATCTAAGTAGTGCAGTGTAAACAACCAGCTGGAATAGTAGCTATAAGCACCATTATTAATGTCCAAAAAAAATAGTTGTTCATATTGACCACCCTACGTAAATCGAAAATATCGTAGTCATTATTTCTCAGTTGCGAATTTATTCACTAGATATTTGTTTAATGATATCAATGAATGAAAATATCAGAAAAAAAATTTAAAAAAAGAAGTCAAAATGATCTAAAAATTGAAATAAAATGAAATAAGAAAGTATCAGGTGTACAACTTTGCTTCCGCCGTTTTCCGATAGGTGGCTGTACCGGCTGAGGCTGGTTAAAATACATAGATGATAATGCCTTTAAAGTGAGTGTGTACAGTGCCTAACGAATTGTCATCGTTGTTTTAGTGATAGTTGTTCTTGTTTTCGTATTATTCGCGCTCGAAAAAGTCTGTTTATGTGCCCAATTCTCACCATTTACGGGAAGTTTTACTTTTCTCTTACAATTCGAAAAAAATGCAGCTGAAGCGCATCGAACGCTCTCAGAAACTTTCGGTGATGCTGCTCTGAGTAAAAGAACGTGTCGGAAGTGGTTTCAACGTTTTGAAAATGGTGATTTCGATGTCGAAGACAAACATGGTGGTGGAAGAGAAAAAACCTTCAAAGATGAACAACTAGAAGCATTGCTTGATGAAGATTCGTGCCAAACCCAAGAAGAGCTTGCCCTGGGTATAATTCAGAAAGAAGGAAACTGGGTGCCGTACGAGTTGAAACCGAGGGACATCGAGCGCCGTCTATTTGTATGTGAGCAGCTGCTTCAAAGACAAAATCGTAAGGGGTTTTCACATCGAATTGTAACCGGTGGTTCGATAGGATAACCCTAAACGCAGAAAATCATGGGAAAAGCCCGGGCACGCTACTTCGTCGAAGGCAAAACCGAATATTCACGGCGCCAAGGTTATGATTTGTACGAGATCTTAAAACCGGATGAAACCATCACAGGAGATCGCTACCGAACGCAACTGATGCGCCTTAGTCGCGCGCTAAAAGAAAAGCGGCCACAATATCAAGAGCGACATGAAAAAATCATCCTCCAACACGACAATGCTCGGCCTCACGTCGCAAAAGTGGTCAAAAAGTACCTGGAAACGCTGAAATGGGAAGTCTTGCACCACCCGCCGTATTTCCCAGATTTCCCTTCTGACTTCCACCTATTCCGTTCGATGGCACACGGCCTGGCAGATGAACATTTTCAATCCTTCGAAGAGTTGGAAAAATGGATTGCTTCATGGATAGCATCAAAAAAGGACTCCTTTTTTCGAGCCGGGATCCGAAAATTTCCGGAAAGATGGGAGAAAGTTGTCGCTAGCGACGGATCTCATCTGTAAGCACTTTTTCGCAATGAAGCTTTTAACTTTGGCAAAAACGGCGGAAGCAAAGATGTACATCTGACAAGTAAAATATGTAAAATAAGTAAAATAAATAAAATAGGTAATATAAGTAAAATAAGTAAAACAAATGAGATAATTTAAATAACTAAAATAAGTAAAATAATTTAAATAAGTGAAATAAGTAAAATACTTAAAACAAGTGAAATAGGTCACATAAGTAAAATAAGTACAATAAATAAAAATATTTAAATTAAATCAAATAAGTTAAATAAGTAAAAAAAGTAAAATAAGTAAAATAAGTAAAATAAGTAGAATAAGTAAAATAAGTAAAATAAGTAAAATAATTGAAATAGGTCAAATAAGAAAAATAAGTAAAATAAGTAAAATAAGTAAAATAAGTAAAATAAGTAGAATAAGTAAAATAAGTAAAATAAGTAAAATAAGTAAAATAAGTAAAATAAGCTAAATAAGTAAAATAAGCAATATTAGTAAAATAAGCGAAATAAGTAAAATAAGTAAAATAAGTCAAACAAATAAAATAAGTAAAATAAGTAAAATAAATAAAATAAATAAAATAGGTAAAATAAGTAAAATAGGTAAAAAAAGTAAAATAAGTAAAATATGTAAAATATGTAAAATAGGCAAAAAGTAAAATAAGAAAAATAAGTAAAATAAGTGAAATAAGTAGAATAAGTAAAATAAGTAAAATAAGTAAAATAAGTAAAAAAAGCAAAATATTTAAAATAAGTAAAATAAGTAAAATAGGTAAATTAGATAAAATAAATAAAATAAGTAAAATAAATAAAATAAGTAAAATACGAAAAATAAGTAAGATAAATAAAATAAGTTCAATAAGTAAAATAAGAAAAATAAGTGTAATAAGTAAAATAGGTAAAATAGAAAAAATAAGTACAAAAAATATTACAAGTAAAATAAGTAAAATAAATAAAATAGGGAAAATAAGTAAGATAAGTAAAGAAAATCTAAAAAACCAAGAAAGTCGTAATAGTGAAAAAAATTTAAAAAAGGCAAGCAAGCATAATGTGTTTTATTCATGGTTTCCGAAAACTAAAAAAATAATAATTTTGAGTTATTCATTGTTATTTCACACTACTCAAAATATTAACATAAATTGCTGATCATATTGCTGATAGGATGGAGAGAGAATTATGTTGTTGCGTTTAGTACAACTTGAGATCTTCACGATTTAGTTCTACCCAGGGCGAATTTGAAAAAGTAGGGCGAATTTAGTACAGTAAGACGTATTCTCGTCAAAAGAAGTAGTAGTAGTAGTAGTAGTATCAGTAGTAGTAGTATAAAATATTCGATAAATGGATAAATGAATAGATATAGTAGATGAATGTATGAAATAAAAAATAAATAACTTTTAAACTTTACATCTGCCGTGTGGCTTGAATAGAACTATCAAGTGGCATAACAGCTCAACATGAACTGTCATGCACTGACGTGTCGAAGACGAAACGTCAAGAAAAAAATCAAAAATGCCCTTTATTTATTTCAATTATACATTTTTAACATTTGCAGTCTTGAACTTGAACTCTTCGGTTTATCGGCATAGATTTCTTTACTGAAAAATTAACACTTCCTCTTCCATGAAGCTCTTCTTCCATACGCTTCCATCCCAGTAGAGCTAAGCTACTCCCTCACAATCGCAAAGTGAAATAGCAACACTAAATATCCCAGAATGAAAATAAAGTATCTCGAGAAGCAAACTAACTATCCGAAAACGATTGAGTTGAATTGTAAGCCATCCAAAGTCTCGGCTTGAGCCCGCAGAGCAACGAACAGAACAAATGACATGCCATCGATAGGGTAACAACGATCAACCCTCACTTTTCTCAACCAACAACCAGCCAGAGCTTCATTCAGTAAAAACCATTCAAGCGAAGAGGTTGTGTTTCGATTGTACTGGCTCGTGAGTTAACGGCTGCTACCGAGACAATTCTAAGCTTCAGGTAGTTAAACTGCCCATAGCAAACGCAATATTCGGGGCGTTTCCCGACTGGAAAGCTAGCAACGAAGGCCATCCCGTTCATACGCACAGAGGTGTAGAGACACAGAGGTGCGAGAGCATAGAAGTGACGAGTCACAGAGGTGCCATCGCATAAAGGTGCGAAGACGAAGGGGTGCAAAGGCACAGAGGTGCTAAAGCAACCCAGTGCTGATCTACCAGGTACCAGAATTTGTACGCTGCGTAGGATCAAAAGAGACGGCATATATCGCGAGGTGCTACACTGCAAGCATCGCATTTGATCGCCACCAAGAGCAAAAGCACTGTACCTGGGGTCAGGTACAGCAAGTGCAGTGGTGTTCACAACGACGGCAGAGCAACTGAGATAGCAGTAAACGACAGAAGACTGCCAATTGGAAACAGCAAAAGACTGCCAATTGGAAATCGTTGGAAGAGCTTCACGTCGTTCTTCACGATAAAGGAACAGAGACATCAGCTACAAGGTAGATTTAATTTAATTTATTTTTTATTTCTTATATCTGAAATTTTACTAAACATAAGTTTTTATTTTGGTATTATTAATTTACAAAAAAAATTTAATGTAATGGATGATCTCATGGAAGATCATCCGAATCCGATTCCGGATACTAGTAAAAGTTTAAATACTCCGAGGGCTAAACATTATCCACAGGGTACCACTGGGCCATGGATAGTCTATCTTCGAAAAAAAGAAAAGATTTTAAACTTGATGCAAATTACAAAGGATTTGACATCACATTTCTCTGAAGTTAAAGAAATCTGTAAGGTTAATAGAGATAAAATTCGAGTTGTAGTTAACGACTTGAAACAGGCAAACGATATTGTAACCTGTAAATTATTTGCTATTGAATATCGAGTTTACATTCCATCGAAGGAGGTAGAAATTGACGGTGTTGTGACTGAAGCAAGTCTGACAGCAGATGATTTACTTAAAAATGGAGTTGGCCGTTTTAAAAACTCCATGCTTGAGGGAGTTAAGATACTCGAGTGCAAACAATTGTACTCAGCATCTATTGTCGATGGAAAAAAGTCTTATCGTCCCTCAGATTCGTTTCGCGTAACATTTGCCGGATCTGCATTGCCTAGCCATGTCTATATCGATAAAATTCGTCTTCCTGTTCGGCTTTTCGTACCGCATGTTATGAATTGCACGAACTGTAAAAAATTCGGACATACAGCTACTTACTGTAGTAATAAGTCCAAATGTATCAAATGTCAAGGGCCTCATAAGGATAATCTTTGCGATAAAGATGTTGAAAAATGTGTTTATTGTGGGGAAAGCCCTCATGATGATCTTTCAGTGTGCGCTGCATTTAAGCTGCGTAAAGACAAAATGAAGCTTTCTTTAAAAGCACGGTCTAAGCGCACATATGCAGAAATGCTCAAAACGGTCATACATGTCTCCCCTTTGGAAACCGAAAACGGTTTTTCAAATCTTGCGGAGCCAGAGGAATCTGACTCTGACGGAAATAGTGAAGATACCTCGTTTGTCACTCCTCAAGGGTCTGTTAAGAGGAGATTAACAAACCACAAAATACCAAAAAAGACACCTAAAATTATACCTTCAAAAAAAGATCCCCGTGTTAAAGCTAAAAAGCCAAATTTAAAACCAAAAACTGTGCCTCCTGGTTTGTCAAATTCACAAACCAATCCAGGAACTAGCTCAAGAAAAGACAATAATCCAGTGGGCTCCATTTCACATTCACCAACAGGATTACTGAAATTTTCGGAAATTGTAGAATGGATTTTCGCTGCATTCAATATTTCTGAACCTCTAAAGACCATCATAACAGCATTCCTTCCAATAGCTAGAACTTTTTTGAAACAGTTATCAGCTCAATGGCCAGCTCTTTCAGGTTTTGTATCATTTGATGGATAATTTATCATCCGCCGCAAATGATTCAATCACTGTCCTGCAGTGGAATTGTCGAAGCATCATGCCAAAACTTGATTCATTTAAAGTTTTGTTGCATAGTCAAAAATGTGATGTATTTGCTTTGTGCGAAACATGGCTTACATCAAACATAGCCTTAAATTTTAATGACTTTAACATTATACGTCTCGACAGAGACTCTCCGTATGGTGGAGTGCTTTTAGGAATTAAGAAATGTTATTCCTTTTATAGATTAAACATTCCTTCGACTTCTAGTATAGAAGTTGTTGCTTGTCAAATAAACATTAAAGGAAAGGACATTTGCATTGCTTCGGTATATATTCCTCCAAGAGCTCAAGTTGGACAACGACAGCTTAATGAAATTGTCGAAGCCCTTCCTGCTCCACGTTTGATTTTAGGAGATTTCAATTCGCACGGAATGATGTGGGGTTCCGTTTACAATGATAGCAGATCATCTCTAATATATAATATTTGCGACAATTTTAGCATGACGGTACTAAATATGGGTAGCATGACACGGATCCCAAGACCTCCTGCACGTCCAAGTGCATTAGATTTATCTCTTTGTTCGACTTCAATTCGACTAGATTGCACCTGGAAAGTATTTCCTGATTTACATGGTAGCGATCATTTACCAATCATCATCTCAATTAGCAGTAACAAAGGCATTGCTAATTCAGTTAATATTCCATATGATTTGACAAAAAATATTGACTGGATTAAATACCAAAGTAATATTTCAAGTGTCTTAACTTCAATGGAAGAGCTTCCCCCCCTTGAAGAATATGACTTCCTCGTTTGTTCGATTCTGGAGGCCGCAGAACAAGCCCAAACCAAACGATTTCTTGGTCCATCGTCTAACAGAAGACCTCCAAATCCTTGGTGGGACAAAGAGTGCTCAGATGCTAAACACGCGAAACAAAATGCTTTCAAGACGTTTTTAAAACGAGGAGGAGGAACTCCTCAGAATTTTGAAAAATTCTTGGTTTTAGAAACCAAGTACAAGAACATACTTCGGGTTAAGAAATGCAGCTATTGGAGACATTTTGTGGAAGGTTTGTCAAGAGAAACCTCAATGAGCACTCTTTGGAATACGGCCAGACGAATGAGGAATCGTAACGTAGGAAATGAGAGTGAGGAGTACTCGAATCGATGGATATTTGATTTTGCGAGGAAAGTTTGTCCAGATTCCGTTCCTACGCATAGCATTGTTAGGGAGTCTTCTTCAAATGATGATTCCATTGATAGCCCCTTTTCAATGATGGAATTTTCCATAGCACTCATGTCTTGTAACAATAACGCTCCTGGATTGGACAGAATTAAATTCAACTTGGTGAAGAATCTGCCCGACCTCGCAAAAAGACGTTTGTTGGAATTGTTCAACAAGTTTCTTGAGCAAAATATTGTTCCACCTGACTGGAGGCAAGTGAACGTTATCGCCATTCAAAAGCCGGGGAAACCAGCTTCCAAACACAACTCGTATAGACCCATTGCAATGTTGCCCTGCATCAGAAAATTGTTCGAAAAAATTATTCTACGACGTCTCGACACTTGGGTCGAGACGAACGGTTTGTTGTCAGATACTCAGTTTGGATTCCGTAATAATTATGGATAATTATTCGTACAACCTTTTGTCAGAGAAGTGCATGTATTTTTCACATGGCGATTTGGCAACAATCAGAATTAGCTACATGGGTCTCCCGCAAGGCTCATTCCTCAGCCCGCTCCTGTATAATTTCTATGTAAACGACATTGACAGCTGTCTCGTAACCCCATGTACACTAAGACAATTGGCAGATGATGGCGTGGTTTTAGTTACTGGATCCAAAGCTATTGATCTGCAAAAACCATTGCAAGATACCTTAGATAACTTGTCCGTTTGGACTGTTCATTTGGGTATCGAATTCTCTGCGGAGAAAACAGAGCTGGTCGTCGTTTCAAGAAATCATGATCCCGCGCAGCTTCAGCTTCATATGATGGGAAGAATGATCCAACAGGTTTTAACTTTTAAATACCTCGGGGAGTGGTTTGATTCCAAATGCACGTGGGGAGGACACATTAGGTTTCTGATAACAAAATGCCAACAAAGAGTAAATTTTCTTCGAACAATAACAGGGTCTTGGTGGGGTGCTCATCCGCAAGATCTAATAAAATTGTATCAGACAACGATACTTTCAGTGATGGAATATGGATGCGTTTGTTTTCGTTCCGCTGCAAACTCTCATATTATCAAACTCGAGCGAATTCAGTACAGTTGTTTGCGAATTGCCTTAGGCTGCATGCATTCGACACATACAATGAGTCTTGAAGTTCTGGCGGGAGTTCTTCCATTAAAAGATCGATTTTGGGAGCTTTCATCACGCCTGCTAATAAGATGTGATGTGCTGAATCCCATGGTAATTAATAATTTCGAACGACTAGTCGAGCTTCGATCTCAAACAAAATTCATGACAGTATATTTTAACCATATGTCACAGGAAATCAACCCTTCAAGATATATTCCTATCCGTGTCAGCCTCCTAAATGTACCTGACTCAACTTTATTTTTCGACACATCCATGCAGCGCGAAGTGCGTGGAATCCCGGACCACCTACGCTCTATGGAAATCCCAAAAATATTTTCAAGTAAGTTCAGGCATATTAACTCTGAGAAAATGTTTTACACGGACGGATCGCGAATGGAAGAAGCGACAGGGTTTGGTATGTTCAACAATAATGTTTCGGCCTCATTCAAGCTTCAAGAACCTGCATCTGTTTATATAGCAGAGTTAGCAGCAGTTCATTATAGCTTGAATGTAATCGTCACATTATCTCCAAACCATTATTTCCTCTTCACAGATAGTCTGAGTGCAATTGAAGCCATTCGCTCAAACGCTGCTGGCAAAAATGAACCGTTTTTCTTGGGTAAAATAAAACAGTGTCTGAACGACATATTGAATAATAATTATCTAATCACAATAGTTTGGGTTCCGGCTCATTGCTCCATTCCAGGCAATGAAAGAGCCGATATTTTAGCCAAACGTGGTGCTATTGAGGGTGAAATTTATGAGAGACCGATTGCTTTCAACGAATTCTATAGCGCGTCTCGCCAAAGAACACTTGCCAGCTGGCAAGCTTCTTGGGATAAAGATGATCTGGGTCGGTGGATGCACTCAATTATTCCTAAAATATCGACAAAGGCATGGTTCAGGGGACTGGATGTGAGTAGAGATTTCATTCGTGTGATGTCCAGACTCATGTCCAATCACTACACGTTAGATGCACATCTCCTTCGAATTGGACTTTCCGAGACTAATCATTGTGCTTGCGGCGAAGGTTACCGCGATATTGACCATGTTGTTTGGACATGCGTGGAGTTTCGTGATGTCAGATCTCAACTAATAAATTCCTTGCGTACCCAAGGTAGACTATCCAATGTCCCAGTTCGCGACATTCTTGCTTGTCGTGACCTTCCATACATGAAACTTCTTTATCATTTCATTAAATCCATTGGAGTTCCAATTTAAATTTTATTTTATGTTAAACTGTTTTCTCTTCCATGAGTTCAACCAATAGCCAACTATAGGATATTGAATATAAGTGGTGAACTGATACAAACAATCCTGAAATAGTTATAAGATCATGTACAAAATAAATGTATTTTATTTAATGTAATTAAAATAGCAACTCGCTTGATAAAAACAGTGTTTAGATTAACTAATGAGCACCAACATACTAATATGATATTCGAAATGTATTAGGTTTAAACTACTATGTATTGTGGATGCCACGGCGAAGAAAAACTTATGTATATTGCCTATGAAATAAACGTATTTATGAAAAAAAAAAAAAAAACCAGCCAGAGCTTGACGGAACCGACGCTTACCGTTGATCACCGAATTCCGCATCATTAATCAATCCGAACATTGCAGCAGTGTTTCAGTAAGTTCAATGTTAGTTTCAACCAACGATGACAAGAGTCTCTTGCTGCCAGGTTTCGGAGACGGCCGAGGTCAAATCAGTGCAGATTCCCAAACGATTTTGAACCCCCTCTTCACAGGGACTGGGCCAATCATCGGGATGCAGGATCGGAAGATGCGGGTTCCATCCTGTGTTTGTGGGCCATGGAAAAACGATGTATGATATAAAATTGAAATTTTTACTCCAATCGAGTGATATGAAGAAATCGTCGATGTCGAAGTCAATGACGATGATAACGATGATGATACTTTCTTTATCAAGCTATCAAGCTCGGTTCTCGAAAGACAGGATTATCCTTCGAAATGAGCAGTTGGATTGCTTTTCCTCCGAACACATGCAGTCGCACCTGAGTCAATGTCTGCTCCGGGGAAAGGACAGTTGAGAAATGAAGCAATATTTTTCATTCCGGTTACCGTCTGAAAATCGTTCGTCCAGAAATAGGATAGGAAAAACTGCCGACCCGGGAAGTGGTTCAAACTGGGAATGAAAAGAAGCTTGATAAATGCGGCCTCGGTTGGAAATGAAGAAATAGTTGGCTGATCTTTTTACCCCCGACCGAACTCGGGCAGACGGCGAAACGGCACAGAATCGGCTTAATGCTTTAAGCACCGACAGAAGGAATAAAAGTTGTGTCAAGTAATATCGTAAAAATGAAAATCTCAACCTGGTCGGATCGCATAACCTGCCGCATCAATGATCGGTCGGAGCCACCGGCAGCCCCTTCAACAACCTCCGGCCAGCAGGGATTGAGTGTGATATCGGTTCTCACTTTCCCTGTCCGGTTCTCGTGGACAGTTTCGGCAACGGTTAGCCATCGATATATTGAAAAAGCAAAATTGAGACCAAGTTGTACCGTGATACCGGTTTAGCTTTCCGTTTCATCCGTTCCGTGCACGGAAGTCGTCGGGCACCGTTCGGATGCTCGGCAGAGAAAGTTAAGGATGGGATTATGCTTTAAAAAAAGAAGAAATCTCTTTGATGTGCGGTTATTCCTTCGGTACGGAGTATAAATTTCAATTTGGATAGACCTTAATAATATGACGATTACGAAGCACCCCGCGTTTTTTTTTATTGATTTTTTAAAGTAAGCCGATTTGATGATTGTTTTTTTTTTGTTAATTTTAAGAAGCTTAGATTTATGAAATCAATAATTAAATCGAGGCATTTGATGCTGAATACTAAATTATATTCTATCCGAAAATGAGATTCTGTGTGCCACGAATTCCCGTTACTATTGTAAAAATAATTAAAATAAGTCACTCAAAAATAACTTAGTTTTTGCCAAGCAATCTGTAGCTACATACGGGAAAGCTAGGCAACAGTCCGGGACGGGAGAAGTTGTGTAACAGTGTGCCTACAAACCATCCTGTAATTATCCAAACATTAGATTTCATCCAAAAGAAGACTCTTCATTCCATCGTCTCATTAGTATGATCATGAAAAGCGGAATATCACACAAGAGATAGAGCTTGCTTCATTTAGAATTTAAACAAACTTTTGCTCATATTGTGGCGCTCCTGTTGGACGGATTTGGAAGTTCTTGGTGGCCACGTGTCGGGAACTTTGGCAGCTTCACATATGATATTTGACATTCCGCATATCGACTGTACTTTGTAAACAATCAACATGGAAGCCGAAAGAAGGGAAAAAATTGTGCACCGTTATTTGGAAAATCCATTGTGGTCTGCATCTAGGCTAGCTAAACAGCTGAAATTGCCCAGAAATACCGCATGGCGCGTTATCAAACAGTATAAGGAAACATTGACGATTGATTTCCATATACATTATATGGGATATTCTTATAACTTTCATTATGGTAACGTCTATTTATTTTAACGTACACTTTTAGTAAAGATTATAAGTTTTCATATAACCTCCAAAAATTATATTCTGCATACGATTCATATGACAAATCTGATGAATATAAGATTTTCATTTCAATGTATGGCCATAAATTAAAACGCCAAACATTTTACATCTTCTATATCGGTATGAATTTAAAAAACTCATCATCCTGTAAATCCAGAATCGGATAAAATTCACCAATTTTGTATGGGACCATAAGTCCTTTAATTTGAATTTTTGTTTTTGAAGTTCGATTTGGCCTTTTTGAGAAACTGATTGAGCTTTGAGAAACGATTCAATACTGGAACCGGAATTCTAAAATCGGTGTAGCCGAAATCAGTTAAATTCACCTGTGGAATCTGTAGACATCTTTGAGAACTTGTAGTGCGAATTAAAATTTGGGGGTATATTCCGAATCCAAAAACGAATACCGCTTGAACTGAAATAAATTTATTTGGTAATCGACTATCTAAATCTGAAAACCCGATAAACCTGATTAATTTATGTGAAATGGATATTTTGTACTAATCACCCTTTATCTCCTAAACCAGAAGTCGGATCTAACTAAAAAGTAAAATTTTTTATAGGATTTCAATACCTCTCATTTGAATCATAGATGATTCTTAGATTTCATTTGAATCTTAGATCGGTTCAGCCATCTACGAGAAAAATGAATTGCATTATTTTAATTTCGTTTCAAATATCATCCTGTGGTTCCGCAATCGGAAGTCGGATCCAAACGTAATTCAGGAACCTTGTTTGGGCCGTTTTAGCCATCTCCGGGAAAATTGAGTGACATTATTTGTCACACACGCATTTGCTGATCTCGACGAACTGAGTCGTATGGTAGATGGAAGTTATGTTCTTCCAGCATTTATTGCTGTAAGTAGTTTAAATCAATAAAATTATGGAATTACTTTCAACTCGAAAATGCTGATACCATCTGGTTTACATATGCCATATTCGAACGATTATGTTGCCAAAAACGAACCGTGCTTAAATCGGTCCGAGGCAAATTTGCTGAATGAAGTCTTGAAAAATAAAATTGAGTCAGGAACTTTTAGGAGGCTATCACGGATAGGAATTTATCTTGAAGAGTTGATTTCCTGTGACATACGGTTAAAACATACTGTCATAAATCTTGTTTGAGATTGAAGCTCAAACAGCCTTTCGAAGTTGTTAATAACCAGGAGATTCAGTTTTTTTTTAATTCTATAAACAGTCGAGATGAGAGCTCCCAAAAGCGATCTTTCAATGGAAGAACTCCCGCCAGAACTTCTAGATTCATGTATCTTGAGCCTTGCGGGAGACCCATGAAGCTAATTCTGATTGTTGCAAAATCGGTATGTGAAAAATACATGCACTTTCCTGACAAAAGGTTGTGCAAATTATTATTTATAACCGGTGGAAGTTCATGTTGGTGGAGCTTGTCTGAAAGAACATCAATGGAAACGGAATCAAATGCTCCTTTAATGTCTAAAAATACAGAGGTCATTTGTTGTTTTTTGAGCGAAGGCAATTTGGATATCAGACGAAAGTAATGCAAGGCAATCATTCGTCCCTTTATTTCTTCGGAGGCCAAACTGAGTATCTGACAACAAACCGTTCGTCTCGACCTAAGTGTCGAGACGTCGAAGAATAATTTTTTCGAACAATTTTCTGATGCAGGACAACATCGCAATGGGTCTATATGGGTTATGATTGAAAGCTGGTTTCCCCGGCTTTTGAATGGCGATAACTTTCACTTACCTCCAGTCAGGTGGGACATTGTTTTGCACAAGAAACTTGTTGAACAATTCCAACAAACGTCTTTTTGCAAGGTCGGGCATATTCTTCACCAAGCTGAATTTAATTCTGTCAAACCCAGAAGCGTTATTGTTACAAGACATGAGTGCTATGGAAAATTCCATCATTGAACAGGGGCTATCAATGGAAATATTATATGGAGAAGACTCCTTGATAATGCATAGGAACCGAATCTGGACAAACTTTCTTCGCAAAATCAAATATCCATCGGTTCGAGTATTCCTCACTCTCATTTCCTACGTTATGATTCCTCATTCGTCTGGCCATGTTCCACAGAGTGCTCATTCTTGGCCCGAAGTATGCTCTTGTACTTGGTTTCTAAAACCAATATTTTTTTTAAAATTCTGAGGAGTTCCTTCTCCTCGTTTTAAAAACGTCTTGAAAGCATTTTGTTTCGCGTGTTTTGCATCTGAGCACTCTTTGTTCAAGAAGCTAGATAAAATCAAAATTGGCGAGTCTTTTATGGAATTCCGAACATGGAGCCTATTAAAAAATCGCCGAATCGTCGTCTGGTTATGCTACTGTGAATTACCACAGTATAACATATTTATTTGTGATAGAGAATTGTTTTGTATCGTGATTTAGTCAAACAATTGTCTTTGTCCCAACTTGTAATGAACTTCTTGAAAATCTCCTCTGGAGATTTTCTTATTATCGTTGAAACACTAGAAAGTACTAATTGACAAAACTGGGCTTAGAACTTTTCGACGATGACAACTAACTAACTACGGTAGGAAATGATACAACTCATTCGAATAATCAAAAAGGTTCACTTTTTGAGTAGGGTAAACCAAAAATTACCAAGTCTTCCATTTGTTTTATGAACCCCACATCCGACGAGAACCGAAGAATTTATTCAATTCAACCCTTGGGGCCTAACCTAAAAAAAAGCAAGGGATACAAATTCTACACCAGGCACCGAGTCGTGGCAATTGTCGTGTGTACGTTTTTGGTTCTGCTTCATGCCATATATATGTAAATCTGCTTCAACAAGTAGAAATGCTCTCGCTTCTGCCTACATGGCAGTCGTGAATAGGAGGAAACCGCAGATAGGGGGAGAAAGCTTCCTAGCTCATGCGGTTAACCCAACAACTAGAGCAACTCGCAGAGAAATAAAATAAAAAAAACGATGCCAGTCGACGACACACAACATGCACAATACTACATTTCAATATTAGCAAAAATTAGCATATGAATTTTGCTCATATAGGGCAATCGAACCGGCAGTTTACGACCCTCACACTTCGGGATATGTTTCTGCTCGTTGATGTTCGAAGCTGGCAGGGTTCAACGCGTGCAGTTTTCTTCAACTGAATGGAAAATCGGCGAACCCTGTCTACAACCCTGGTAAACGACAAAAAAGCTGTTTCTGATAGCTGCTTAAAGGATTCAAACAGGTCCCGACATTCTAACCCGGAGAGATTTGCTTTTCCATTCCGATGCCGGAGCAATGCCAAGACAAGAAAGCGCAAGGAAAAAATAGTGGCAGCGAGGTTCTCAGCTCCCTCCTCGTGGAAACGATTGTAATGCAAGGATTTCGATTTCAATCGATCCCCTCCTCATCATTGCCATCATCATTCGGACTGTCGACACCAACAGCGCAATCATCATCATCATTACGATCGAAAACCGAAACGCTCCTGTCGAACTTTGGAAATCCTTTGGGAGTGCATAAAAGTCGGAACTGGCGGAAGTGTGTGGTAGCAAAAGTTGTAAAGTGTAGAAACATCCTTCCTAAACTGATTAGAGATTCTCGGAAGCTGTAAGCTAGTTTCGTCTATCGCTGTTCGCTGATGGGACAACCGGTTAATATAGTTTCCGGCACCACGGTGCGGTGCTGGTTTACGAGGGACCCAGGAGGTAAAGCAATTGACAGCCGTCATCTAACCGTACCGCAACTCCGTACGCAGCTGAGTATCGGTCGGGTTTTTGCTGAGCTCAGCAGTCGTCGTTGGAACGTCGGAACAATTGGGACCGGGGCGGGGGATCGGCGGTACAGGAATTCCTGTGGTTTGCCATTTAATTCGAATGGCAGCACTGGCACCAGAGAGCACATGGGATTACGATTGGGCACGCAAGGCAGCTAATCGGTTGCTCAAACATGATTGAGATGTTTGGGCCTGAAGGGGGGGGGGGGATGAAACAGCGTTCTAACGGAGCGTGGTGATTAATGTAGCGTCGTTTTTCACGGAACGCTTTTGTGACACGCTGGTTGGGCTGATTGTCTGCCGCTCTAGGAAACATTGGTGAGCCAATGATGCATCGTCAGGAGGCTGAGGACACGTACCATGTGATACATTCCGAGCGAGTGTTGAATATGGGATGTCGTCGTAATTGCAGTCAAATTAGTTGCTCAGACGATTTTTTTTGAGTTTGAATGCAGCCCGCATGATGAATTTATTTTTTTTTTTTTGCAGTGATATTTACCAGAAGGAAATATAAATCAATGTATCACAAAACATTTTACGGTTTGCTTATAATCGTTATAAGCTATTTGGTTTTTACTATGTGGTCATTCGCCTTTCGAATGAGAATAATTTTCCTATTCGTTCAAAATCTGGCTTTGTGGATCTTGACTGAAAGTCAGATTTGTTACTTTCGTGTGATTTTTTTAACCTTATTATATATATATAAAAATTAGGTATAGAATTCTCTCAAACTTTAGAAAAATTTTCCGAGGCCCGGAGGGCCGAATGTCATATACCAGCTCGACGAACTGAGCAAATGTCCGTGTGTGTGTATGTGTGTGTGTCTGTATGTGTGTTGTCAACTAAGAGGTCGAGATTTCAGAGATGATTGGACCGATTTTGATCAAACTAGTCGCAAATGAAAGGTCTTTCCGTCACCCAGAACGCTATTGAATGGTATTGAGATCGGATGTTTACTTTTTGAGTTACACGAAGTTTTATGTCAAAATTTTCAGTTTGACAGTATCTGTCACAATGGACCTTGAAAACAGAATATGTTTTCAGACTTAGATTCCGCACGGTAATAGCTATCCAACAAGCCATAGATTGTTAAAATCCGTCCATTTTCAACAAAGATATCGAAATTTTTGTATAAGCGACTTTTCCCCCTATTCCAGCAGTAGGAGTTTTGAGCGCTGTATGACAAAGCAATGCTTGGGAGCAACGTGAAACACGATTTTTTATACTGTTACACACAATTGTTTCTAAGTACCAAAAAGAATGTGTACAGAATCTTTTTCCATGACAATTTGCCTCGGACCGATTTAAGCACGGTTCGTTTTTGGCAACATAATAGTTCGAATATGGCATATGTAAACCAGATGATATCAGCATTTTCGAGTTGAAAGTAATTCCATAATTATATTGATTTAAACTACTTACAGCAATAAATGCTGGAAGAACATAACTTCCATATACCATACGACTCAGTTCGTCGAGATCAGCAAATGCGTGTGTGACAAATAATGTCACTCAATTTTCTCGGAGATGGCTAAAACGGTCCTGAATTACGTTTGGATCCGACTTCCGATTGCGGAACCACAGGATGATATTTGAAACGAAATTAAAATAATGGAATTAATTTTTCTCTTAGATAGCTGAACCGATCTAAGATTCAAATGAAATCTAAGAATCATCTATGATTCAAATGAGAGGTATTGAAATCCTATAAAACATCTTACTTTTTAGTCAGATCCGACTTCTGGTTTAGGAGATACAGGGTGATTAGTATAAAAATGTCCATTTCACATAAATTAATCAGGTTTATCGGGTTTGCAGATTTGGATAGTCGATTACCAAATAAATTTATTTCAGTTCAAGGGGTATTCGTTTTTGGATTCGGAATATACCCCCAAATTTTAATTCGCACTACAATTTCTCAAAGATGTCTACAGATTCCACAGGTGAATTTAACTGATTTCGGCTACACCGATTTTAGAATTCCGGTTCCAGTATCGAATCGTTTCTCAAAGCTCAATCAGTTTCTCAAAAAGGCCAAATCGAACTTCAAAAACATAAATTCAAATTAAAGGACTTATGGTCCCATACAAAATTGGTGAATTTTATCCGATTCTGGAATTACAGGATGATGAGTTTTTAAAATTCATACCGATATAGAAGATGTAAATTGTTTGGCGTATTAATTTATGACCATTCGAATCATTTTGGGTTATGCTAGTTCCTGAATACCAGCTCTTGAAGTACCATAAATAATGACGAAAAACTCTAAAGTGGAACTGACTTCGACATCTCATGGAATGTTCAATCGAATGTCACACGTTAAGATTGAAATTCGATTCGATTTGCAGATTCGAAATCACAGGGTAATGAGTGATTAAAATCTCAATTTGCCGTTTGAAACGACGATAATTAAAATAATGTCATGAGAACTAAAACACCTAAGAATATCCATGCAAAAAAACACATGCGGATTGATAAAAAAAGGTATCATCTCACTGCTAGGTGGATTAATCACGTTATCTTAGGCAAAATATAGCAGTGCCAGGATGACATATAGAATAATAATAGTTTGAGTCCCAGCTCATTACTCCATTCCAGGTAATGAAAAAGCCGATATTTTAGCCAAACGTGGTGCCGTTGATAGTGAAATTTATGAGAGACCGATTGTTTTCAACAAATTTTATAGCGCATCTCGTCAAAGAACACTTGCCAGCTGGCAAGCTTCTTGGAACAGAGATGATCTGAGTCGGTGGATGCACTCAATTATCCCTAAAATATCGACAAAGGCATGGTTCAAGGGGCTGGATGTGAGTAGGGATTTCATTCGTGTGATGTCTAGACTCATGTCCAATCACTACACGTTGGATGCGCATCTCCTTCGAATTGGACTTTTCAAGACTAATCATTGTGCGTCTAGTTTGTGAAATTATCAACAAAATGTATAAAAATAACAGCTTATTTTATAATTTATAGCAGTCAATCGTTTGGTTCAAAAAATAATCTTGAGTAGATTTATTAACAAATGACGAAATACCTAATATAATGTTAAAAAAAAGGAATCTGTTTTTTTAAATTCAAATCGTCCCTTGAATTTCCCCCTTGGATTTGGCACCGGTATTTCTTGCTTTTCAGAGATGATCAAAGAGCATTTTATTAGCGTAGCAAGTGTCATTAACAAAGGGGGGTTCATGAAAAAATTCATATAATTTTATGAGAATCGATACTTTTTTTATGCATTTTGCATACCTTAGATATGACTATTTGGTGGGTGGATGTAGCAAGTGCCTTTAAAAGGAGAGATGTAATGTTTGTAACGGCGTAACTTCAAAGCTACATAACGGATACCTATCAAACTTGACACAAATACTTTTTGCTCTTCAGAATAAGTATTTTGATGGGAGAGAGCGCAAGGCAAATGCCTTAACAGGGGGGTCATGAAAAAATTGATGTAATTTGACGAGAATCGATACTTTTTGAAAACCATACATTTTTTTTGCACAATTTAGATAGGGTATTTGTTGGGTGGGTGGGGGTTGGTTGTAGTTAGTACCTTCAAAAAGAGGGGTGTAATGTTTGTTACGGTATAACTTCGAGACTACTGAACGAATTGCTTTCGAACTTGACACAGGTATCTGTGCTCTTCAGAGATGGTCATAAGGACATTTTTAGGGGGGAGAGAGTGTGTAGCAAGTGCACTTAAAAAAGGGGGGGGGGAGTCTGTGACAAAATTTATCAAATTTAAAGAGAATAGGAATTCTTAAGACCATATTTGAGTTTTTCAAAAATTACTTTCCGATTAGGGTATTTGTGGGGAGGGGGTGGATATAAGGAGTGCTTTTGAAAAGAAAGTTTTAAGTTACTTTGATAGAATTAAAAAAAACGACATTTCTTGCTAAGCACAGATATTATTCGCACTTTAGTTGATCCAAAGAGCATTTTAGGGGGGCGGGAAGGTTGTATAAAGCCCGGGTCTCAACCAAGAAGGATGCAAAGTTTAAGTTAATCATATGATCAAGCATAAATCCGAAACATTTTAAAAGATAAACACACCTAACTTGGACCAAGTTATTATTGCTGTTCATAGGTTACTATAAGAATATATTAAAGGGCGGCTGTAGTAAGTGTTTGCTAACAGGGGGAATTGGAAAAAAAATATTTCGAACTTTGTGAAAATTGACATTTCTCGACAGGCACGCGTGAAAGGATAGCAAGTTCCATAACAACTCAGTAAATTATCCTCAAACTTGGAACAGATACTTTTTATAATTCAGAGGGTATTTTTTTTTATTTCGCAGAGGTGATCAAAAAGGTGTATCAGGTGCCTCTAAAATGGGGGTATTTAGTGTGAAATTTATCTTATTTGTCAACAAATAAGAGGGAAGGGGGAAGGATTTAAACTACAAAGAGGATTTTTTTTTTTTTGAAATTTTAAAAATAATTTCAAAAGATCTTGTTCAATTTTGCCAGGGAAATCGAAGAAATAAAGGAAAATAATCTTTTTGTGCTACGAACGAGAAAGTATGTAAGTTTCGGCATCACTACGAAACAACTAAACGAATCGCTACCAAGTTTGGCACATGTACCAAAGGGTGTGAATCTATATTTTTTGAAGGGCACAGATACTTTCTACACTATTCAGGGTAATCATGGAGGAGACCTTTTGAAAGTTCACTAGCAAAAGGGGAGTTCAATGTAAAATTTATTCGATGAGAAACGAGGCTTCTTGACAAATATAGATACTACTTTTATATTGAAGGAGATTATAAGGTTATTTTAAGGGCAAGGGAGTGTAGCAAGTGCCCCATACATGAGAAATTTACGAAAAACATAACAACATAAAAGAGACCCGATAAGAAAACCGTGAAAATTAGGATTATTGGGAGATCTGAGATGGGACTTTGGCCGTGAGTGCCGTTTCAATTGTGTTTCACCCAGTGTTGAAAAACTTCATTCAGTTCAATTGAAACCGAATGTGGCACACATTGACGATCACTCTACTGCAGTAAACTTCACATTCTAACATACAACCTTCGCTGACGCACAGAACGGGTAGCATTCAGTTTCTTTTCCAATCGAAGCTCAGTTTAACCACCACCAGTCAGTTGATCTCTTGAAATAAAATTTCCCTTACAATTGAAAGATAGAGCGGCCTCCAAATGAGATTGATGTAAACATTCGAATTGGGCCAAGATAATAAATGAAAAGGCAAACCAGTCAGGATAGCTGAAGTATTAATTACAGAATAAACATAAATTAATTAAGGAGGTAATTAAGTTTTCATTTCTAATACGTTGGAGCACATCTCATTACATTTAAAACAGTTGAAAATTGTCGATTACAAGCTTGCTGGTGATAATAAAAAACTCAAATGTGAACCTTCGCCCTCTATTTAAAATTCTAACCGCACTTGCTCACTACACCCAGTAAGTACAATGAAACAGGTAGACTGCTTGACACTAGAAACTGAGCAAGCAAAACTTCAAGTGACTAGGTACGGTTATTCAATTGACGATGAGTTATGGGAGCTTCACTTGAGTATTGCAACAAAATCAAATGGATATGCTGACAGTTAATGGTCATAAATTTAGTTTTCATCTAATAATATTCGATTGAAATTATGTTTTACGGCACTGATTTCACTACTACAATCAAAGCATTTCACTGCGTTCGAGAATTTTGTACCCTCTCTTTGTGCTGCTAACGTAGGAGGCTTTTCTTTCGTAGCGTTAAAGAAGTATTTCTTACATACAGAATTTTACCGCACTTTCATCAGTTGTTCGTTCAAATTGTGTGGAACCCATTTACCAACCATTCATAAGGTTCTCTACTTAGCCACCATTTGTTATGTTTGTGTATCTTTTGACGTAGGACTACGTCTATCTTAATTATGCTCACCTGGGTGCATTTTGAATATTTCTCTACACGAAAGTGTAATGAAATTACTCCAGATTTGATTTCTCAATCACTTTTTCCCTGTTTGAGTATTTTCTCTATCAATGTTGTCAATATCGCGTTTATTACGTAAACATTGTTTGAATAGTGAAAAACGAAAACATAAAAATCAACCGAATCTATCAATAGACCCTGTTGCAGGTTTACTAGCTTCAGTCTAGGATAATCCATGAACGGAGCCACATCGAGTTCCTCAAGCCTAAACGCAGAAAAACAAGAACTAGTTCTTCTGTGAGCATATGTGCTATTGGACATTCGCAGTGTGAGTTTCGCTTCAAATAAGAGTGATTGCGTCATCCAGCTGCTGGTTGTTTGCATTGGATAAAAAAAACGAAAAATGATCAACAATGGAGAACATTATACGAAATCAGCCACTCTAATTGCACTAAATGTTATCTAAATAACTATTAAGATTATTTTCTTTGTAAATCGGAGGTAAAAATCATCAGTTTCGGGTAAATCTAGAATAATTTGATTAGCTTTGTGAACTTTTCGTTGTGCAAAACTCGCACCAAACGAGCGCAAATAAAATTAGCACTTGGCTCGCGCTCGCGTTGAGAATTTCACAATTTGGCCCTTCTGAATGCCAGAGAAGAATCCGGTACAGCATTTTGCCAGTTTCTTTCAATGGAATATGCAAATCCAGAATGAAATAATCGACATCAAAATCGTCCATTTGTGAAAAAGCTACAAAGTAAATCACGTGAAAATAAAACTTTAAAATAATTGGTTTAGCTTTGTTTGGCTTTGCACACTTTTCGATGTGCAAAATTCGCACCATACGAGCGCAAATAAAGCTAGCATTTGGCTGCACCGCGTTCGAGAAAAAAATGATCCGAGCAGTGTTTAATATCGTAGAGAATTTTACAATTTGACCCTCTGAAATGTCAGAAAAGTATCCCGTACAGCATTTAGACAGTTTAATAAAATATGCAAATCCGGAATGAAACAATCGATAGCAAAATTCTGTATGTTTTTATTTTTGTAGCCGTCAGGACCGCCCATTTGTGAAAAAGCTAAATAATTAATTACGTAAAAAGAAAGCTCTTGACCAAAATTAGTTTAGTATTAAATCAATCGGCGCAGGGAGCAGTTCGAGCGATTGCGTTATCCAGCTGCTGGTCGTTTGCATTGGAGAAAAAGATGGGAAACATCCGTTCCAATTGCTCTAAATGGTATCTATAGAACCATTTGCAAATCGGAGGCTAAAATCATCAGTTAAGTGCAAATCTAGAATAATTTGAGTGCTATTTTTGCTTCGTGCTATTTTCGCAGTGCAATATTTGCACCAAACGAACGCAAATAAAGCTAAAATTTGGCTACTTCGCGTTCGAGAAAAAGTGTTCAAAAAGTGTAGAGAATTCCTCAATTTGAACCTTCTAAATACCAGAAAAGAATCCCGTACAGCATTTTGATAGTTTCTTTCAATGTAATATACAAATTCAAAATTTTCAAATCAAAATTCAAATCAAAACTTTTATTTTTGTAGCCGTTAGGACCGCCCATCTGTGAAACAGTTTCACAGGAAATCACGTAAAAAGATAGCTCTTAACCAAAATTAAACCTATGTTGAACTAATCTTTCGCTCATATTGTTTCTTTAAGCCGAAGCGAAGGTAATGCATCCATTTTTATTACAATTTGTTGATTGGAAGTCGAGCAATAGCGAAAAAAAACGTGGCGATAGATAAGACCCATAAGATCACTGTTGGTACAGTAACCCTAATAGTTCCACAATGACGTGATATCATTTTTTTTCCGGTACAGCATTTTGAGCAGCAGCAGATAGCTCTTAACCAAAATTGGTATAGTATTAAATCAATCGGCGCTGTTAGCAGTTCGAGCGATTGCGTCATCCAGCTGCTGGTCGTTTGCATTATAGAAAGCGACAACGATGGGGAACGTTATGCAAAATCAGCCGTTTTAATGACTCTAAATGATATCCCAAAAGCTATTAGGGTAACTTTTTCGCAAATCAGAGACTAAAATCATCTGTTTAATGCCAGTCTACAATAATTTGATTTGACTTTGCGCTATTTTCGCAGTGCAGAATTCGTACCAAACGAACGCAAATAAAGCTAGCACTTGGCTGCATCGAGTTCGAGAAACATGTTTCGAACAGTGTTTAATACCTGAGAAAATACCACAATTTAGCCCATCTGAATGCAAGAAAAGAATCCTCGAAGTAACCATCTAATGCTGTAACTTTGAAGTTGCAGTAATCTCTAATGGACGACTTAAGTAAGGGCAATCAATAATGGATTGTTTTAATCACAAATAACAGATCATTTTATGCGTATCAGTTTGAATAATTTGTATCAGCTTTTTCTACTTTCAGAGAGAATATCTATGAAGGAACTCTCTCCATGTTACGACCTAGAGAGATGGAATGATTTTACGTAAGCAGCTTACAAAGTGAAAGTTAAAAAAACTTCTAAAGACTGTCCCAGAAAGTATGGACGCACTTTGATTTCGCTGTAAATAATTCACAAGTGTTAGATATTCAAATTTTATTCGATATACTGATATTATTAGACTACAACAACCGAATATTGTTCTCAACATTTGCTACTTAGCCATTGTAGACTAGCTGGCGCACCTTCTTGCGAACGTTCCTCATTAAATTCCGTACAGACTTCTTGGCGACAAGCTTGGACACTTTTTTCCAATATTTTTCGAACTGTTGAATAGTTTAGGCTACCGAGATATGTTTCCTAAGATGTGCTTCCGTTAATGCCCAAAACTCCTCAATTGGTCGAAGTTGTGAGCAATTTGGTGGATTCATGTCTTTTTGAACGAAAGTGACATTTTTGGTAGTATACCATTCTACCGTTGATTTCGAGTAGTGGCAAGAAGCAAGATCAAGCCAGAAGACAACAAAATCCATCTGGTTTCGAATCATGGCTAGAAGTCGTTTTTGTAAACATTCCTTGATGTAAATTTCGCTGTTCATTGAAGCAGTGGTGATGAAGTGTTTCGAAATCTTACCGCAGCTACAAATTGATTGCCAGACCATAGCTTTCTTACCGAGTTTTTCAACTTCAATCGATGTCTCGGACTGGTTTAACACTTGCCTTTCTCGCACCGTATAATATTGTGGTCCCGGCAAGGATTTGCAATCGAGTTCCACGTAGGTTTCGTCGTCCATGATTATGCAGTTCAAATTTCCAGCAAGAATCGTATTGTACAGCTTTCGAACCCTCGGCCTGATCGATGCTTCTTGTTTCGGACTACGTTTTGGTTGTTTCTGCTTCTTATAGGTTCGAAGATTCAAATGTTTTTTAGCACGAAGAACATTTGACTTCGAAGTGCCCACTTTTTTGGCCACATCCCGAACTGAAACCTCCTTCTTTTGCTCGAACGCCTTCAGCTCGAACGTTTATCAAACTGAGGGTTAGCAGGACCTTTTTTTCGACCCGTTTTCGGTTTATCCTCAAAGGTGTTATCCTCACCGAACTTCTTGATTGCATTTCGTACGGCTTTTTTACTTACTCCTTCCATTTTTGCTATATCTCTCAGTGACAGTCTGCGTTTTGTGCACTATTTGTGGACAATTTTTCGACGTTGTTCTGCTGAAAGTCCACGCATTTCGGAACAAACTAATGAAAACGAATAAACAACTGCACAAATGGTTAGAGAAGAGTGTAAACAACAGGACGCAGCCATAAACATTGACAGATTCTGATTCGGTTTTTGGTTGCGTCCATACTTTCTGGGACAGTCTTTAAGCAACTCATAAAATATATTGTCTAGCTTTGAAGCCACTTTACTTTGTATATAACTTCTTAAGAATTTTCATGCGAATTCAAAAATGCTGGAATCTTCCAATTGCGCAAAAGTAATTCCTGGTGACCAAAATATCAAGATTCAAAAGCACCCCAATTTCCTTTTATTTCAAATCAAAATCAACGGCGCACTCCTAGGTCGAAGTACCACAAATAAATATTCCGTGCGATGCACAGACAGATGATCCCATAAAGCTCGCAGATCCAGCTTTGACCTCTTTCATCCTACAAGAGCGTCTCTGAGCTCGTCGACCGAAGCGAATGTTTTCATCACAATTTATGGCCCTATGGAAGTGTAGTGAAATAAAACTTTTCATATCAAATTAATTGCAATTGTAGCTCGAAACTGAAGTGCCACTACCTCCGCCATTGTGTTGCCACTATTACCTGTGCGGAAGGTGGGATGGAAAGCCTGCAGCCTCAGCGGTGGGCGTTCGTTTGCATGGATGAGAATTTTCCACCGAATGGATGATGGCTGGGGTAAGAAAAACAACTGCAAACCGTCGAGCCGAAGAAGCGCCGGTAGAAACGAGAGAAATCCTAATGAAGGAATGGTGCCCTGTTGTGGCCATTGTTCGGCGCGAGCTAGACAGCTAGCTGGTCCGGACGCTGAGGATGGGATGCGGCACGGGATGGAAGTCCAAATACCTCCGGGTCATAATGGCGGAAAACCCGCCATTTCCCGGGTTAGTTTTCACACTTGTACCGCACTTGCCGTACGCGACCAATGCCATCAGCCACCGCTGCGTTTTTTTTTGTCCTCCTGCTGTTATCATCTCCCTGCATCTAGATCTGAAGTCATTATTTTCTTTGCTGCGGTGATAAAGTTTAATTGAAATTGTGACAGTAAAAAATTACTGCCCAACCAACCAACCTTGCCTGCACTGGCACCGGTCGGTGTTTTTTTTTCATATGCAGCACAGCCCACAGCAGGAAGTTGAAGGAGCGCTGAATCAACATAAAACTGCCACCGGAACAGGGTCTTTAAGCTGCCCAGGGGGAGGTCGGGAAATGGTGAGCAGGCAGGTTACTCCAACAACCACTTGAAAATGCTTAACGCGTCGAACGGACAATGTTCGCAACGATGATATTGAGAGTTAATTAAGACTAATATTATTCGAAAGTAATGGCTATTGGTTGTAGTGACAATCTTTTCATTGATGTGATTTAGAATATGTTTCGAGCTGAAAACCGATTCAACTGTTGCAAAGAAAGGACGGCACAATCGGATAGACAACAAAGTGAAATCATTCGTAAACCTAAAACCGGAATCTACAAAGAGTAGAACTGGTAGAACTTTTTTCGCCTATCACTCGTATAACTGCTGACTGACAGTCCAACTTCCATTACTGATTGTAGGTACCAAAGCTGACCGGAAAATTCTGGCAAACCGTCCACCGACGGCACTCCATATATGTACGGTTGCAGTCCGTACAGAGTCTGGAAGAAGGAAATGTTTCATTACACAGTTCACTGCGCCCTACGACCGCCGCCGAGGTCACGCTCTCGGTACGAACTACAACAACTCAACTGCAGTTGGCTGTAGGTCCGTTTGGCAGACCTCGACGCCCACCACTGCTCTGCTCACTCACAGTCCACCGAAGGCCTCCAGCAGTCCACGATCGGTAGACAAAGAGTTGCGGTAGCACGAATAAATTGCCATAAGTAGAGTCATCAGTTCTCGGACCGGCAGTCCCTAGTTGGCAGTTAAAACTTCGAACCGAATCTCAATTCAGTTACTCAAATGTACTGAAACAGTAAGAATGAATTGTGGTTGTAGTCGTGTTAAAAAGTAGCAACGATTAAACAGACAAACCGCACCGGTTAGACGGATCTACTGACCGAGCGGACAGATGTGATCTTCCGGGACTTTCTGATAGCCTTCGTAGTCCAGAAAAACGTCCCAATCTCAAATTATGCCAGAGAGACATCCGCCAGCCCGAGTGCCATAATTACATTTTCACACGTGTTATCATGCAACTATTTCCAAATCTCCCAACTATCCCACCGGGACATGTTTCCTTCCTTCCCAAACCACCCACCTAAAGCCCAGTCCCTCGTTCAGTTGGCCGGTTATCTGCTTTTGATCCTAACAGCAAAGCTCCCACTTTCATTATCGCCGGCACTTTGCGGTTATCACATTAAATTAAATTTATATGTTAAATGCTGTAAAATGTTATAGGAAACGAGTCTCTCCGGGGGGAACGGTTTTTTATTCCCTTTTTTTTACTTGCTCCGTTTGTCCGAGCTGCCACAGAGTCTCTCATTTTCCCATGCATACATCCCGGGCTTGGTTCTTTCCACGATGCAGTTTCCCCGGCGCTTGAAGTACCGGGGCCTATTTCACCAACACATCGCCCTTCAACCACCCCCCCTCCCAGAGAAAGCTTTGCATTTTCAACGATAATTTTAAAGTTGAATGTTTTACGATGCACTGGACGATTTAGATGTTTGTGTTGCGTGTTGAGATTCAAAACAAAGGCACACGAGGACAGCACAGATGCTGGATGGAGGGGAAGGTGCGGCGAGATGAAATATTTAACACTAACCTACTGGTCCGCCGACACCACACCAGAAATGGCGTTTGAATGAGAAGTGCTTTTCTGCGTTGTAACCGAAGGTGTCTAAATTTTGTTTTTGTTGCTTGTACGATTTGATCATGCCCTTCAAAAATATGCAATTTATGTGGAAATCAAGTTGTTATTTTCAATAACTCTCCCTCAGACCGTTTGAATATTTGCTGTTCAGTTTTATAGGATAAAACGACACTTTCATTTGTGAATACTATTCAATATAAATCAAGCACGGAAAGACCGATATTAGCATTTTGGCGAAAAAATTAGTCGATTTTCTGATTTTGGTTAGTTATGTTTTGAGACATCTAAAAAAATTTTACTTTTGCTAATTTAGATTTTTTTATTCTAGTTCCCTTAATAATAATAATAAAATATTTGTTGAAATGGCTATTTTTTTAGTTGAATTCACCAATTAAACGGGCTGTCATTTCTTAGCTAAGGCACACTTCATATCCGTTCAACTAATTTTTTAGTTGAATTAGAGAAATAAAACGTTGTTTTCAACCAACATAAATTGTTGAATTGGTTTCTGCAATTTGCAGCTATATGGCGCTCTGTCACCGAAAAAACGTTAACACCGTAATGACTACTAGTCACTAGATGGCAGACTACTACCGAAAAAAAATTCAGTCGCGGTTATCTTTTCTATATTGGCAGGTATAAATACGATGTTGTATTGGAGAAAAAGACATAACCGAAACATAAACTTCTTTTTGAAAATTTTACTTCTAAATCGCTGTTTTCTTCATTCGACTTCGCGAAATCAACTCTCTCACTGAATACTTTGAGCACTCGGAAAACAAAAACCTAATACAAGTAGTACACCGGACGGTGTAGCCCGGAATGTTAGAAGATACAAAAAACATCATTTGACGTGTACAATTAGAGTGCAACATTCGAAACTCACTTCACTGTTTCACGTAAAAACATTATTACCCACAATTGCTTCAAATGCGCACAAATTCTTAATAAATACACTTTCCACTGACGGTTTATGTCATTTTTACATATCGGTTTAGAAATTCATATATGGATATATCGCAACACATGCGAAAAACATCTAAGCAATTCGCAAGCACTTTCAACAAAACTATCTTTTTTAGCTTTTTAATGGATTATTTTGTTTTGACACTTCTCATGAGTTTTTGGCTAAGAAATTTGTTAATAAAACCAATTTCATTTTTGTTTTCTTTGTGCTGTCTTTCAGTAATGACGGTGATAGATAAATAGAATCAAATTTTCTGATTTTAATAACGAAATTAGTTGTCAATGAGAATTTCGTGTTGGATTGAAATATTGCTGGTTTGTGTCCAGAACATTCGCCAACTAAACACATTCTCTAAAAATAAGAGTTTTTTTCAGCACAGTAAATTCTAAATTTTAATTAATTTTTTAGTTATTTTGGAAATTTTGTTGTTAAAATCAACTAATTCAAAAACAGTAATACGAATTAGGCGCAGAGCTAATTTCGGTCGTTCCGTGAGGGATCGGTAGAATCCATCCATCAAAACGTATTTACTAGGGAGAGTGGAGATGCCACATTTTTACTTTCAATCAAATAAAAGCTAAGATCAGACTGTCTTTTCCATACACTGACACTGACACCAACACTAATGGACTACGACGGTTTTCATTACGACTCAAACGATCTAGCCATCGAATGAAGATTCTTCAGTATCGTCGCTTTTTGCCTTTTCTCATATAGAAAGGCTATGCAATCACTGTGAAAACCGACTTTTAAACAGAGGCCCGGAGAGCCGAATATCATATACCATTCGACTCAGCTCGACGAACTGAGCAAATGTCTGTGTGTGTGTGTGTGTGTGTGCGTGTGTATGTATCAAAAATATGCACTCACTTTTGTCGGAGATGGCTGAACTGATTTTCACAAACTAAGATTCAAATGAAAGGTCTCATGGTCCCATAACCTGCTATTGAATTTTACCCCGATCCGACTTCCGGTTCCGGAGTTATATGATAATATGTGCAAATTAGAGAAAAAGTGTGCACTCAATTTTATCTAAAAACGGCTTAACCGACATTCACCAATTAAGAAAGGTCAAATGAAAGGTCTTGTAGTTTCCTAAAAAATTGTAGAACATTTTATTCGGATCCGACTTCCGGTTCCGGAACTAAAGTGTGATATGCGGAAAATTACCAATTTCATGAGTATTTTTCACAAACCTGTGTCAAAAATAAGTACAAATCACATAAAACTGTCTGATAAATTCTTCTAGTTTGCAAAGCTTGTTAGTTTGTGTGCTCATAAACTAAATTCGGCACTACTGGTCTCTCCCCTTTTCCTGTTCCGGAAGCACTGAAAGTGGTGAAGGAAAACTCCAAAATTAGAACCCACTTCGATTTCTCTGCGATGCTTGAACCGATTTTCACATATCTTGATTTGAATTGAAGCTCATATTATCTTTAAAGCGTCTGTGAAATTTCATCCTGATCCGACTTCCGGTTCGGCAGTTACAGGGCGATGAGTGTCAAAGTTTTCAAATCGCTATATAGATTAACAATTGTGGACGGTTCCGGAACTACAGGGTAAACAAAATTTGTAGAGTTGGTTAGATTAGGTCCGAACAAACTTTCTTATTTCTATTCAATAAACAGTTGTTTAAGCGAATTCCACAGTAATATTTATGATGTTAAAAGTAATATGAGAAAGGCACCATTACACCACTACAGGTTTTTGACTATTTCTTTAACCTCCATGCAAAATTTTGCTAAATTTTTCCTGCTAGACATCCTACTTTTGGAAAATCTATAGCAGATACAAAAACAAAAATATGTCCTCGACATGAATTGAGGATGAGATTTTTAAATCACTGAAAGCGTATATCTTTCACTCCACCATCGACGAAATGAGATAACTCACAAAACCTTACCCTGTTGAAACACATTTTTGTCGGTCGTTTGTGTACGATTATAAGATTGAGTCTCCGGAATATATTCGCGTCTTTCCAGCTGCATGGAAAAAATGCTTCGATAACTCCGATTCACAAAAGTTGTGATATTTACGATATAAGAAAATTATGATCGTTTTCAATTCTCAGCTGCCTACCAAAAATGCTCGAAAGCATGTTGCATGCTATTCTGCATTATGTGTCCCATAATTGCCGAAAAACAACTTGTCCAAAGCTTTCGGCTTTGTCGTCGAGTGATTTACTAGACTCGGATTTCCGGATTGGCTGACACGGTGGATTTGGAAATATTTTATTAGACGCAGTGCTTTCGTGCGTATCGGACATACAATATCTTCTCCGTTTGAAATATCTTCAAGCGTCCCCCAAGGAAGCCATCTTGGTCCCCTGCTTTTTGTTCTGTTCATCAACGACCTCTGCAAAGCGTAAAAGTCTCATAAATTCATGTATGCGGATGATAAAAAAAATAAAATTTTTCGCTGTATAAAACCAAACTTGGATTGGTACGTCCTTCAAACGAACATTGATTTACTCATTACCTGGTGTAATATTAACAGTATGGAGGTTAACAATCGGAAATGTAACATCGTAATAGTTTCTCGATTGCGTTCATCAATTACTTTCGACTATAAAATCTCATCTCCAACCATCGAATCAGTGTTCGGTATGAAGGTTCTGAGCGTTTATTTGAGCTTAGCAAACTAAGATTGAATAAGCACGTTGTACTAAGCGTCGTGAAGGCCTTTTAAAGATTGAGGTTTATTCGTCGAAATACACAGGGCTTTCAAAAATGTGTACTGTCTAAAAACACTGTATTGCTCAGTCGTCCGCACCATCTTAGAACATGTCGCTCCAGTGCAGTCAGTGTTCATATCAAGAAAATTGAAGGCGTGCAAAATTGTTTTCTACGCTACGCTTTACATCTATTACCTTTGTCCGATTCCAAGATTACTAAATTCAAATTTTAGTCTACGTGGTTTATGAACAGTCATTATTTCTGAGGCCAAAAACGTCACCCATCCATCATCCGTATCCCATCAATGACTCAGCAGTCGCTTTCAAACGAACCTGAGATAATTGAAATCGATTCAATCATTATCGAGAAAATGAAGAAAAGAAGTGCGGTTTCGTTTTCTTCATCGAAGCAAAATTTTGCTTGTGCATCGCAAGAATCCGAGCTATTCCCATGTCAAGTAAATTTTTTGAAAGTGACATAATCAAGTTACATATACGTACTAACGGGATTCGGAAAACGTTTGTCGATAGGCGACCTTATCGGAACGATAACCGGAGGACGCAAACACGTCCAAAAGGGTAATCGGCTGTTCCAAGCGGAATAGCCCCAGCCTCTCCGTCTGAGTTGTCACAAGTAAGCTATAACCGTGCTAAAAATATAGGATCGAATTTTCGGTTTACAAGAAGGTACCCGAGTAGACGTAAATAACGAACAATGGCCAAATAATAACAAATTAATCCATCATATCTTGTTTGATGTTTCAATGCAGTCATAGCATTACTTGATATTTCATCGAAGGAATCAAGAAATTGCACAAAATCTATTTCAAACAAAAATTATATCTTACTTCGTTATTGATGAGTTATTCCAATTTCATTAAGCTGAATTAAGCTGAATTCAGTAGTTCTAGCTTCAAATAAAATATTATTGAATAAACTGCACCAGAATCAGATAAACTAAATGCTCATGATATTATTTTATTCCGAATGCTATAATCTGAATTAAGCTTTGATATTACAATGACAATGAAAATTTTATATTTGGTTGCTATTTTCTCCTGCAGACTTTGTTATGATTTTAGATTTAAACTGTTATTTCAAACGAAACAATGTTTGTTTCTACCTTTGAGATGTTTAGTATTAATAATAAAAGACAAGACAAGACAGTAGATATCTCGTGTGGCAAGCACACTGTTCATGTGACATGAAGAGCGATATTTATATCACGACCGAATCCGTCACCCAAGAAGTTTGTGTGTGGGAGTGTCTGGGAACACGTCTGCAACCATTTCTCAAGCAACACAATTGTTTCGCTCTATTTTGGGCGGTGTTGGCATCTTGCCATTACGTTAAAAGACATTCTCCGAATACATTAAAGAATATATTTCTCAGTCATGTACTCCAAAGGCACATACGAGCAATTTCAGAAACGAAGAAAAACAATTATATATTTGCTTCGGTTTGGATGGAATTTTATAAATTTAATTGATAAACGACTGATTTTTCATGGGATATTTTAAAAAATGGCGAGGGTATCTTTTTACATGCATTTTCTGTAAATCGTTGAAATTCGGAACCTTTTATTTAAGCAAAAATGGTGTCTCCAATGGAGTTTCAGTAAATGAATTTGGTACTTTTAAAAAATATAAACTGAAAAAATTAGGCGCTTTTCCAAGAACCGAACGAAAAGAACGAAATGTAAAAAAATTATTCTAATGAGAGGTGTCATTATCCCGTATGACATATTATCTTTCTCCGTACAAGATCAGCATATTTATTGTCAATTTTTCGAGAGACTGTTTTCCGAAAGTGTTCCGCTTATGAAATGTTTGTAATTATATCTCTTTTATTAACTTAAATTAATTGACGAATTTAGTTTACTTATTCATATTTCAAGCCAAATTGTCCGTGCTTCTATTTCAAATATGGTAATTCATCAGCAATAAAATTATTCTACGAATTCCTAATAAATAAGCTGATTTAATGCTGTTTTAGTGTTTGTATGATCAATTAGGAATCTATCCTGGAGAAATACGATTTGTATAGCCTGAGTAGTTCGAATTCTACTGGTTCAGGCATGACGGTTATCTTGGATATTTTTAGCTGAAACAATTGAAATGTCGGAATTTTCACCGTGATAGATTGGTATAAGGTAGAAGATCAGAACAAAATTTACCTTGGAATTGTTAGGATGAACGAAGCTACAAAGTTTCACTCTAAGACAAACCGGAAATATGCTAAGCTCTACTACACTCAATTATTTCGAGATCCATCTTCTAGGTTTGGAACTACAGGGTGATGAGTGTAGAAAATTTCAAATCGTCATTAGAAGTAACGATGCGACAACACCATCAAAAATTTTCTCCACTTGACTTAAAATTGTTTCAATTTCTAGGCCTTGCTAGTTGGTTTTTATATAAACATGGCTTTACCGGTTTTCGGTTCCAGAAGTAGCGGCCAAAAAATTCTAAAACAGAATCCACATAGATCTACCGGAGATGACTTGGCTGATTTTCACAAATGATAGAATGGATTCACATGAAAGTTTTTATAAATAAAAAATCAGAGCTTTGAGTGCTCAAAATCTCAAACAGTTATAAACGTTTATGTTTATTCATAAACTTCAATTGTAATTGAAGAAGTACTCGTTTTTTTTGCAGAGTCGGTAGGTTGATGAAGGCACAGTGTAATGTGGCAATTAAAGACGATTCAGCCAAGGCCAATGTAAACATGAACCCAAATTGTAGCTCCGCATTCAAGAACACTGCGTTTTTAACAGCCAGAACTTTTCCAAATGAAAGTGTCATTATTGAGTATTTGAAAAAAATTGGTGACTGTGTCTAAGAGCGTTGCATTTCTTAACGTCCATTTATAGAGCATAACAATCCACCAGACTTGATGGTTATGCGATAGATATTGAGAGGTGGTCCGAGATAGCTCCCTTACTCCGATTCAAGGAGAACGAAAAACATCTTCTAAATTTGTAGGTCATATCAGTTGATGACCATAAGGGCGGTGAAATTTAATTTTTAATCTAATACTATAAGATAGTCAGCATATCTCTTCTCATTCATTTCACTTTTGTTGCCATACTCAAGCGAAGCTCCCAGAACTCATCGTCAATTGAATAATCGTACCAAGTCATTTGAACTTTTGCTTGCTCCGTTTCAAGTGCCAAGTAATCTAGCTGCTTCATTGGCTTCGCTGTTGGTAGTGAGCAATATAGGCATGAACATCAACTCAAAATCAGAAATTCTCTCCAGCTAGAATTATGAATAGAGGGTGGCGGTTTACATTTGAGTTTTGGGCTTTCATCAGCAAGTTTAAATCGATAATTTTCAACTGTTTGGATTGTAATGAGATGTGCTTCAAAGTAGTGAAAACTGCAAGAGCAATCAGAGCTATCACGACTGATTAATTGCCTTTTCATCTATTATGTTAAACTCTTACATGATTCTCATTGAAAGGCCACTCTCACACTATTGAAATAGATATTTTGTTGCTTCAAGAGATCAACTGAGCTTCGAATGGAAGAGAAACAACTAAAGAATTAAATGCTACCCATTCGGTACGGTAGTGAAGGACGTGTGTTAGAATGTGAAGTTTACTGCAGTATAGTGATCAGGCTAAAAATGTATTCGAAGTGCGCTTGCGTTCGTCTTTTTAGTCTTAAATAACTATGTGCGAGATTCAGCGGTAGGATATCGTTCTCATTCAGTACAATTTTATGCATTATTATTATTACTGTAGTTTATTTTGCCCCGGTTTTATTCTCCATTTTACTCTTGAAACCACTATCTCACGGTGTAATACGCAGGATGAACAGTCCCATAATAATTATTAAACATTATTTTTCTGATTTCGGGAGGGGGGGGTTTGCGTGGGGTGTTTCTGTTCATTTACTAATTCTTGAAAAAACATTCAACCTTTTTTCAGTGTCCAATTGATTTCCTACAACATCTTCTTGGAGACCATTTTTGTGTTTTTCGAGTTACAGGCTCTTATTACCGTTCTCACTTCCACTTTCACATTCACTTCACTTACATGTCACTTCACTTGATTTTCCCTATTACTAGTATCACGCATAGTGAAGTGATCACTGTAGTGGAAAAAACTTATTTTTTCAACGAAATGTTGGTGGCGTGATGTTCATAATGACATCAAGTTCATCCAAATAATTACTTTTGCCTTTGAAGCGACTTCCGTACTGAGGACCTAAATTCACCTCACTCGATTTTCACCGTGAAGTGATACCGATAATAAGGGTCACAATCACTTCACTTGGTTTTCACCGTGTAGTGATACCGGTAATAAGGGCCACAATAATTATTATCGGTACAACCTCGCGGTGCAAATCAAGTGAATTACAATACGGTACAAATCAAGTCCTTATTACGGAAGTCGCTTCAGAGAAAAAAATAACTACACTGGAACCTCAATTTACGCGCAGAACCGGGAGTGCGTAAATTCAATTTCGCGTAAATTATTTATTTATTTATTTATTTATTTATTTATTTATTTACATGTAATCAACAGACAATGTGTAGTCCCAATGATTAAAAACTATTCCTATTTCTAAGTATGTTTAAAAAATTTGTTTGAATTCTGCTACGCGTAATGTGAAAATCGAATCCGGCAGATACTCCATTGAAAGTTCGCTGTAGACCAATAATAGCACCGTTATATCCATAATTCGTACGGCTAAGAGGCAATCGAAGAAAGACGTTATTCCGAAGAGCTCTACTGCGTACATTTAAAGAAATTTCGCTGAGGAGTGCAGGGCAGTCTATTTTGTTGTTCAACATGTCGGCGATCAACATAGCACGGGACAAATTACGTCGAATGCCAACCCGAGCAGAGTGTGAGATCAAATTGAAAACTCATTTTGATGTTGTGATGTTCGCATTTATCGATTACTCAATTTGCTGCTGTTTTGGTCGTTTTAAGTGGCAAAACATCAAAATCGAAAGCAAAAAGATATCCCGATGATAGCAAAAAGAAAACTATTTTTGCTAACAGCGAAAGCAAACTGAAATCTAAATAAGATATAGATTTTTTCTTGTTGATAGCAAAACTAGTTTTCAATTTGAAGTTATTATCACACAACGAAAACTAAACTGGAATGCATAATCAGTTATTGATTTGCTTTAAAAAGACATTACTGAAAACAAACACGTCGCAAGCATAAGCTAAAAATAGATTGGGCAAAAGACCCGGGATAGTATACCTTTAGGCGATATCACTAGCAACAATAAAAAAAGCGTCAAAAGCACACCTCATCAGAGAGAGACTTGGGTTTCGAACTTAGGTGATTTGGATTCCGAACTCTCTGCGAATGCTATGGACTGTGACGTTAAGCTGTGAGTAGATGGAGAATTTTCGATCATATGACAAGCAGTGTTGATTCGCAAAGCTGTATACAGGTAGTTTTAGACGACGCACACTCGTTTCGTCGCATCCGTCCCGCAACCATCGTGAATGGAAGTGCGGCTATTTGATAGGTATGAAAATGTGCTCTTTGTCTTTCTCGTATCCAGAAACTGTAGCATATGAACATCAAAACATCAAATTGAGTTATTTATTTGATCTCACTCTACTCGAGTATGTAATCACTTTGAAATACGAATTTCTAGGCTCAGGAGAGCGAGCGCTTTAGAGTGAAGTCTTTTACAGCAAAGGCTTACTGGAAACGTGAATTAGGAATCTGACAATAAGCAATCTCAGATCATATGTTATTTCGATTCCAAAAAAATATCTTACTTATTTCGACTAATTGGGACAATTAACGAGTATCTCACTTCTGCTCACAGACAGCATCACACTGATTTAGCAAATTTTTAATTCTTGTGTAGACTTAAATTCGGGATCATTCGATGAAGATTAATTTCGGAGCGAACATTAAGCAATTTATTTGCTTGCTTCAGATAAAATGGGTTAAACATAGGTAAATCATGGAAATCTGATTATTTGGAAAATAGGGTTTTCGAATTAGTTCCCTAAGCTATATCTCTGAAACATGATGATTTATAACGTCGTTGATTGGAGTTAATAAAATTCTTTGATTTGGTGGCGCTAAAATGCAGTCAAATATTCAAACTGTTTGGAGATGTTTTAAAGGGTTGGGACAAAAAGAAGGGATGGGGAGGGGGTTTGTGTGGTTATGAAAAAAATCACATAACTTGACGAGAATCGACACGTTTTGAAGATCATAGAAACATTTTGCATACCTTAGAATTGACGAGGTGTGAATGCAGCAAGTGCCTTCGAAAAGGGGGGTGTAATGTTTTTAATGTTATAACTCCGAAACTACTGAACGGATTGCTATCAAATTTAGCACAGATACTTCTTGCTCTTCAGAGATGGTCATAAGTGTATTTTTATGGGGAAGGAGGCCTAGCTAGGGTCTTTAACAGGAGATTAAACTCAAACATGCTAAGGATAAATTGTATATATGATCGAACATAACTCCAAAACAACTCAATTGATTATTAACTTTCTTGGCACATGTAATTCTTGCTCTTCATAGGTTCTTATAGGAGATATTTTAATGAGGAGGGGGGTGGGAGAGGTGGTGGTTGCAGCAAGTGTTTGCTAACAGGGGGAATTTGAGTCAAAATGTTTCGAGTTTTACGAAATCGAAATTTCTCGACAGACACAGATATTTATTACAACTAAGAGATGATCGTAAGAATATTTATACGCGTGAAAAGATAACAAGTGTCTATTGAAGAAGCTCTCAGTTCAATTGTTTGTAAATATCGGAATAATTCCATAACAACTCAGTAAATTATCGCCAAACTTAGCAGAAGTACTTTTTGCAATTCAGAGGTGGTAATAAAATTATTTTTTCTTGTCGAGATCAGATATTCATTGCACAGGTGAATAAAAGGTTGGAGTTTGTAGCAAGTGCCTCTAAAAAGAGGTTTATTGTTAAATTTATCTTATTTGACGACAAACGAGGGAAGCCGGAGGATATAGACTAGGCGAAAAGAATCTGAAAAATCAATTTTCATCCCCCCCCCCCCCCCCTCTCTTTTTTTGACGAGCACAGATACTTTTTACACTACTCAGAGGGCAGAGAGCTGTTGCAAGTTCACTAACAAAAGAGGAGTTTAATGTAAAATTCATTGGACGAGAAATGATACTTCTTGATTAATACTGATACTACCTTCACATCGAAATAGATAAAAGGGTTATTTCAAGGAAGGAGGGTAGCAAGTGCCCCAAACATGGGAAGTATAAAGTGAATTGATCGCATTTTATGAAAAAATGATACTTCTTGATCAGTACTGCATATTTCTAGCAACTAAGTGAGGATCACAAAAATGTTCACAAGAGGCAGGGAGAATAATAATTCTTAACCAAGGGAGGTAAAATTGATCTGAATTGACGAATAAATCATTCAATAATGTGCATTTTTTCATGTAAATTGAGAAAACTGTCGAACCGAGTTGATGAAAATAAGTTTACGATAACATTTGAATTAACTGAATCGTTATTCTATAGAACGGAAGTGTTATCTAACGTAGTTATGAACAGCCTTTCGTTACCAAATAATTATTATCACAGTCTTGAGCGATTACGTGGAAATAGGTTGTGTTTTACTACGCTCTGAGTATTTCAATGGTCAGAACAATTCCAAAAATTGTTTTTGCGGCCTTGTATTTACGAAACATTTCCGAGCAACGCCGGGTAATTCAGCTAGTATGATATAAAGAAGAGCGTATTATTCAAAAAACTTGTTAGTTGATGCACGAAAAAACAATCACTTTGGCAATACCGATACTCGAATTCTGAACCACAGACAATAACGGTCAAAACAACAACCGAAAATAATAGTCAGAACATTTAACATCTTTTTTTTAACTAAACACGAAAACTGTTAGAGAATCTGATATTTAAAGTACCCCACCAGAAGGAAATCGTTGATGTCAAATGTATTTATCATATCAAGTTCCTGACGAAGGTCTTTCTGTGGGTGACGATCAGCGAGATGAGAATGCCCAAGCCGCTATTCGTTCTCGAAAGAGAATGAAGCCTTTTGGCCGGATCTGGTGAAGGCCCAGTATGCCAGGAGATCGTTAAAGAAGATGAACTAGCTTCAGATAGACGTGGCACCAATGATCGTCAACCTATCCAATGTCCTCCAGATATGTGGTGCTGCAACAATAATCTCGCAAGCAAAAATATAGAGGATTATTGGTGTAAAAGCTGCAAAAGTGTTGACAAAAATCTTTTTCTTCATCATGGTTAGGTTCCGGACAACAGCCACAGGAAGCATTTTTGAAAAACGCAACATAGAATTAAAGGAATAATTGTTCCATTAAAATTTATTTTTGCATTTCTGTATCGCCTAAAGGAATTAGTCCTATCTTGATGCAGTTATTAAGTTGTTGGTTTTGAATAATCATTTTAGGAGTTTCCCAAAATATTTGCCTCCCAAGTTTTTTTTCTAAAAGTAACAGCAAAATGATAACATAATTAGATATCAATTGAAAAATTGATGAGCTGAGATCAAATTAAGATTTCAATGTGATGTTGCTATCATAATAAGATTTCGATTTGCTCTCGTTTTGATGTTTGACTTTGCTCGGGAAAAGGGTGTCGAGTCCAATCAATAATCCACGGCTTTCGTAGCTAGGCAACTCGTTGGGGTTATTCCAAGGTAGCTGTCGAAGAGCAAAACGGACGAATCTGCGCTGTATTGATTCTATTCGGTAGGAGCCGTTAAGGTAATATGGGTTCCATATCGTAGAGCAGTACTCGAGCGTTGTACGAATGAGTGAGCAATATAGAGACTTTAAACAGTAAATGTCTGTGAAATGTTTTGCTATTCTCATTACAAATCCTAAACTACGAGATGCCTTTGCTACAATACAGTTGATATGCTGCTTGAAAGACAATTGCTCGTCTAGAATTACACCAAGATCCTTAACACACGTGGTTCTGTTGATCACTACTTCATCAAGGCAGTAGTTGTATCTTATAGGATTTTTTTTGCGTGTGAACGTGATGATTGAGCATTTATCAATGTTCAAAGCCATTCGATTTACCTCACACCACTTTGAAAAAATTTCAAGTTGGTGTTGGAGGAAAACAGCATCCTCGTTACTTCGAACTATTTGGAATAGCTTGAGATCATCAGCGAAAGATAAACGTGGACAATTTAGAGAAAGATTCACATCGTTAAAATACAGGAGGAAGATCAGAGGTCCGAGATGGCTGCCTTGTGGAATCCCAGAAGAAGCGATGAACTCTTTGGATACAGCGTCATTTATCTTGATTGCTAATCGGCGATTATTAAGGTATGAGGAAAACCAACGCAGCATGTTAGAACCAAATCCCAATCTGTCTAACTTAGCAACAGTAATGGCGTGGTTAATTTTGTCAAAGGCAGCGGAAAGGTCCGTGTAGATAACATCAGTTTGTAAACCGCAGGATATAGCATTCGTCACAAACGTCGTGAAAGTCAAGAGATTGGTAGCCGTGGACCGTTTCGGCATAAACCCATGTTGTGTTTCTGCAATAAACCATTTACAATGGTTGAATATAGAATCAAGTACAACCATTTCGAAAAGCTTTGGAATAGCACTGAGCGACGTAATTCCACGGTAGATGTCGATGTCTTTTTTGTCTCCTTTTTTATGAACTGGAAACATGTATGAAAACTTCCAGGAATCAGGGAAGATCCCAGATGTTAGCGATAAACGAAAAATTTGGCAGATAGGTGAAATTAAACCGATGGAGCTTTTTTTCACAAAGATTGCAGGAATACCATCGGGTCCGGAAGAGCTCGAAGATTTCATTTTGGCGATAGCCATTTTTACTGAATCTTCGTCAACACTGATAGTATCCAACAACTGATGTGATACTGGAACGTTCATTGCTGCTTGGGCAATTTGGTTCGGTGACAACACTTCGCATCAGATTTGTGCTGTAACGATCAAGCAAACTGATACTGCCAGCATGAAAAGATGACTGCGAAGGATCCGCGAAAAGAAAGCCGTTCGAAGCTGGTTGCCATTTTAGATTGGGAAAATTAAAATCCCCAACGATTAATATTTCGTCGACAGGACAAGCGTAAGAGCATATCTCTTCGAGGGACAAAAGATGGGCATCGATCAACGGCAGGTCACGAGTACGGTCCGGCGGAAAATAAACCGCACAGAAAAAAGTTGAATAACTAGCCAACTTAATTTGTACCCATACCTGTTCAACGCAACTACCACTGGTACATTGGATTAGTTGTGCTTTTAGACGACGATGAACACCAACAAGTACGCCGCCACCGCCGCCGTACTGTTGCTGGAACTACGATCCGTTCGGAAAACTTCATAGTTTTCACCGAGGACTTGCACAGACAGGGTGCAATCGTTAAGCCAGGTCTCCGTAAAAGCTATCACGTCGAAACATTCATCCGAGCAAGCCAACAAATACTCATCAATGCATGCATTCATACCACCAACGTTTTGGTAGTATACCCGGATACTCGAAAGACATGACTGATTCGCCGCCATAGAGCTGGAAGCGGGTAAAATTTCAGTGCTTGAAACATCCATAACGAGAGCGTACTTGCCTATAAAATCGATTTGGAAGACCTCGTCCCCACTCCCACACACAGGACTGGGACGGCTGACGAACGCTGGCTGCAGTGGCTCGACTGTGGCGGGGGGATCAGAGGCTTCCATAATACCAGTGGCGCTGCATCCCAGTGATCGTTGATCTGGTGACAAACTGGAAGCGGGAAACAAATCAGCGATGGAATGATCCGACAAAAATGTATACTTGCCGAAATTAGAGGCTTGGAAGACCTCATCACCATTACCACCCACAGGACCGGGACGGCTGACGAACGCTGGCTGCAGTGGCTCGACTGTGGTGGTGGGATCAGAGGCGTCCATAATTTCACTTTCGGCGCGTCCCAGTTTAAAACCTCTTTCTATTGCTGCGACGTTGGAGTCAGAGAGAATGGTTCCCGAAATTTTTTATCCGGATAGTCCTCAAACTCACGGAATAAAATTCCTTGTGGCCAGGTTGTTGGGTCCAAAGCGCTAATTTTTAGAGCTGGGTCCAAACCGACTTTAAAAGATATGAAAGTCATGTTGCTGACATCACTTCCTTTAGCCACCAACTTAACCACCTCGGGATCATATGAGAATTCGAGGTTTGCACGAACCATTTTAGATATGTCGTCATTAGTCACATCAGGTCTTATGCGGGACAAGTAAAGCCAGAATTTGTTCGCCGGTCTTTCACAGATAGGAACACAAACAACATTCTCTCCTGGTTGTTTCGATCCCGACAAGCATTCGGATGCCTTCTGTGACAAGTCCGGTCCTCGGGGCCGTTTGGCTGCACGGCGAGGATCAATGGGCCATATTCGAGTTCTCGGTGTGATAGTACGTGGAGTTTGACTCGACAATTGCTTTATTTCGCATTGCAAGTTGTTGATCGCCTCAGTGAGTGACACTAGAGGTGATTTATCATCAGCCGCTTTTGAAATCGAACGAAGATGCGAATTATCAAACAAAGCGGCACAATTATCACACATTCAGTACAAATTTTTGCGATGCGATGTAAAATAACTCAAGAGGACTCGGGAGACATTAGAACAGGTCATATGGAACTTACATCCACAATACCCGCGGCATGAAACCGAATCGATGCCGGATATAACCTGGCTGCATTTGGCACAGTTATTCTCAGCGCTCATCGTTGCCGTGTTAGATCGGATTCACTTAAGCCGCACACAAAAGAATAGCACTGGTGAAACGGTTGTTTATTGTTTAGAGAGCTGAGCGACGGTGGCTGATTGTAAGCAGTAAGCAGCGGTGGGATTAATTGCCGAAAGCACAGCGGATCGATTATTCAAAACACAACACTCGCAATGTATGAAAAATGTATACACAATAGTCGAATTTCATACAGTAAATATATGGAAAAACAGTATAAAAACGTTTAAAAACTCTCGCACTTAAAAAACAAACAATTAAATAAAACATCGCGTTATTTCAAGTTTTTCGCGTAAAAAAAAAGTTTTTCCAATTTCATTTGATTTTAGTGTAAATAACATGACCAATCCTACTACGTCCGATGCTTTAGCACCTTCTGAGTATGTTCTGAGGCTATGGAGATGCTTAAGAGATGTTCCACGTTCCAAGAACTACTTGGAATATTGTCCCTAGGGACTACACTGTGTCACAGCAAGAACTACAACGGCCAATACATTTTTTATTTGTGGTTCACTTTTAGAGCCACACATTGCTTACTTGTCTTTTTATAGCTGCTCCAGGTAGATTCCCAGTCGTCCAAGAATTTCAGTGAATACAGGTCTTAATATCTATACGAACATTCAGTAGTTTATGTATAATTTTCCAATGCTATTCATAATCGTAGAGCTACATACTGCTCATCTGTCTATTTTCGACTGTTCCTGGAACATTCCCACGCGTTCAAGAACTTCAGTGAAAACAGGTCTTAAGATCTACAAGAGCTTTCAGCAGTTTACGTACAGTTTTTCAATTCTGTTCATAATCGTAGAGCTATATACTGCTTACTTGGGTATTTTGATCTTTACTCGCATGTGGTAACACGAATAAGGACCGAGAACGATAAGCTCGTTACTGCCCTTATTTTTAAGGCCTAAACTCCAGGTAGTGTTTGGATGGCCTAGAGCAATCACAATTATTCTATTGATCGCATGTGGTATCACGGATGTAGACCGAGAACGATAAGTTCGTTGCTGCACTGTGTTACAAAGGTAGATCTTAAGACCTAAACTCCAAGTAATATTTGGATGAACAAGCGTACTTAACACAGTACGGCAATTTTCTGTAATTAGTCCTACGAGTACATACCATACTCAATAGTCATACAAAAGTAACCCGTTACGTGATTATATACAATACCTGTTTTCAAGAGAATGCCCAAGATCTTATTTAGATTCTTCGAAACTAAACAATCTAGTACTATACTTTTACTTTTTGGACGGGATCAAACTGTTAAGAAATCGCTAAATAAAAATCGAAATTGAATAAATTAATAAAAACTGCAATTCCAAGGTTATCGCCGGCCACCACCTGAAGACAGGATCCTTCAGAGTATTTTATCCTTACTCCAATGCGCATTGCTACAGTTCAAAAATTCTCTTAGCATCTTGTAACCAAAGCAATGTACCTGAGAAAAATATATTTTAGGATAAAAATTCCCAAGATAATTTTTCACCTCACTTAGTATCCTTGAATCTAGCTGACAATTGAAAGTAACACACTTTGCAGGCTGATATGGCCGTCAGTTGATTCATCATATTTTTTTCATCCATTTGGACATACTAAAAACATCGCCAACATCAGAGCTCCGTTTATTTTGCGGTATTTTGCCCACTGTGAAATGCTTCCAATACCTCCTCCTGTCATCGACCTCCACTTCTTCTATTACCTCACACCAACCCGTTTACACGGATCATCTGATTGCGGAAAGTGCAAAATCTGCCACATCCTTGATCCCTTCCCCCCTCCACCTTTCTCTCCCTTTTCCCTATCCCTCTCGGGATCGACGATGATGGCGGCGGCAACAGTGATGCAGTCTGTGTCGAACCACCAACCACTAACCTGTTAGCAGAATGCCATTCCAGCGCTGGGGAACTGCAGCCTCCAGCAGAACAGAATTTATGATTTACCCTGTTATTCACCGCCACCACCACCACCACCGCCAACATCCGATTCGAGGAAAGTGAGAAAGGCTTTTCATTTTGGGTCGTATGGCGCGGGTCGCGGATGAGTTTGCCCAGTTTACAGTTCATTGAATTGGATAACTATCAGGTTCGTTTGGCCATGTGGCAAGCCGCTTTTTAAAGTGGAATTTCGTCACCGCCGGCATCGCCAACGGGTCCACCCAGTAAATATGTATTTCCACGGATTACAGTGCAAGTGTGTGTGTGTGACGTGTCTGTTCGAATGTGGGTTAGTCAGTACCTTCGAACGGCCATCACTTTTCCCGCCTACACAACACTGACCGATTCAAGCCATAATCCGATTATGGATCTCTCTTTCATCGGCATTTTTGTAACTTTGTCTGGGACAATAACTGCATCCGACCGGTTTTAGCCAGCAGCGTGCAAGTGCCGGGAGTGGTTACTGAAAGGTGATAATATCTCGCAATTCCTGGCACCTACTGTGTCTGTCCGTCGGCAGCCTGGTCCTGTTTGGACTCCGACGACGCTGCGACGCTGTTCGTTTGTTGATCGAAAATTACCAACCTGAAACGAGCGGGAAAACGAGAAAAGACAGACTTTTAATTGAATGAATGTGTAGCGAGCATTGAAAAATCTGTGATACTAAGATTAATGGTTACCGAAAAACAACCCCGCCACTGCACGGAAGGAACCGACTTAAGCTCTGCCATGAATGCGGAACTGATTGCAATCAAACCATAAATTTCCGTAGCGTACTTAGCATGCATCATTCAGCTCCGAGGACGTTACAGAATGGTACACATTTCGGACCCCCAAATTTTGCGGTTACGTATGGTTGGAATTCAGTACATGCGCTTCAACGAGGCTGTCGGGATGTTGCGTTCAAATCCGAATAAAATTCTATTGAACATCAGGAGGAATTCTGAGAATGTCACATCCCTTCCTTCCTGAGGCACAATCGGTTCAAGTGAACCTATTTCACTCGTTTTCCGGAGTAACTGACTTCATACCTTTCCGGTCGGAGCAATCACTTGAATGTGACTTAAATTAATATTTGTACTAACACTGATGTACGGGAAACAGTCTGCACGGGGCCTGCTGCAGAGTACGAGTAATATCATGGATGGTGAAACGCTGAAAGGAACGAAAAACTATTTGCATGAAATGTATGCCTTAGCTGGGGATTTCAAAGGGGATTCATCCTTTCACACAGTTTCACAGAGGTGAAGTTTTTTTTTTTGCTTCCATCGTCAGACACTGTTATGTAAAATATTCATCGGGATGTCCATTTACCTTTCCCCATGTTGTTGCATGCTGGTTATCCGAACGAACCACAAACCATTGAGCGTTTTGTATTCCGAACCGGTGCGGTGATGAATGTGGCGATGAGGAGTATGCTTTTCAGACGACTTTGGTCACTTGTATCGAAATGATTGGTGTAGAATACTTGTGTCAGTTGCTTTGGAATTAAACTGCTTCTCACACATCAATATCAAACTAGAAGTTTTTATTTTGGGTAGCGAAAAGTTTGGCATGACGCCATTAAGAAAAAACTCCAGGTCACTTCGATTCCAACTGTTGCTTTCCTTCAGTTGCAGTTCCTTCGAAAAATGTCACAGTATTGTCTGACAGTTGTAGACTCGTCAATATGATTAGCAATAAGAGCATTCTCTTACGAACTAAACTATTGTCGTTTTCGCTTGATGCCAAACCTAACCCAGTTTGCACTCTAACTGCTATCAAATCGTTTTTTTAAGCCAGTTTCGAACCTAGTTTCAACGTTGCTGAACTATAGTCGGTGTTGAACAGTCGTTCGCACCGCACCGCTCCTGGAAATTATGTCTGGCTACCTGAAGTTTCATTGATCCAAGGCTTCAGTCTTTTTCAAGGCTACATGAATCACTAACAATCTTTTTAAAGACTAACAATTAGTCAGCCTTTTTCAAGGCTATACAAAGAGTGATATTTGAGTAACTAAGAAATTAATCAGCCTTTTTAAAGGCAAGCTATTCAAACCACTATTCTTCTAACTAATCAGTCGTTATTAAGACTACCACAAAATCAGTCTTTATCAAGACTTTTCCAAACTAGGAGTCTAATCGAAGACTAATTTAGCCTAGTTAATTTAATTTCAAATTTCATTCATTTAAAAAATGCCTGCGTCCAACCGGAAAGGCAACAAGCCTAAGGCTGAAAATAACTCTATACGGAATAAATCACAATCCGTAATTCAACATTTTTCTAATAACATTCACGATCTTATAGAATCTGAATGTAAAAATAAAAGACAACGGACGGACGTCCCTTCCGTTGATTCTATGCCGTCTAACAATATTTACGAGATTCTTCCTGAATCCGATTGTAGCGACATAGAAGAAAATTCTTCGAAAATTCCCAAAATGGACGCTTGTCCTTCTGGGAAGAAACAACAATCTATGCCACCAGTGACGGTGATGATTTCCGACTTCAAAGCATTCCGTACTGAGCTTTCTACTTTTCTCCCGGAAGTAAAAGTCTCACTTCAAATCGGACGAAGAGGAGAATGTCGAGTTTTGGTTGATGGTTGATGGATTGGAATATATTTGTCCGTGAAACTTCATAAATTTTATTCATATGATATAAAATCAGACCCTTCAAGGCTGTCTTGCAAGACTTATCAAATTGTCAAAGTACTAATGAAATCAAAAATGAACTAAAAGAATTGCTTGGCTTTGCCCCTTCCCAAATAATACTTATGAAAAAAAGAGCGAATGGTACTTCTAAACCACGCTCTGGAATTTCCCATGAACTTTATTTAATACACTTCAATCGAAGTGACGTAAACAATTTGAAAACTTTAGAAAAAGTACGTTTCATTTCCCACATTAAAATTCATTGGGAACATTATAAACGGCATAATCGTATTGCAAACTTAACGCAATGTCGTCGTTCCCAAGGCTTCGGCCATGGAACCAAAAATTGTCATATGGATATACGGTGCTTGAATTGTGGTAAATCGCATTCGAAAGACGTTTGTCCAATGAATGAAACCACTGATAAATTTTCATGTTCAAATTGCGATGGAAATCATAAATCCAATTATTTGAAATGTCCTGTCAGGGAAAAAATTTTAAACGCTCGTTCGCTTATGTCGTTTTCGTTTTTAAACTGCACTACACCGGTGGAGTGCTACACCATGGCATGAATAAACGAACAAAAATGATGAAAACATAAACAGTAACCATTGACTACAATAAACGATTCCATTGCACAGAGCTACACCAAACTTTTGATGAGTGCTACACCAGTGGTATCGGTGCAGAAAAAGTGTAGCACTGGTGTAGTGCAATTGGTAAAAACGAACGGTTTCAGTGCAGCTTTCGCTACACCTGTGTAGTGCAATTTAAAAACGAAAACGACATTAGACAACAAGTCATATCAACGACCTTAAATTTACAGAACATACATGAAAATCAAAAAAACCGTTACAAATGCCACGCCTAATTCTTCCAAGGCACTTATTTCTTCGAATTTAAAACAAAAAAACAGGTACGCCTTCCAATTCATCTTCTAACAAAAAAAATTATTGACAGGTAGATCGACCTCGTCATCATCTACTTCTAATATCAGTTACGCTAGTATAACAGGTAGAACAGGTCTACCACTTAATTCTTCAAATGTAAATAATCAAAACACAGGAACGCCTAACGAAAACAATTTATTAATAGGTAGATCGGCCAAATCATCTTCTTCAAATGGCAGTTCTAATGGCAGTCTGCCTACCAATATTCCTTCAATGCCATTCGCTTCTTCAAATGAAGTCGATTTAGGCGATATAACTGAAAATAAAATGTACCAAATAAATGATCTACTTTTTCAAATGATCATTCGAACGAATTCGACTTCATCTTTTTTGAAGCATTTTAAATCGGATGGCAATTTGCAAATAATTTGCCATTCCAATGCACCGGCGAACAATTAAATTTCTATAAAGGCGATTTGCAAAAACTCATAAGATATCGACCGAAATTTTTCGTAATAGGGGACATAAATGCTAAGCATATCCAGTGGAATTGTAGGCAAAATACTTCATAATCAACTCTCAGCTGGTTACTTCACAGTTCTTCATCCCAGTAATCCGACTTGTTTCTCTTCCGTGAAAAACCCGTCTACAATTAATCTGGTTCTAACATTTGTAATGAACCGATTACACATGCTGACTTTGACTCAAATCATCTTCCTGCAACATTCAGGCTTTCCAACGAAGCTATAATTAATCCAATTAGTTCTATACTCAACTATCATAGAACTAATTGGTTGGATTACAGATCTCACATTGAAAATCATGTGGATCATGAAACTATTTTAGAAAATTCTGCGGACATCGACACAGTAATTGACAATTTGAATCATTATATTATCGAAGCTAGAAATCTTTCAGTTCCCAAAGCTCAAACTAAATTAAATTCTCCTATCATCGATGACAATCTTCAACTGCTCATTCGGTTGAAGAATGTTCGTCGACGACAATATCAACGTTCTCGTGATCCTGCTATGAAAAACATAGTCAAGGATTTACAAAGAGAAATTAAGCATAGATTTACTCTTTTGCGAAATAAAAATTTCGCTAAAGAAGTTGAACAAATTAAACCATATTCTAAACTTTTCTGGAAACTTTCTAAGGTTCTTAAGAAACCTCAGAAACCAATTCCTGCTCTCAAGGAAGGAAATCAAATACTTCTTACAAATGGCGAAAAAGCTCAAAAACTTGCTCAGCAGTTCGAGAGTGTCCATAATTTTAATTTGAACGTTGTGAGTCCTATTGAAAATGAAGTCTCACTGAAATATGATCATATTTCAACTCAAGTGTTATTACAGGATGACATTATTGAGGCGAATTTTGATGAAATTAGGTCGATTATTAGGAAACTTAAAAACATGAAGGCTCCTGGTAATGATGGTATCTGTAATATTCTTATTAAAAATCTTCCCTATGTTGCCTTGAGACTCCTGGTTAAAATTTTCAACAAGTGTTTTTCATTAGCTTACTTCCCAAAAAGATGGAAAAACGCTAAAGTAATTCCTATCCTCAAACCTGATAAAAACCCAGCAGAAACATCAAGTTAACGACCAATTAGCTTACTTTCTTCTATCAGTAAACTTTTTGAAAAAATTATCTTGTTGAGAATGATGTCTCATATAAATGAGAAATCAATTTTTTTACCAGAGCAGTTTGGATTTCGTCATGAACATTCAACTACTCATCAACTTGTCAGAGTAACGAACATGATAAAAGCAAATAAATCTTCTTGGTTATCCACTGGAGTTGCTCTTCTAGACATAGAAAAAGCATTCGACAGTGTTTGGCACAAAGGTTTAATAGCAAAAATGTCTGATTTCCAGTTTCCTATTTATTTGATCAAAATGATTCAGAACTATTTAACTGATCGTATTCTTCAGGTCAGCTATAAGAATTGTAAATATGAATTGCTACCCGTACGAGCCGGTGTTCCGCAGGGTTCGAGCGTAGCTCCAATCTCGTATAATATTTTCACTTCTGATCTCCCAAATCTACCCGTTGGTTGTCAGAAATCGCTATTCTGTGACGACACAAGTCTGTTAGCCACAGGTAGAAATCTAAGAGTGATCTGCAGTCGTCTACAAAGAAGTTTAAATATTTTCAGTGATTATCTGTCAAAATGGAAAATTTAACCAAATGCTGGAAAAACGCAATTAATTATCTTTCCTCATAAGCCAAGAGCTTCTTTTCTTAAACCAAACAATAATCACATTCTCAAATTGAATGGCTCTACTACCATTCGATTCAGCGCATCATAATTAGCCAAAAACATCTCTACAATTTTGGAACTAGAAAATGTTACTTTTGACGAAAAAATCGACACTCACCGCCTACTGAGGCTCATCTGAGTGGACGGCATGGCAAATAACCATAAACAAATTGTAGTTAAAGCTCGAACCCAGTATAGAGGACTTAGCCGATTGGAAGTGACATTTAAGCTATCGAGTTATTGCGAGTGATCATTTTCGCCCCGGTCTCCCCTACAGCGCTCTATTCATGGTGCATGTCTGCATTGACATTCGATTCACGGGTTAGGAAAAGTTCACTGGTTCGAGTTCTATCTCAGGGGTATATTTTTCTGTTTTCTTTTTCTCTCAATTTCGTTCTAGCATTGTCGAATCTGTCGTTCGGTGGGTTTTGAAATATTAAGAAATGAAATAAGGTTTTCTAGATGGTTATATTTCAAAAGATCATTAAAGTTTTTTAACACTGCTTTAAAAATATGTAGAATTAAGATGAACCTCTTTTAAACATAATATTTCAAAGTGGTTTAGGAAACACGATTTGGATCGGTTTACTCGGAAATTCGGTCAAATTACAATTAACTTATCGTCATACGGAAACTTTATTCGCCATTTAGAACCCATGTAAATAACGGAGCTTTGACAAGCTGCACAGAAAATATCTTCGTTCGTTAGAATACTAAACCAGCATCTTTTCGGTTCCGCAACCCAACAAGTCGAATTTGCAGCGGTTTTTTTGATCAAACAAAACACAAAGAGCTGAGTATTTTATTTCGCAGCCCAACGCTGCCGGGCAACAGAAATTCTCCCGGCATCGTTCTCCTCCTGGAACTAAGCACCAACATAAAAAAAGGCTTTCCACTTGTGTTTTCCCCCCAAAGCTATGGCACCGAAAAAAAGAAGGAAAGAAAAGTTCTCAATGCATCAGCGATATTTCCGACTCGATGAAAGTAAGAAAAATGACCTCTTCAGATTGGATCGTCGAAAAGAACGCTGGAAGATGCAATCGAATTCTTCCGGACCATTCGGATAGTTCCAGCTAGCCTGTCCGAATCATTCACACGTGGTCCTGCGATAGGTTGACGATGCGGAATTTTCACCCTCCAGCGAATTGAATTAGACTTGTTTCCAAAAAATACGATTGTGTAATTAAATTCAATCGTCATAATGCCACCGATTACTAGTCATCGCCAAATGCTGAGCTTTGTAATATGACATACGAAAATAACTGTGCCAGAAATTCTGATTCGAAGATTCCTGCTAAACATTCCAGCATATTGCGAACGAATCCAAACCACGTCTACTCACAACCAGACCTGCTCAACAATCATTCTTCGCTTCTTCTGTTCTTTTTTTTTGCTTTCAGATTGAAACGATGAATTGGAAGCCTCTTTCCTCCCACTTCACTGCAGACGTAACGGAATCCCTCTCCAGCACGTGCGGTCGATCCACCTAGCGGAGAAGTAATGTGTATGTTTTTTTGTTGGACTAACACGGAACTTCCACCCCAGGAATCAGCATTTTTTTATTTTTTTGCTTATCCGACTTGGCGTTTTCTATAAGTAGATATCATCTTGTTCGTCAACTGCTGCCTGGGAGACGCTGAAACGAGGAGGAAGACAAGCGCGACTATGACCGGGTGACACGAGAGTTTGCAGATACTTGATTTAGGGCTGAGAATGCTTGCTTGAGGAGGGATTAGTTCGCGAGCCGGTACCCGCCCGTTGTCTAGCGAATGTGGTCGGAATCCTTTTATTGCTATTGTTGCAGTTACACTTCTCGGTATTTCAAGTGCTTCCTGTAGACCTCAAATGCAAAAAAACAGAGGTAGAGTAACCACGGAATCCTCGGAATGGAGGCCATTGATGGAGTCGCATCCTGCAGTCATACCGTGGAATTCATGCGCTTCCACGTTTTGCATGTTCCTAGTTTTCCCTCTTCGGCTAGTCAAGTTGGGCGCAGCACGCGCATTGGGGCACGGCTTTCCTTCGTCGGTCTTCTGTCTTCTGTCGACTTTCGCCTTCTCGGCGCACACAAAAAGCACTCGAGAGTCAGCAAAATTTTTGCACACTAACTTTAAATCGTGCGGGAATAAGAAAATTACTTTCCCGCGTAAAACGATACTTCAGATTTCAAGAACGTGGAAAATTAAATGGGCTGCTTTCCATCAACATTCGCCGCTGATGCACCCGACCGATGCCGGCTGCAAGTGAATGATACTTGTGCTGAAGGAGTATGGAATGACGGAAAAGGCGTAGTAATGCAAAGTTTTCAATTGCTCGAACGAACGTGTGATTTATCATGTACCATTCAGGAGCTTAAGATTTGCACGGCTCTGCCGGGAATTCAATTACCGAAGTTATGATTGAACATGGTTTCAGTCGATTCGTTATTTTTTTTCGGGGTGATTTCTGCCAGTTTAATCGTACATTGAACTTGATTTATTCTGCAATTCGAGCAGTAGATTTGTCAGCACAAATCTCCATTTCGACGTTTCCTCTTCGTCTCGTCAGAGCGTTAGCAGTTTATATTTAACTGCTAACCTGACTTAGTAACGATTTTATCACGGTTGGGACCGTGACAAATTGGTTACGAGAATTTCGCGGTAATAGAAATTGTCAAAAAATACATGTGATGGTATAGACCAATCGGAAAACTAATTCGGCCGTTGGGTGAGTCCGGACCAAAAACATGAACGCAAGTGCACTTTAGAAGTGTGTTTGGCTTGCTGATACGGAATCAGTTGACTTTTGGCATCGATTAGTAACTATTTATAAATCCTGGATCGAATAGTTTTTTGAGAGAACTACCCGCCACAATAATCTTTTTTTTTGTGGTGTGCTGACATGGTTTCTTCACCTCTCATAACTTCAAATGCCGGTTTCTAAGCCTTATTATATAAGTTTTTGAAAATCGGCTTAGCCATCTCTGAAAAAAAATGGTTGGCGCTATATAATACTCTCGTGTGTCACATATGAGACAAACATACATGGTCCATCTCGACAAACTGAGACGAATGGTTCTTCGAGTCAATTTACAAGAGTTTGGTAAAAACTTTCTATTTGAGAAAGGCTATGATTCTAATATATTCATACAATCAAGTCAAATTGAAGCAAAAAAACAATTTTTTTTATATCTGTGCTAATTCTTTCACACTTTTGTGATTTCTGGTGTTGTTTCTTCCAATGTGATTGAGATCATTTTTGTTTAAATCTGAGCTTTCAATTTTTTTCCTTTACACAAAAAATAAATTATGAATTTTTCTATGACATAATTCTACAAACGATACAATTCATATCTACTTAACTTTTCAAATGACGCAATATTTCACTCGTACAGAATTTTACATGCTCCTAATGTCAATCAAGTGCCACTGTATGGATTTATATGTATCAATGATTCATCAAGCAGATATGGGCTTCTATGGTTCAATCAATTAACTGACGTGCTTTGCGATCAGATGGTTCTTCGTTCAAGTCGCGTTGTTGTTATATGTGGATCTTTTGTTTTTTATTTCATTCGATTTCAAGTTATCAACGTGACTTTTTAAATCCCACAATTTTACATGTTTTACCTTCTTTTATAAATATAAACAAAGGTATAGAATTCGCTCTAACTTTCGAAAAATTTTCCGAGGCCCGGAGGGCCGAACGTAATACACCAATCAATTCAGCTCGACGAACTAAGCAAATGTCCGTGGGTGTATGTGTGTGTCTGCATGTGTGTTGTCAACAAAGAGGTCGGGATCTCAGAGATGGCTGAACCGATTTTGATCAAACTATTCGTAAATGAAAGGTCTTCCCGTCACCCAGAACGCTATTGAATGGTTTTGAGATCGGATGTTTACTTTTTGAGTTATACGAAGTTTTATGTCAAAATTTTCAGTTTTTTGACAGTATCTGTCACAATTGACCTTGAAAACAGAATATGTTTAGAGATTTAGATTCCGCACGGTAATACCTATCCAACAAGCCATAGATTGTTAAAATCCGTTCATTTTCAACGGAGATATCGACATTTTTGTGTAAGCGACTTTTTCCCCTATTCCAGCAGTAGAACTTTTGAGCGCTGTCTGGCAAACAAATGCTTGGGAGCAACAAAAAACACGATTTTTTATACTGTTACATATATTTGTTTCTAAGTACCCATAAGACTGTGTACAGCATGATATTTTGCATCGGACCGATTTTAGCACGGTTCGTTTTTGGCAACATAATCGTTCGAATATGACATATGTAAACCGGATGATGACAGAATTTTCGAGTTGAAAGCAGTTCCATAATTATATTGATTTAAAATACATACAGAAATAAATGCTGGAAGAACATAACACCCATATACCATTCGAATCAGTTCGTTGAGATCAGCAAATGCGTGTGTGAAAATTAATTTCACTCAATTTTTTTTCGGAGATAACTCAACCGTTTTCTACAAACTCAGATTTATATGAAAAGTCGTATACTCCCAAACAAGGTTCCTGAATTATGTTTGGTTCCGACCTCTGGTTCCGGAACTACAGGATGGTATGTGAAAAGGAATTAAAACTGTTTAGCTCATTTTTCTCGTAGATGGCTGAACCGATCTAAGATTCAAATGAAAAGTTTTAAGATTCTATAAAACATTTTGTTTTTCAGTCAGATCCAACTTCCGGTTTCGGAGATACAGGGTGATTAGTATAAAAATGTCTATTTCACATAAATTAATCCGGTTTACCAGGTTAGCAGATTTGGATAGTCGATAACCAAATAAACTTATTTCATTTTTGGTTGTATTCAGTTTTTGTTTTGGATGGCACCCAAAAATTTAATTCGCACTACGATTCGTCAAAGATGTCTACATTAATTTTCAAACATTTTGAAACAAATGTTACTCAGGTGAATTTGTCTGACTTTTATCAAATTCTGACTTCCGATTCTGCAATTGTAGGATGATAACCGGATGACGTGAATACGAATAAAATGAATGGTACAGTTTCTTTGATATTGAAGAATCTGAATTTTGGACCTGGGTTTCTGGAACCAAATTTTGAATCCGACTACTAGAACTGAATTTTGAATCTGAATTCAATATTGATGCTAGAACTTCATCCTGGATTGCCGAATTGATTACTGAATCTATGTTGTGGAACTGAATTCGAGACCAGGATTCTGGCTTGGTACTAAATTCTTAACCTGAATCCTAGTAATCTACTCTGGACCTAGATTCTACAGCTGAATGTTAGCTACAGAATTTTGGTTCAAGATTCAGTTTTAAAATTCGGATTCCGAACTCAGCTTCGTAATTCAGTTCAAAAATCTTCAGATTCTATTTTCTGATTTCAGTTATTCATCTATATTGTAGAACCAAATTCTAATCTTGCTCTGAACTGAATTCTGAAGATGGATTCTGGAGTGTATTTTTGAACTGAATTCTAGAAATACAGTTGAATTTTGAATCTAAATTATTATCCTAGATTTCGTTCTGAAATTCCAGAACTTCAGGTTCAGATCTCAGTTTCAGGATTCTGATACGGAATTCTCAACTCCGGACAGAAACTTTGAAACTGAATTCTGGTCTGATATGCATCTTCAGTTCCAGAACTCAGTTTCAAAATTCAGATCTAAGTCCGGAATTCATTTCGGAAATTTAGTTCGAGACCCCAGGTCTAGAATTGAGACCATGATTTTAGAATCCAGGCGCAGAATCAAGTTCTAAAATCCGGTTTCAGCTACAGATTCAGAATTCTGGAACTCGATTCTGGTCTGGGTTTCAGGACGAGGAACTGAAGATGAGATCTGGATTGTGAAAATGAAAAAGATTCTTAATCTGAAATCCAGAACTGAGCTCTAGAACTACTACTGAAAATTCTATCACACCTTTGCTGAACATATCTCCAGTGACGTAGAGAGAAAATTATGTTAAATGGAACAAAAGATATTCACGATCAAAAACTTATCACTCACTCATAAGATAAGCTCTTGAAAGGCGCTCCATAGCAAAGTGAGATGTGTTTACGTCTAAAAAAGCCGAAAAAAAAAATATGCGAAAATTTCCTAATTAGAATCTATCACATTGTAAACCTTCACTAAACTAATTTTTTTCACTTCCGATTTGCATATTCCAACAGATAAGTAATTCTAAAAGTTCTTTAGATAACATTTAGAGCCCTTTGAAGAACTGATTTTGTAGAATGTTCCCCATCTTTGTTCACTTTACGTTGTATTTTTCTCCAATGCAAACGACTAGCAGCTGGATGACGCAATCGCTCTTGTTTGAAGTGAAACTCACACCCGATTGTAAAACTGTAAATTACCACTCATAAATAGAACAAAATTGTTACTTTTTTCCCGTTTTATATGGTGTTCGGATTTCGATTTCTGTCCGATTTAGTATTTCTGCCTGCGTGGAAACTTTCGTAGAACACTTTCATTGTGTTTGTGACAGTTCATCATATAATTTGTGAACTGAACGTGCGGGTAGCTCGAATTTTCACGATGCACGAGCAAAATGTTGACCCCAGACTTTTCTTTATATTATAGTAGCGAATATAGAATGTGTTGAGAGCTCTTAAATCTTTTTACTATTATCAGTAAATAACAGTAATTTCCATATATAACTTGAGAAATCCAAAACTTTTCAGCTGAATATTGACACAAAGATCGTGAAAATTCACTAGATGTTGATCCGAGTACAAGAGTTCAATGAAACAATAACCTTACCGTAGACAAATGATCAGTACTGTGACGTGGCGAATGAAAAGTGAACCCTTACGATGACCCTCTGATGAGACAGAGACCAAGCTCCGACCTAACTAGTCCCACAAAAACTAAATTTCAGAAACAATCGAGAAGAACAAACTAAAAGTATTTGTTCTGTTAAACCGTTATTCCGTTCTTGTTCCGAAAAAAATACTAGAGCCAAAAAATATATTTTGTAGAAAAAAAATTCAATAGCAATGAACACTTTTAGGTATGTATTTGTACCAATAATCATTTTCTTATGTGAACTTTTCAAAGATCACGAATGTATATAACTCTTACCATTTTTCTAAAACCTGTGACCGTTCCAAAATACGCAGTTTATGTGTACACTCATGTGTACATGTGTACATCTCTAAGAACTCGATTACTTCCGTTGCTATTGGAAAGAATAGAGAACAATCATTCTTCAGAACCGTTCGCGAATGGATTTCCCATCTCTAGTTGGTGCGAAACAGCTGACTTCGACCGGCCACCCTTTACCAAGGCTGTTACACCACTGATAAGGTTTGTTTTCGATAAAAATGGCGCACCCGCATTTACTCAATGAAATAAAACCGATTTACTTAAAATTTTCTGGAAACAAAAAACTATTAATCAGTTGTCTTACGTTTCGCATTCATGCTAAACGAAATCCACTAAGCAGACGTAAAGTCAAAGCTATTTGCAACGGACTTATTTTGCACCGAAGTGCATTGTCTATCCTGACGTCCCAAACGAAAATAAATTCACGTCTTTATGACCGCAAACATATAGTAGTCATTTAAGTTTTGGTGCGTCATGGATTTGTGCTAGAAAACGCGTAAAACAATTAAAAACAAACATGTCCACTTTAGCACAAACCGGTACCCATGACGTACCGAAACCTACTAATGATTACTAATTTTCTCTGCACTCATCAATTTTGAACAACCGTTTTTTTTTTCAGTATTGTTGTGGATGTATCCCGAATTTCCTTGACATTAGCTCCGTCTTCATGATTGCCCGAAATTCCGGTGAATTTGTCGAGTTTACATCTTGTGGATCACATTTGACTCAATTTGATTCGGTTGCAAGCACAGTGGCACGATGCTAGATCAAGCTAATTCAAAACTCGTTTGTATAACATGGAACCAGCAACCTTGCCATAGATAGGGATGTTACCTGAGCTCTCGGTCAGTAAAGCTGTCAAAAAACAGGTAAGAGTCACAGAAGTGAAGCGTAGGCGACCCAATTCCTCCACCATTGAATAATTATAAGAAACTTAAAGTTATATACTCATATAAAATTTTGAATCGCTAAGTGTATCTCATTGAATTGTATAGAAACTGAATTCTTATCTAAGCTTAACTGTAGGTTACACTAGTTAATGTGGTGAATAAGTAGAACTTAACCTAACTAATCCGTGTTAAACGTAGCTTATATCAGGTGTACAACTTTGCTTCCGCCGTTTGCCGATAGGTGGCTGTACCGGCTGAGGCTGGTCAAAATACATAGATGATAACTCCTTTAAAGAGAATGTGTACAGTGCCTAACGAATTGTCATCGCCGTTTCAGTGACAGTTGTTCTTGTTTTCGTATTATTCACGATCGAAAATGTCTGTTTATGTGCCCAATTCTCGCCATTTGCGGGAAGTTTTACTTTTCTGTTACAATTCGAAAAAAATGCAACTAAAGCGCATCGAATGCTCTCAGAAACTTACGGTGATGCTGCTCAGAGTAAAAGAACGTGTCGGGTGTGGTTTCAACGTTTTAAAAATGGTGATTTCGATATCGAAGACAAACATGGTGGTGGAAGAAAAAAAACCTTCAAAGATTAATAACAATTTACTACGAGCTCTTAAAACCGGGTGAAACCATCACAGGAGATCGCTACCGGACGCAACTGTGCGCCTTAGTCGCGCGCTAAAAGAAATGCGGCCACAGTATCAAGAGCGACATGACAAAGTCATCCTCCAACACGACGATGCTCGGCCTCACGTCGCAAAAGTGGTAAAAAGTACCTGGAAGCGCTGAAATGGGAAGTCTTGCCCCACCCGCCGTATTACCCAGCTGTTGCCCCTTCTGACTTCCACCTATTCCGTTCGATGGCACACGGCCTGGTAGATTAACATTTTCAATCCTTCGAAGAGTTGGAAAAATGGATTGCTTCATGGATAGTGTCAAGAAAAGGACTCCTTTTTCGAGCCGGGATCCGAAAATTTCCGGAAAGATGGGAGAAAGTTGTCGCTAGCGACGGACAATACTTTGAATACTACATCTGTAAGCACCTTTTCGAAACAAAGCTTCAAATTTTGGAAAAAAATGGCGGAAGCAAAGTTGTACACCTAATAGCTAACCTAAGCAGGGAAATACTAAACGTTAGTACAAATAGCCACTTAGATGGTCTGCATTTACAACTAAAAGTCTAGCTAATTTGTACCGGCTCTCTATCTCCAAAAGGTATTTTTTAACTACCCTTGCACATGAAAAATAAAGTGGTTCATCAAATCGGAAAGTCTCTGTTTTTTGGTAGCGCTGCAGCAGCAAGAGTAACTTGTTAAGGCACTCTTCCGTGTGGAAATCATATCGTTGATTATTTCGAAAATGGTGCAGGAGACACTTATTTCACATCAAACGTAAATCGCTTGCCAGATCAGAAACTGCTTTGCAAAATCGATTCCTTTTTTATTAACCAATCACGATGTGATACGATTTGGTGAGCAACTTTGGGTGAAATTTTCGGGCGGCGGTTTTTACAGTGGTATTTTGCTTTGTCAACAATCAAAAATTTACGATAAAATGTACAGTAGTTTGAAATCACCACGAATAACTCAAAATTAAAGTAAAATTTAAATTAAAATGTTTGGTTTCAACGAGTACTGAAAGGAAAAGCTCATGACTCGTGTTTATCTTTCACATGCTCGGGCAACGGTTTTGACGCCGTTAGCGACATTGCATTTTCGGGTTACCAATTGGTAATTTATAAAGTGTAAAACTTTTAAATTATTGTAATTCCCGTGTGCAATCTGCAGGTGAAAAATTGTTTACTACCTTTTACGTGTCTTATTAATTTGTGTATTAAAATAAGAGTGTTGTGAATTCGTCGTACTTTAAAATCGGTGCACCGTTACAATTTTTGAAGTAAATGAATAAAACCTTACACAATTTACTCAATACCTCAACTTATGAGAATGGCTTTAGATATTCATAAGTGTGAAGTTTTATTCATATTCACGTTGCCCAGTTATGTCACTGACGTTGCCCATCCACTTTTTAAATCACAGGACAGGAGACTAATAGGGAGAGGTTGGCTCGAATCTACGACTGCTGTCTACGGCAGAAAATCCTCTATACAGGGTCAAGCAGGCGTACATTCTGAACCCGGGGCAGTGGTAATCCGAAGCTCCTATTTTCCATGTAAAAATGTCCAAAATGACACCGTAAGTCTACAAAATGAGAACCAAAACGACTGATTCTCCCATCGATGGAAAACTGATTACCGATGACATCCACGAAGCTAATCGAACTGTTGATGAGAAAAACGGCCTTGAACCGAGTTCATTGAAGACCTGATCTAAATACAGAAAAAATCATTGGATACGTTTGAAACCTTCTGAAACGATGCAGATATGTCAAGAATAAAATTTAAATTTGCGCACTAGTTAATAGTTGCCAATTTTAAAAGTATAATCCAATATTCAATAAAAGTGAATTTCCAAACACATACCGAAATTCAATTTCCAGCTTCCGTAGAATACTCTTAAGATTAAACGGTTATATTACAGTTCGTGAGCAGAATTAAACTTATTAAAACATGCAGTCGACGCTAGCAATTTCATTGAATCGTATGTTGTTAAACACAACAGAGTTTTATCTTCCAAACATGACCCATGTGACGATTGGGCTAAAACGAGTACGAGAGCTTGCGTACCATTTGGTAAAGAAACTCTCACCTCTAGCAACTGGCACTTCTCACAAGAAAACAATTTCCCCGGTGCTGCCTGTCTGCGGCATCTCCTCCGAGGTAAGAACTTCCGAGCGTATCGAATTCCCGCTTTAAACCAGTGATGCTGAATTCGACAGAACCCAACAAAATGCGCTACGATCGGAATCAGAACCTGCACCAGAATAGCCGGAAACACTTCTTCACTATTCAATTAACCCTTAAAGACACACCCCAACACTAACTGGGCTGCTTGGATCGGTAGCAAAAGTTGGCGGAATTTGCATCCTTTTACAACCTCAAACCTCGTGCATTCGAGCCACCGCACCGCAAGGAGTAGGCGGCAAAGCTGGGGCAACCTCAGCAGCACATGTATCCCGGTTTCATGAAATTTCACTTTCAGCAGGTACACACACCTACAACCTACAACTACAACACTTCAGGTGCAAGCCAGCGCCAGCAAAGTTCCGCAGTTGTCTTCGCTATCGGTTCGTGCCGAGAAGCACTTGAAAGTTTCGCAACTTTGACACAGCTCCCGGGGTTCCACCGCATCGATGCGATGCGAACTTTCTGTCTTGTATCTGTACCAACTGCCAGAACTGAACGCAAGAACTAGCTGTGCGGTACCAATTGAACCCAAGTACGCTAGAGGTCCTACAAGCATTACAGGAAAAAAGAAAAACACACTCACACACACGAGAGACTTCTTGGGTGGGTTTGAAAGTCGACCACACGACAAACAACATTACGCTCCTCTTGCACACCGCCTGGGACTGGGAGTTGTAAAGTGATATTGCGTTGTTTGTTGCGGAACCGACGAAAATTTGTGTGATGAGCGCTCCTCCGAACAGGAGGTCGAATGATGATGGCGAAGTGCTTCGATGGGCTGTTGTTGGGCACTTTGGCATCCTGACACCAATGGAGGCAATGGCGGTGGTGTTTTGGTACGAACTAATTTCTTTTATTTGATATATTCTGAAACCAAAATCGTTTTATATTGATGCCTCTATTACGATTTATTACTTGGAATTATTGTAACGTAGTTTACAAAATCCTTTATTTCAGCTCAAACAATGATTTTAACAAGTACATTCAGATAAGTGAGGAAAACTCTGTTCTATTGAATTTTCAGATTTCAATTGAATTTTTGTTATAGAACTGGTTCAAAGATCTTCACCTCGTTAGTAAAAAAATAATGTCAAGGTAAAAATATCACGGAAAACTGACCTAGATTTTAGTTTATTCAAGCAGTGTATGAAAAATAAAATTTGAGCGTCTCTACCCGAAGAATACCATAGAAGAAATCGGTTGATGGATTTGTAGCGCTCTAAGCATTGTCAATTGCAAAGGCAAAGAGTGCAAATTTCAATCGTTGCCTCGAAAAATTTATTCAAATACGACATAATATCGTTATCATTGGAATTCACCGCCATTTCACAACTTATGTATTTATAGATTGCAATTTATGAAGAATTAGGTTACCCAAAAAAATAAAGTTCGTCGTGGAATCTCGCCTTACGTTTGCTTTTTTCAAAATGAACGAAAATTGCCAATTTTTCATGGGTTCACCTTCACCCGCACTGACGCAACTACCCCTGCAGCATCAATCATAGTAACCCATGAGTCAGCAGACAAAATTTGACAGCTCTATCAGTCGAACTCTAACAGTGATGGCAAAAACTGTGAAGCAATTCCGTTCAAAAGTGTGCGCGTTCAAAGAACGACTATGAGTGACCGTGTAGAAAACGGGTAACGTGTGGCACTTAAAATACACCGGATACGCCCGTTCCGGCATCTGCAAAATCTTGTCACTATTAGGAAGAAAGCTTGGCTCCGGCCGGCCGACGACCCTGAGCGACAAAGAAGCTGAAGTGAAAAAGTACTTGGCGACCGTGAACATACATGTCAGGAAGCGGAAGTGAACTCCAAAATGAAGTTCATATAACAAACCAAGCTCCTCAAAAAGGTGCTGCTGTGACTGACAATACGACGTTCAAAGCCGCTCTTCTTTCGCTGCGGACAGTGTTATTTATAGTACGAAATACCAAAATTTCAGAACAAAATGATTCACATGACGCGGTGTTCTGGCTGGATCTGGCATCGGCCCACTACTCGCAGCGATCGTTAGAGGAGATAGAGCGACTGAATATCGATGTGATACCCAAATCGGTGAGACCGCCCAACGTTCCTCAGCTGCGTCCCACCGAGAATTTCTTGACCAAAAAAAAAGCAAGCGTAAAATCTACTCCAACAGTTTTGTTGCGAAATAAGGCGGGTGGGTAATGTCAGAGACATAACAGGATGTCGTGAATACGAAAAAACAGGCACGCTCCCATCACTTTTCCGAATATCAGTTAGTTGATTGATTGTATGAATTGTGCAAGCTTTCCCCTTTTTCACTAATAGAGCTTGAAGCGATGCACCTACATTAAAGTACAAATTAGTTACATTAAACAGCTACTATTCTACAACTATATGTTTCAAACTTGAAACAATTCCTTTTTAATTTGCTAGTACAGGGGGCTAGGTATGACTAATTTGTAGTTTATTTTTATTGAAGCTATGAAGTTCGAAGATATCTGATCCTTCTCGAAATTTCAGTACGAGACTATTGCAATGGCCTGGTCTGAAATGTATCGACGATCTTCGGTATGCAAGAGTAATTTTAATAATAATAATGATAATATTAATAATAATGGTAATAATAATAATTTAAATCTTGTGCGTCGGCAACAGTTGCTCAGAAAATGGTAGGAAAGCGACAAAATTCAACTAGTTCTTTATGATGATCTTTAGCACTGAAAAGTGCTTTGAATTGTCTGAAAAGCACTGAAAAGTGCTTTGAATTGTCTGAAAAGCACTGAAAAGTGCTTTGGATGGGCCTTTCTGGACTTTTGGCTGCCTTTCTACTGGTTTTCGGTGCCATCGTGCTGACGGTGTCTCGTACGTTCAGAGTAGCTGCTTTAACTTAAATGACGCTATTTCTCACACCACATTTCATTTTATACCTGCTACTGGCAGCGGTGTACGGACAGCCCCTTTGCCAAAATTCCTTTTCTTGTTCGCAGAACGGGAAACAGTGAGACGACAGGTCCTCGATGTTGCTCTCGTGTGTGTCTTGTTTCGGGAACTATTGCTCAGCAAATTATAGGAAAAATGAGCCACTCAACTTTTATATGAATGCTCTTGTATTGAAGCAGACATATCGCGTTCTGATTGGCTGGTGCTGTCATGGGTTAAATCAAACAGGTTCTTCAATAGTGTACTATTGAAACACTTCAATGTTGTTACAATACACGTTCAGGTTGAAAATTTTCGATTCTATTGGTAGTTAGATTATATAAATCCTTCCACTTATGAATTATCCTCTTTGATACTCGTTTATACTAAACATTTCAGAAAAGTTTAACATTGAATTATTTGAGGTTATGTCACACAACTGAAAATTTTATTATGAAATTGTGATCATACTTCCGATGGCATATAGTAAGAATTACGTTGATTCATTAGATACAACAGGAGATATTCACGATCAAAAACTTATCACTCTCTCAGAGGGTAAATTTTGAAAAGGCGCGCCCTGGTAAAGTAAGTCGTATTCACGACAAAACTGAGGAGAAATTGATAAATAAAATGATAAATAAAGAGAGATCCCAAAAACATGCCTACACGCATGTTTTCGTCCGCCAGGGCCAGGCGCGTATACAGAAGGTGTTTTGGGGATTGAAACCCTCCAAAAATAAAAAAAAAATATTATATTATATAAACTTTTCTCTTTAAATAATAATGTCAATTATAAAATGAATAATTTCCAAAAAACGACTTTATCAACCAAAAATTTTTCATGTAATTACAATACATATTTCCATTCGTATAGAAATTGAATATCAAAAGCAACTTTCTATCTTAGCTTTTTTATCACTCTCTGAAAAAAGTCGATTATTTTTAATGCAAACGTTTCAATCTAAACTGTACAAGGATACAGCGAATCGTCACCCGGTAATTTCTGTGCTGTTGTTCGCCTTCATCTTCAAGCTAAAGTTAATTTTGGATTGCAGTACACTGTTTCGGCTTAGATGAATATTAACTAGCGGAGACATACGCTGGTCTTTTTATTTTATATCAATTATTCGGCACAGCTTAGAATCTTAAGGAAAAAACGGAGCAGGCTTAGGTATCTTATTTATGTATAACTCAAGAACTCCTGTTCTTTTTCTCACTGTTACTTTGATAACCTTTTCATTGAGGAAGAGTTTCATTATTGGAGGATAATGAAGAATTAGGCATCTAACACAGCACGGCGTTTTCTTCTTCCGTACCAGCACTAGTAAACTTTATAAAAATTTGCACCTCGCTTCGCCATAACTTTTGAAAAAATTCTCATTTAATTGAAAATTTTTCACTTATCGCGCTGCAATACCGGAACCAAAAGTCGGATCTGGAGCAACGTTTTGGGAACTTTTTGAAGAATTTCAAGACCCGAGAAAATTGAGTACGCTTTTGCTCAAATATTGGCACATATTGTCTTGTAATTCCGGAACCGGAAGTCGGATAAAAAAGAAAGTCAATAGCGATCTATGGGATCATAAGGCCTTCGTTTGAATCTGAGTTTATGAAAACCGGTTCAGCCATTTTTGAGAAAATCGTGCGAAATTATTTTCCTTGAATATTATCATATTTGGAGTTTCACAAAACGTTTTTTTTTTCCAAAGGGCGAACAGCAAAATGATAACAACCTAATTTGGAGGCCTCCAGTATCATGCTTCAGAATTCAATTCCGAACGACATCGCGAGAAACAATTTTAAACTATTTACGAACTTCTAAGCGAGGGCATATATGAGAGAACCATATTACCCGATAACATGTTGTCATACTCTTTCCTCCGATGTAATCCCATTTCGGGCTTTCACCTTCCCACAGCACAATACATCAAAATAAACAAGATTAAATTTGTCACGTTGGCTGAAATCACGAACTCGCACTCGGAAGGAAAAAAAAAGTTTACTCGGTGATATGGCGGGAGAAAAAAAAAATCCAACCAATTTCCGTCGCCATCAGTTCGATCTGTTTGCCGTCAAAACCCTTGACTCGCCTCCTGTTGGATATGAGTTATTATGTCTACTTATTTCGATACCAGTTGCAGGCAACCGACCGATGCAAGAAAATCCAGAGGAAATCTCAACCAGCCAAGACGAATCGAGTTCTATTTCTTTTGCGGTAGACTTCATCCAGCAAGTGAGCGCAGCAAAGTTATTGGAATGTTTTCCAATTTTATTTGCAACCAATACATCTTCGATTCGGGAAAAATTTCTTTTTTATACACTCTTTGGTCTCAGTCACAGTTGCTGTTGCTGGCCGAATGCTTCCAGTGTTAGCGGGAAACTACTTACCAATCTTTCAATGAGATTTTTCCCGATTCTTCACCGGCTTGTTTTTCTCGGTCGGTTTTCTTTTTTTTTCGTTTCTGCCAACTGCCGCATTGACATCAATTTGCACAAAAAGATGCTACATCTTTCTTCGCAAAGCCAACGATTCCTAAACTGTGTGTGAATGGCGTCGTCGTCGTCGTCGTTGGCAGCGGTTGCAACTCCAACCATAAACGTACGTAATTTCGGGTATTACAGCATATCTCACACACATGAACACAGGAGGATTTTTGTTCGAATTGTTGGATATTTGGCATGGCCTTCGGTACGATGGAACTTTGGTAGTGGGAGGAGGCCAAGCGAGAAAAAATTGGCAAAAGTATCGCCTTCCGACCAAGCGCATATTCAATGGCGAGAAACAGCGAAAGCGCCATAAAAATGATATTTGAACTCATGAATCAGAACACAGAAAGTTTGTCGGAACTGCAAACCTGGGAAGAGGCAGAGTACGGAGGGCAAAATCCGGAAGAGATAAACAGGAAGATGTGCGATGTTATGTAATTCTAGTGTAACCGAACAAACGGTGGCAGTCTCGAAGTCCGTAGGTAGAAACCGGCAACAATGGCAACATTGTGTGGGAGGCAGGGAGGAGGTTTGTGTGTAGTCGAGAAGTGCATGTATTTATTATAGACGATGCTGCAATTTTTCAAAGTTAGCCAAATCGGTGGAGAAAATGCTCTGCTCGAGAGACGATGTTTTTTTTTTTTGGCACCGTGACGTTCTGACAGCGATCCAATTTTTCCACTATCGGGTATTTTAAAAGTTTTATTGAGACGTTAGCTAACAACAGTTGAAGGCAATAAATCTTGGAATTAGAATGGTTCTTCTTCTTACAGTGCTAAGTTCTCCGAGTTCCGTCCGACAGTCCTGACAGGTTGTTGTTGATCTTCAAAGTTTGGGTTTTTTTTTTGTCTGTGACATAATTCCTAGTTCTAGTTAGTTTGAAACAAAATTTATCAGAGAACATTTTTTCTTGTTTTCGTATTCTGGCAACGTTTCTAGTTTTCTTTTTGAGCTGTTCAAAATAAACTATCCAATCCCGAACCACCGGCTGATTCAATGTCGAGCCATTCATTAATGTACACCGAAGTGAGCTGAAAACCGAACGACTATATAAAATTTCACTTTGAAAAACGGAAAACGTTCATCGTAAAAGCCAGTGCCAGCATAATCGTTACTGTGCACAGGAAACGAGCTCCAGTCAAAAGGTGAAAACCTACAACCGCTCCACAGCTCAACGTGCTACCGGAGTCAAAATTAACAAATCCCATCCAGTCAGTGCTTCGGGTGCGAACGAAACGGTGAATATAATTATTTAATATTCAGTAGATATAAATAGAAAGTTTAAACCGACACCAGGCTCGGTCGGTGTTGACTGATTTTCTTCCGTTTGTGTTCGTTCTGCTGTTTCCGGCACGGTGCTGCCCACTTCTTGGGGGTGGTAGGTGAAGCCCTTCGGGAAAACTTTCGCCTGTCTCGGTTGTCTCAAGCCGCTTTCTCACGCTTTATTTTTGCCAACCAAAGTAAGCACGGTGCAAAGGAAACGGTAAACAGATTTTCCCATTGTTATTTATTCAACAATACTTCGACCTGGTATTGTCATCCGCAGTCCTGGCGGTCGGAGATGGGTGGCAAGGTAAGTTACGACGAAAAGCGGAAACATCAAGCCGGTACCCGAATCACAGGTACCGTTTAGCGAGTGTAAATTGATGAAACTAAGTTTGATTATTTGTTTTCCATTTGTTCGGAAATCAAACTGAACTGACAGCGAAAAAGGTTAACTGCGACGGTTGGAACCTGAATCACCGGAAATGCAAATTGGCTGCTGGCAACGGTAAATGCATTTTTTGCATTTACTGCAAAGCACAAGACGAAACCCCGCCCACAACAAATAAATTCTATTCTACAAATGCATGACAGAAAATTACAAATCAATTTAGCAGTAAGCTGACTGCATCCGATTTCGTCCGGGTTTCGGTCCGGAGTTGGAACCGAACCTTTTATCCCTACTACCGGTAGGTGTAGGGAAGTTGGCTCTGCAACCGAATGGCATCTGAAGAAAAGGAAATGTGCATGCAGTGTGTGCGAAAAAACTTTTCACTTATGAATCGGATAAAATTTATGGCCAAACTTTTCAACCCAAACATAAATCTATTCGCATCCCCGTTCGAGATTGGTAACTGGAATGCGTGCTGCCGAGATTTGGCGTAACTTTGGACATTCCGAAGATCGCTAATTTTGAAGTCGAAATGGCATAACACAATTGATAAGCTGCCCGGTTAGGTACACAACCGATATTGGTTAGTTGTATTATATCCAACTGGTTCATAGGAAAGAACATAAGGAAATGTTAAATAATAAGTACACTGAAGTCTTTTTTATGCGAGTTTACGTACCCGCATAAATAAAGACCGCATAAAAATAGACCTTAGTGTAATCTGTTCTCGAATTTCGTAAATGAAAAAGACAAATTTGCTCAGTAATGCATTTCATATCTGGAAGTAATACATAAAACCTATCGAGAATATTTTATTAAGATGAAAAAAAATATCTTGCTCATACTATTCATTATCTATCATGAAGTACATCAAGAACAGTGTTGCGAAAAAAACAAAATTTCGAAAATCGCGACTAAAATTGTTCACAAGTGATTTCTAGAAAAATCATCGATCAAAAAACTCACTGCAGAAAGGTTCAGTACTGATTATTAGACAATGCGATTCTTACTAAAACTGATTTTGCATAGCAAAAAATCAGTTGTGAAAAGTTCACTAGCGCAGCTCAATGATATTTTAGAAAATAAGTTAATTTATTCAATAGAGATTTTTTTGTTGAGGAAAATATAATAATTGAATCTTTCAACATCGAAGTATCATCTGAGACTCTTCTCCCTTTCGATTATCTCTTTAACGAGATTTCTGCGGGTGAAAATTCGTTCTCATGTTTCGCTAACGCAAAAAATTACTTGTGAGCTTCGAGGTTCAGAGTTTTGTGGATGCTTGTTTCAAGAATGAAAATATCGTTAGTGATTTTTTCAGTTACATGAACTTATTTTTTCACGAGTTATATTTTAAACAAACTTTTTCTGATCATGATTTTCCCATCACAGATCAAAATATAATACCACATTAAAAATACTACTTTTTAAATATTTTTACCATCATTTCCGGAATTTTCGGGAAATGAAATCATCAATTCATCAGAAAACATGAACTCCAATCTGTAACAGTTAGAAGCCAATTTTAAAATACTTTTTTTGAACTTCGACGGTATAGCTTTTTCCAGTACAGCTGAAACAGTTCATATGGCAATTAACCAACATAACCTGCAAATTCAAATAATTTCCAGTACAACTTTGAGTGCTAGAACCGGAGGTCGGACTTATATATTATACATATATTTTTTCTTCGGTTTTTTAACGATATCAAACTGACTGGAGATTATAAGAGGAGAAAGAATATGAAATCATAGAACCATAGTACTCAAGGAAGAGCAAGGATGTGAAGAATAAAGTACGGAAAAGTGAAACGTGACAAGGGTCATTTAAGTAAGCAGAAGGCTTCTCGTATCTAAACTTTTACCTTCTACCAGAGGAGTCGAACTTGGGCATCTTAGCGATACGAGTCATCCGAGTCTCTGATATGTCAGAAAGTAAAGGCAAAAGTAAAGCTACGAGAAGTTGTCACATTCTGCCCACGACGGTTTCTCACACAATGTGTTTCAAAAAAAAAAAATTTACAAAGATTAGTATTTAATATGAGTTTATTTGGTCCTAGACTATCTTGATATGCAAACTTCATAGAAATTTATTAGCCAATTTAAAGAATCTTTATCACATTGTTACGTGTGGGAAAAAAACCTGTATACCGATTTGAGTTTTGGAAAAAATGGATGAAATTCAGCAAATTATTTATGGAACTATCAATGGTTTATTTGGTTACAGACTCTCATGGTCTGCAAGCTAGAGAATTTTACTAGCCAATATAAAAGGTACAATCTGAAGAACGTGAAGATCCAGAAAACTCTAAAAGATTTGTGCCACAAACGAATGATATTCCACACTCCTCACATTCCTTCACTAACTCTAGGAGAGTATGCTGCCCCTTCATACAGCTTCCCTTCTTCTCCTATAACATAACAAAATTTTATTACAAAAAAAATATTGTCACTCAATTTTCTCGAAGACGGCTGAACCAATTTTCACAAGCTTATATTCAGCTTGCCAGCGTCCTATGCGTTGAACCGCCAACCCGGGACAATTGGGTGATATATCTTTTTTGAGCTAAAGCGAAAAATATTAGAGAGAAACGTTAACCACTTAGTTGTTGGACAATTATCTGCCATCTGAAAACATAAATTCGAACAAATAATGTTTAAGCGATACGAAGTTCGATATATATATATATATATATATATATATATATATATATATATATATATATATATATATATATATATATATATATATATATATATATATATATATATATATATATATATATATATATATATATATATATATATATATATATATATATATATGCAGAGATCATCCTTTGTAATCGCATCATGTAAGAACGAATGGACGGATTTACATGATTCTTTTTTTGTTTGAACAGTTTCTATCCCCACAGGGGTTCGTACATCAAAAACTTTAGAAAAACTTGCTGGGAAAGTGGGAAAAATCCAAAAAGTTGTTTTGTATGGACAATGGAATTATCCGCTGAAAAAGTCGCCAATGATTGCTAGATCTACGATTGATGTTTGGCGCGCAACGAGTTGCATAAGTGCTTGGCCGTTGAAGGAAAGAATACTAAATCGTTGAAAAAATTGTTTGGCGCGCAACGAGTTGATTAGTGTGGATATTTCACATGCATACTTGTTTCACGTGATTCTTCATTTCGAACCACGTGTTTAATTGTGTATTAAAATTATTGCTTTAGTAATGCATATGACTGTTCTAGAAATACCGCTGTAGGCAGAAGAAAAAGTTCTGATATCGTTCACCAGTGGATTGTGGATTGTGTGTAATTGAGTCAGATTAATAATATTTGTCTTTGCGAAACAATGAAAAGTTTGTGCTGTAGAAGCGCTAAGGTCAAATTAAGAGATTTTCCTTGCATTTAACTTTCGAATGATTTAGATTACACAAACGCCGTGAGACAATTGTTCTACATTTCTTCGCTCCACCTCCACCTTTGAGTATTTCACGGCCCTTACCAAAATAGATACAGTTTTGCAATGATCTGCACTGTGTGGAATTTACCAAGCGAGAATCGCAAGATGACAATTATCGCAGAAAATCGAATCGATGATTCGACTTGATCATTCTCATACTAGGTTACAATATTTCAAAACCCTGGTCTCTCTAAGTCACTAAAAGTTCCTTCGTAGCTACAAATATCTACTTTATTAGAGCTCTAAAGTACGTGTGGCACTTTTTGTCAACTTGAACGTACAGAACAAGTTCTGAGAAAACATTGGCGATGCCTAAAAACTACACCATTTCACATGATTTTGGGTGATGTTATATATATAGACGATATAGATATGGACGAAATGAGATTTCAACAGGATAGTGTTACTTTTCATATTTCGGCCAAAACAATCGACTTATTGAAATAACATTCCAATGACAACATCATTTAAAGAAATGGACCGGTGATTTGACACCGCTCGATTGTGCTTTTTTGCGGGGATACGTGAAGTCATAAGTCATAGGTCGAGCAACGATAGATGCTTTGGAAACCAATAGTCAACGTGTCATTGCTTAAATACGCCCTCGAATGTTTGAAAAAGTAAACGAAAAATAGTCATAGCGGGCACATGCCCGAAATCATATTTAAACGTTAAATTCCAAGGAATTATCTACCAAATACAAAACAAAATTTAGCCATTTAATAATTTGGCATATGTTTCATTTAAATTTCGAATCAGCAAGCTCTCAAAAAAAACTCCTGTATAATGTTCTATTTAAAAAAAACTATAGTTTTTGAACAATGAATTAAGATCGATAATGAATTTAAATGAATTCGCTAATTTTCATTATAGAGATAATTGAATTAAATATCCTTCCTTTAGATCGCAACTTATTAAACTTGATGTTTAGGAACGAAACTTGATTTTTTACAAGGCAAATCGCTAAGCTGCACAAATAACTCAAATTAAACTGATATGACCTGATAAATGGAAGATGAGAGGCAACACGAGTTTCCTGTTTTTCATAAAAATGTATGCCATTTTTATCAAAATTTGTGGTTAAATTTTGGAACCTTATCATATAAGAGATTTTGTTTGGCTTTATATCAGGGGTGCAAATAAGCAAATTTTTTGATTCACAGTAAATAAAAATAGTCAGTATTATCTTTTCATATCACATATTTATTGTAGACATTATAATGAATTTTGAAACGAATGATTTTCGATATCAGTATCACTGTCTGATTCTCTTGATAACATTTCGACAAAGTTAGGCTCGTTTTAATACTTCTCTGTGTTTATTAAACAGGTTTGAAGTTCAAATGGCTGTCACTTACGATTCTGGTGATGTAATGGTATACGTGACATAAACTTCAAAACTGATTACCGTTCAATTTTCTCGGATATGGATTATCCGATGACAATATTTTTAGGCTCGTGAGATGAGTTCATTCCGTCGATCGCATCGGAATTCCATGCTTCGTGAAGTATTTGAAATTTATTCATCAATATCGTCGTGGTGGAGTAATATTATCAATGAAAACAGTTAATAATATTAACATCCATGCTGCAATGAATTATAGTTATAATGATGAGGAAAACATGTCCAGTCACAAAGCATGCTATGCAACTGATTAATATTACCCTATTTAGCTTGAATATCATACACAGAAGAAATAGGAGTGCAGGATTTTGCTACGCCAATTAATACGCACCATTCAAACGCTGCACCAAATGCTGCGCTCCTGTTACTTCTATAAATCAAATTCATGTGAAAATGGGGTTTTATTGGGTTTCATCTACATAGTGCATTAACATCATCATCGGCATCAACCAGCTGGAAATAAAATAAAGTCTTTTGTCGCTATAATCACTATTTGGTGTGGTATATGTTTTACTAATTTTGCATTGCATGTTGCTATTGCGCAGTGAAAAATGTTAAATTGACATTATCAATGTTGTTACGAACCAAACTGATTATTTCCATTAAACCTTCATCTAGCATTCATTTCCCCCTCTACTAGTATTCATTTTATTGCAAATTAAACAACAGGTTGTGGAATAAAACACGGTTTGTAACAAACCAGAACATGTGTTGAAACTTCGTAAATCGTGCTGTAACGGAACCGATTTTTTCCCAACTCGGGTGATAAGGACTGTTAAAGGAGCATTCCTGAAAGTTACAAATAGACAATTTTCTCCAATTGGAGCACCCTCATGTATATAAATTGACAAAAATCATTGATGTACGTGCTCCTTATATATTCCTTATCATCCATCACTAAACTTCCCAAAGATATAAAATTGGAAATTGACACGCGGTAGTTAATTCCTGTAGGATTACTGTTGTCACTCACTTTCACACCCCTCATTTGGATCAACGATTTTTGACGTAAATCAATCGGCACTTTTGTCTTATCTTGCTTATATATGATGTTCTTCCACAATGCTCAAAGCTGATCGAATCGTCCAGTGATTAGATCTTATAGGAATCACTGATAATAGTAGCCCAAAATCACTAACTGTGACGGAAGATCAGTATTGATTTTGATGAATGTGATTCAAAGATCACTTATCAACTGTTCTTAAAAAAATCAGGAGTGATCTTTATTGTGAAAGATTACAAGCGATCATCTACGCTAGTGATTACGATTTGAAGATTTGTTGATCTTGATTTTTCCATCTTCGAAGTTAACAGTTTCACTGCCTGTAAAGTTCAAGAATTCAACTGCAGGATCTTCTACATATGGGTGTCGCTTTCTAATTAGATGCATGCATTTGTCAAAATGATGCCTAAACTATTCGTAGATTCTCATCAAAACGTTCTATCAAATGAGCATAAAATTCAAACTCGTCATTTTTTTTTTCAATGTATTCCTGATTCTGTTTATATATTCGACATAGGAGGTAATTTGAAATGTATGTGTGAGACCGAAATAATATCCTATGTATGCCAAAACCGAACTTTCCTCAATAGAAATCGTTTAAAGTTATTTTGTGCGCCAAATCCGGGCAACAAATTTTGAATGTGATAACCGGATAAAATCTTAGCCGGTACTTTCAGAGCAAATGTGTTGATTTTTGCATAGAAGCTTGATACGCGCTTCCCACGGCAGCGGAATTCAATCCACATATTGAGTGTTTTGTAAAATGTAAAATCTAACAGATTCAAAGTCGTTTGTCGTATTAATTAAACATATGCGCTTGCAACCCACAATTTAACCTACACCTTTTTTGAGACCTAAAAGAATTTGGAAAACTGGATATTTATGACGAATTAAACTCGATAATCAAAGTGTAAAAAATAACTTCAATTATCGTTATTATTTGAAAAGCATTTTAATATAATTAAAACTACTAACGGTATTACTATATTTAATTGTATATCATATTTGAATGGTTTTTATGTATGACCACGCAAACAATTTTAAATGAATTTCAAGGTGGTGTTGAGTTCCCCATTTTTGAAAACCTGATCATTAATAATTGCGCCTTACGCCAAGAAAAGTAATTAAACAAGTCTCAGAAAACACAACCGCCAAAAATGTAGGGTTTAATATTCTTACAAAATTGTATAAATGTTATATTGTAATCGGGAACTTATCGGGGAGTTAAGTCACTTGAACCTTGGCGTTCTTGGCTAAATGCACTGAGACCGTACATAAATGCTCGAACGAGTTTTTGAGAGAGCAGCTAAAGTTCTTCGCTTGCGCTTGGTTATCTTTTAAGGAAGAGAACAAATTTGTCTAAGTGCAATATGCATAGGATCTGCTTCTACTCCGTGTAACATACAGTTTCCTTAATTTAGAAAATAATTTCAATTTTAGTCCTGTTGCCCAATTTCTTAATTCACGGTGTTCAGTTTTTTGAATCACAATCGGAAATCTTGATTCACATTTTCGTGCGCAAAATGAGCTTATTTCCACCTCTGCTTTAAATTATAACTGTTTTACCTTTTTTTACATATATAAAAAATAGGTATAGAATTCGTTCAAACTTTAGAAAAAATTTCCGAATATACCAATCGATTCAGCTCGACGAACTGAACAAATGTCCGTGTGTGTGTTGTCAACTAAGAGGTCGAGATCTCAGAGATGGCTGTACCGATTTTGATCAAACTAGTCACAAATGAAAGGTCTCCCCGTCACCCAGAACGCTATTGAATGGTTTTGAGATCGGATGTTTACTTTTTGAGTTATACGAAGTTTTATGTCAAAATTTTCTGTTTTTTGGCAGTATCTGTCACAATTGACCTTGAAAACAAAATATATTTCCAGACTTCGATTTCACACGGTAATACCTATCGAACAAGCTATAGGTTGTTAAAATCCGTCCATTTTTAACGGAGATATCGAAATTTTTGTGTAGGCGACTTTTACTCTATTCCAGCAGTAGGAGTTTTGAGCGCTGTCTGGCAAAGAAATGCTTGGGAGCAACATAAAACACGTTTTTTTATACTGTTACATACATTTGTTTCTAAGTACCCAAAAGACTGTGTACAGCATGATATTTTGCTCGGACCGGTTTTAGCACGGTTCGTTTTTGGCAACATAATCGTTCGAATATGGCATATGTAAACCAGATGATGGCAGAATTTTCGAGTTGAAAGCAATTCCATAATTATATTGATTTAAACTACTTACAGCAATAAATGCAGAAATAACATAACAGCCATATACCATTCGAATCCGTTCGTCGAGATCAGCAAATGCGTGTGTGACAAAGAATTTCACTGAATTTTTTCGAAGATGACTCAACCGTTTTCTACAAACTCAGATTCATATGAAAAGTGGTATACTCTCAAACAAGGTTCCTGAATTATGTTTGATTCCGACCTCTGGTTCCGGAACTACAGGATGATATGTGAAACGAGATTAAAACTGTGTAACTTATTTTTCTCATATATGGCTGAACCGATCTAAGATTCAAATGAAATCTATGAATCATCTAAGATTTAAATGAAAAGTTTTAAGATTCTATAAAACATCTTGCTTTTCAGTCAGATCCAACTTCCGGTTTTGGAGATACAGGGTGATTAGTATAAAAATGTCTATCTCACATAAATTAATCAGGTTTATCGGGTTTGCAGATTTGGATAGTCGATAACCAAATAAACTTATTTCATTTTTGGTTGTATTCAGTTTTCGTTTCGGAAGACACAGAAAAATTTAATTTACGATTCCTCAAAGATGTCTACATTGATTTTCATACTATACAGCTACTCAGGTGAATTTGTCTGACTTCGGCTACACCGAATTTCGAATTTCGGTTCCAGTATCGAATCGTTTCTCAAAGCTCAATCGTTTTCTAAAAAAAAGCCAATTCGAATTTCAGAAACAAAAGTTCAAATTAAAATAAATCTAATTTTATCCAATTCTGACTTCCGATTCTGGAATTGTAGAATGATGAATTTTTAAAATTCAAAGCGATATAGAAGATGACAATCCCGAAAGGCTTTAAAGTTGGACGAATCGATTTGAGTTATGCTGGTTCCTCAATACCGGCTCTGGAAGTACCTTTAATTACCCTAAACTCTAAAGTGGAAATTACTTCGACATATCATGAAATATTTAATCGATTGTTACACTTTTAGATTCAAATTCGATCCGATTTGCAGTTTCGAAATTACAGAGTAATGAGTAATTAAAATCTCAAATTGCCACTTAAAACGACGGACATTAGAATAATGTCATGAAAACTGAAACCGAAGAATATTCATGCAAAAAACACATGCGGATTGATAAAAAAAAGGTATCATCTCACTGATAGGTGGATTGAGCAAGTTTTTTAGGTATTGCCGTCGGATAAATTTATACAATCAACAGCAGCATATTTTAGGTTGGTTCTCCAGCTCGTCAGTGCAAAAAAGAATGAATGTTCTTTCAAACATAACCGACTGACGACTATAGTTTCAGCTGTGATCTAGAACGTAAAATACGAATCTCCATTCAGAACAGATTCGACTTTAGAAAGCCCTACTGGTACGTAACACGTTCATCGGTCAATAAATGCAGTATCTTTTTCGGACTACACGCACCTTGGACCCGTCAGTGTCAGTCAGTCAGCAGCAACTTATTGTATTTCTTTCGATTACAACCATAATCGTAAACACAAATCAGTCCCCATAAGTGTGACAGTAATGATTCTTTCCACGAGTTATTTTTCCAAAGACATATTTTTTCTACTTTCCCAACAATACGAAGAGCGAACAAACGATCCAACTTTCTGTCGGCCACGAGTCCTTCTCGAAAAGGAGTGGTTCCGCGATGGACCACCACGACGTTTCTTCCTGGCTAGTAACTGGGAACTGGTATTTCAGTAACTTTAAGCTACCATCTGTTAACGAAAAAAGGGAAACAGAGGAAAAAGCATACTTGGCATCAATTCAGACCACTTTAACCGATGGAGATAGAAAAGGAGAGAGAGAAAAAATGGCAGCCAAAACTAAGGCTATTATTGGAGCAATCTGTTGCTTTCCGGTTTGAGCTATGGCACGGCAGCAGCTAGGCTGACAGAAAGGCGGTTTTGGACTGTAATCAATAAATAGAATCCTTCGGTGGCTGGCGGCACTAAGCGGGCTGTAGCTCGTGACAAAAGAAGGCGCAACATAAGCAGTAAAAACCCCACCAGTAAATAGCACCAGTTCCCAGCGATACACTTTCCGGTCGGTTTCGCGAGTGCCACTGGATGCTGCCAAACTGGGCAAGCAGAAAAAAGAAATAAAAGAGCTATATTTGAGCCGTACGACTTCCTGTTGCATCACCACTTACTCTGACACGGCGAGCTCGTAGCCGGATTTCACCCGGTCACATTCTGCGGTAAATGGTGGCGGATTATTTCAATTACAAATCGTCGACAGGCAGAGACCGTCGGATGAAAATATTATCACCATTATTTATCTCCCCATGGGAACCGTAGTCCAGGACGGAGGGGGACGAGAGTCACGTTTTGCTCATATAGCGATTCGAGCTGGTAATCATCGTACGCGTGGCTTCTGCCAGTGAATCTTCCCGAACGTGGCTGGCAAATATGTTATCCTGACCGAGAGGGGTGGTTGTGGTTGCGGTGGCATCGGGACGCAACGAGAAAAAAAAATGTATATATCTCTATACACTCGTTTAGTCCTTGCCAGCGACGTCGACGTCCTCGTCGTCGTCATCATCATCGTTCCCGTTGTAGCTGTTAAACGCTTATGATCAAAAGAATTTGCTCTGGTTGTGCCTGGGTGCTAGTGTTTTTTTTTTCTTCTTCTTCATCGTTGAATTGAGAAACCCCCACTGTCGAAAATCGCTTTCCTTTGTACGGAACGGAAGGGAACAAGATGAGCACATCATTGTGACTTCCGCTGCTCGTACCCGGGATCGATATACCGGCAGTTACATAAAAGCCAACCCAGGACCTAGGCTGGCGTCATCGTGAAAAATATCCCGTATCAGATCTGGCTTGCTGGCCTTTTGTGACGCAGGAGTGGATTTGAAAAATGGTCATATTCGATTTTGACGATTTGCGAACACAATCGATTCTCGCTTCATTAATCCGCCATCAGGTGGTTGATTTCGGAAGCGACAATAAGTCGATTTCGTCGTTTTGGAGATTGATTTTAATATTAAGGAATTGTTTGTGAGTCTAATCTTTTCACGATAATGAACTAGATTTTCTAAACTGCTTCCGATTTTAGTAAAAAATCTAGCTACGTCCATACGCAAAAGTATCTAGGACCATCTGAGTATATTCTGAGACTATGCAAATCCACAAGAGATATTTCAAGATCCAAGAACTACATGGAATTTTGTCCTCAGAAACATTATGCAAGAACTACAGTTTTCTATTCATATTTTCAGAGCTACTTTCAACATTGCTTTCCTGTCTATTTTGATCTGATTCAGGAACGTTCCCAGTCTTCCACCAAGAACTTCAGTGAAAACAGATCTTAAGCTCTGCACGACCCATCCGCCACTTAGTTGTAAATTTTAAAAGCTGCTCATAGTCATAGAGCTACATATTGCTTTCGTGTTTATTCTGATCTGTTTCAAGAATAGTTCCTGTCACCCGAGGATTTCAGCGAATCACGAGAACGGAGCATGAAGTTCGTTAATGCATTCTGGTGTTGTTGTGGTAGATCTTAGAGCGTGAGCACCAGATAGTTTTTAGATGGCGAAAATAAATTCACAATAAGCCTATTAATTCCATGTGGTATCACGAGTATAGACTTAATTCCTGAATTTCAGGTAGGTTTCGAATGACCTAAAACATTCACAATCATTCAATGATTTCCATGAAGTATCTCGAGCATATACCGTGTACAAGAATCCTGTTAGTTCGCTTGGTTACGGTAGTAGATCTTAAAGCCGATACTACAGGTAGTAATCAGAATGATCCCATTAATTCAATATGGTACCACCGGTATGGACCACAAAAAAAAAACCCTAAGACCTATATTCCAAGGAGGTTTTGGATATACAAGGACTATCACAGACATTTTCACAGGATGTCAATTTGCTGAATACCTCACCCAAAAGTCATTTAAAAGTTACATGTCTGCTAGACTATAGTCTTCTAAACTATAGTCTTCTAAACTATAGTCTGCCAGACTATAGTCTGCATGACTGTAGTCTGGTAGACTGTAGTCTCTAAAGACTGCAGTCTCTGTAAACTGTAGTCTTGTAGACTGTAGTCTTGTAGACTGTAGTCTAGTAGACTGTAGTCTTGTAGACTGTAGTCTTGTAGACTGTAGTCTTGTAGACTTGTAGTCTTGTAGACTTGTAGTCTTGTAGACTTGTAGTCTTGTAGACTTGTAGTCTTGTAGACTTGTAGTCTTGTAGACTTGTAGTCTTGTAGACTGCTAGACTGTAGTCTGCTAGACTGTAGTCTGCTAGACTGTAGTGTGCTAGACTGTAGTCTGTTAGACTGTAGTCTGCTAGACTGTATACAATAAAAAGTCTTCAGACAGCGTACATTGACAAAGTTCTAAGTGATCCAAAATATAAGGCTTAAGAGTTTGGACACCTAAGACCTTTACCGAAGATTCAAGTTTAAGAACATCAAGAGATTATAGTCGTAAAGACAGTCCCAGAAAGTATGGACGCAACCAAAAACCGCTGCCATTAGGCAACGGTTCGGAATCTGTCAATTTTTATGACTGCGTCCTGTTGTTTACACTCTTCTCTAATCACTTGTGCAGTTGTTTATTCGTTTTCATTAGTTTGTTTCGAAATGCGTGGACTTTCAGCAGAACAACGTCGAAAAATTGTACACAAATGGTGCACAGAACGCGGACTGTCATTGAGAAAGATAGCCAAAATGGAAGGAGTAAGTGAAAAAGCCGTGCGAAATGCAATCAGGAAGTTTGGTGAGGATAACACGTTTGAGGATAAACCGAAAACTGGTCGAAAAAAGGTCCTGCTAACTCTCAGTTGGATAAACGTATACTGAAGGCGTTCGAGCAAAACAAGGAGGTTACAGTTCGGGATGTGGCCAAAAAAGTGGGCACTTCGAAGACAAATGTTCTTCGTGCTAAAGAACGTTTGAATCATCGAACCTATAAGAAGCAGAAACAACCAAAACGTAGTCCGGAACAAGAAGCATCGATCAGGCCGAGGGTTCGAAAGCTGTACAATACGATTCTTGCTGGAAATTTGAATTGCATAATCATGGACGACGAAACCTACGTGAAACTCGATTACAAATCCTTGCCGGGACCATAATATTATACGGTGCGAGAAGGGCAAGTGTTAAACCAGTCCGAGATATTGATCGAAGTCGAAAAACGTTGTAAGAAAGCTAAAGAAAGTCTGACAAGCAATTTGTAGCTGCGGTAAGATTTCGAAACCCTTCATCACCACTGCTTCAATGAACAGCGAAATATACATCAAGGAATGTTTACAAAAACTACTTCCACCCATGATTCGAAGCCTGAAGGATCCTATTGTCTCTGGCTAGATCTTGCTTCTTGCCACTACTCGAAATCAACGGTAGAATGGTATACTACCACAAATGTCACTTTCATCCCAAAAGACATGAATCCACTAAATTGCCCACAACTTCGACCAATTGAGGAATTTTGGGCATTAACGAAGGCACATCTTAGGAAACATGTCTCGGCAGCCGAAACCATTCAACAGTTCGAAAAAAGTGTCAAAACTTAAAGTCTGTACGGAATTTAATGAGGAACGATCGCAAGAAGGTGCGCCAGCTAGTCTACAATGGCTAAGTAGCAAATGTTTAGAATAATATTCTGTTGTTGTAGTCTAATATTATCAGTATATCGAATGAAATTTGAATATCTAACACTTGTGAATTATTGACAGTGAAATCAAAGTGCGTCCATACTTTCTGGGACAGTCTTTATGTAATTATTGAGCGTTTTCGGGAGCAAGATATAACGGAACATTTGAAAGCGTTTAGTACCATCCTGTTATTGTCACATTATTTTGCGAATGTGTCAAACTGAGCTTGCAGAAAACGTGCATCTTGTAGTTTCTTCATAGGTTGATTCAGTTTGAAGTCATCAGCAAATGACATATAGAAACATTTTACGGAGCAGTTGAGGTTATTGAGGTAGAGTAAAAATATAAACGGTCCTAAATGACTTCCTTGAGGTACTTCAAACCTAAAAGTAAGGGAAACTGTTGTACAGCTTACTATTTTCAGTGACACCTCGCGACCAGCAAGATGCATCCAATCCAGTAAAGTGCCACTGAAGACCAATCTCTCGAGTTTGTTATCAACCTGTAGATGCGATTGTTGACATCGGATGATAAAAAATGTATAAGATACAAACTTTTTACCAGAAAACATTGGAAAATTTAAGACTGATCGAACTTGTTAACCAATCATTCTTGAGTTAATTCCTCGACTATTACGCGTCAGTAGATGGAACGTACCAATAATTATTATTACAATAAAATAATTTACAAAATTAATCGAAATTTTTACTATGCTGGATAATGTAATATGTTTAGCTTTCTTTTTTTAATCTCACCGTCTGAATTGTGATTATGAAAGAATCCGTGTAGTACAAAATCCTAACAGGCTAAAATCTGTTAGAAGTTCGTGTTACCCAGAAAATATCCCATTCTAATTTAGAAGCAGTGCCCTTTGAAACTTTACATTACGAGCACTCATTAAATATCCGGTCACATCGGCATGCGAAGCAATTCCCTTATCCAGATCGGACCACTATTCCACAACACATGGAGAAACCGTCGGTCCGTTTTGTAATTATTCGACGCTTTTCCTTACTTCGGGAGGGCAGCTTTTTCCGTATCTTCCGAGCAAGCTCACTTCTGTCAATTCCAACCGACACCGCCACCCGTTACCCGGTCGGTCACCATTTATCCAGCCGCCCCAAGTGACTGCATTTTATTAGTTTATCCCTGCATCACCGCTTGCCGCTCGACCGTGGCTTGGTCGGACTATAATCTCATTGCCACCAGAACCACGGACAGAACAAGACATTTGCAGTGCCCGGGAAAATATAGGAACTCGAACACAGTGCGTGGCAGACAAATATCCTGCAGCACGGTTCCAGGCAGTACCTACCAGTCAGGGTGCAGTTAAAGGTCGCTGGTCGTCGCAGTAGACGCTTCTGGATCGGGAACAAGAGTCATCATCATAATTTTCTTTGAGATTTACCGAACCAGTGTTGGGCTCCGCTCAGCACTGCCTTTCCCGGACCCTTCCGGGTGGTATTTCTCATCAGTAAGCCATAAGCACTAGTCGAATGGTGGTAGTGGAAAATCATGGCATCTACTTGGCAGGACCGACAAAACGGAATGAAAACGTACATAAATTTCTTCCTGAAGATGACAACCACTTGTCCTAATCGTTGTCATGTTAATTGGGGATCTCTTGCCATGCCAGATGTTGAATTTTTTGTTTTGTATCCAAAACATACGAAAACACATTACGCCCCATCAGCCGTGCCAAAATGGGGACTGGAAAAAAATTGGATTCATGATCGCACAAAATGCACATCGCTCAAAGCGGTGGATAGGTTTAATGCAATGCTGGAGGGTAGTTTTCTTAGGAAATAATTGTTCCGGTATGAGCTTCTGCGGACATTTGGAGAAAACACGAGTCGAAAACGCCGCAATAAAATTATGCAACATTATTCGCTACTGCATCGTTGCCGGGCGAAGAAACGAGTGTACAAACAGAGTAGAATTGGAAAAGAAGAACTTTGAGTTGTCTGCCACCCACTGCTAACAACCGACCGACCGACCGACCAACTAACAGGAGTCAACAACAAAAAAAATGGATTTTCGGCAAGCAGATATCTTATTTTTCACTCTTTCTCCTAGCGTCAAATGCACTTTTTTCCACCCCCCCTCCCTGTACAATGCAAGGCCAGGAAGGAGTGCCAGTGGACAAATCGACTGAGTTCAAGAAAGTTATTCTGCCGGAGACAAAATTTATGGCAGGTGCGAAAGAACTCTGGCGACACCGCAGCCAGTCAAGAACTCATAAAATGTTGCTATCCACCTGCGTTCCCTTTATCCAGCCCGGTTCCAGCGCCTGAACTCCATCCTGACTCTGGGGTCAGATTTTGCTGTTGTTTTGAATGTTTTGGTCGTTATTATCGCATGCAGCTCGTCGAACCAAACTGCACCCGACCGTCGTCGTCGTCGTCTTCGTCGTCGCCGTCGTCGTTGTCGGTAACGGAGGTATTGTGCCTCCACTGTAGCGTAACGAAACGCTGCTTTTGCTACTGCTGCTTCTGCTGCTGATATCCATAATTTTTCCATTCTGACTTGCTCCAAATGCGATTTTCTTACAATTTTGTGACTCTCCCCCGCGCGGTTCCGTCGTCGCCTGCAAAGCCTTCCGGCAAACGGCAAATCGAAGAACGAGTAAAGCAAAAAAAAAACTTGTCGACTTTCAAGCAATAGGATTATGTTTTTATGCATGAGTTTCATAACCAGTCTTTTCCGAACCAAGGGGGGTGGTGGGTGGTTACGCGTCGGTTCTGCGCAGAAAAGCTCAAATACACACATCCTTTGGGAACACTACTTTCGGTTCATGCACTCCCGAAAACCTACCGAAGATGTTTGCTCAAACAGTGGAAAGTCCATAATGGCGTAAATGTGCTATAAAATCGCATAGGTGACGGCACTTGATCATACAGTCAGCCGATGGAAACGAGAACATCACAGTCCATTAGAGATCCGCAATGAGATGTTTGATTTAGCGATGACCTCATCGGGACGGATTTATCGTTTCGGGCAGGTTCGTTGTCGACATCGCCGGAGGGCATGTGATAAATGAAAATAAAAGTGTCCAAAGTAGATTTATTTTCAGTTCAATTGAATGTATTTTGGCGAACATTGTGGATCGTATGAATAATCAAAAGATAATATACAATGTTATAAATGAAAATGAAGTTTCAACAATCACATAAAACTTTGTTCTGAAAGTTGTAAGATCTTATTTTTCTTACACAGTTCAAGCGTTCAAGTTTTACAAGTAATTTGAAAATTGAATAGCTTGAAATACGATAAAAACCCGATAGCGACAAGGGCTCAAATCAAGATCAATGGTCAAATCGTGCTGGTGCTGGTGTCTACTGTCGTGAAATGAGGCTAGAGCAGTCACATTCACTTGGTAGATACTGAACTATGTAACAAGCCGAAATCTTCTCGATTATGTGTCAAAATACAATCGGCACTTCAGCAGAGGATTTTTGGGGGCCGAAAAAGTCCCTGGTACAGCAAGTTCAGGCCAAAACAAGAGCGCGAAAACTGTATAACCGGATTCTACAGAATAAAGACGGATGCATCCTGATCGACGACGAAACCTACGCCAAGGAAGACTCTCGAGCGCTGCCCGGACCGCAATATTATAAAAAAATTGGTGTACCAGGATCTGGACGACGCTGACATTACGGTGGCGATGGCAGAAGGTGTTGGTCTGACAAGCAATTTGTACATGTGGTTTGTGGTCGTCGATTTTGTTCACGAAGGGCACAATTAACGCCAAGGTGTACGAGGAAGAATGTTTGAAGAAGAGAATGCTGTCACTGTACAGAAAGCATAAGGCTCCTCCTCTCTTCTGGCCGGATTTGGCTTCAGCCCACTACGCCAACTCCGTTCTACAGTGGTTGTCAAAAAATAATGTACAATTCGTGGAAAATGACATCAACACACCGTACTGCCAGGATCTTCGGCCAATTGAAAGGTATTGGGCAATTGTCAAGCGGCACTTTCGGAAGGAAAGTACAGTGTCCCAAAACAGCAGGAGTTAAAAAAAACTGGACAGCTGCCACCAGGAAAGTCACAAAAGTAACTGTGCAGAATTTAATGAAGAATGTCAAGTCCAAAGTGCGAGCGTTTCACAGAAACTAGAATGTTCTTCAATATAATCAGTGAAATGCATAAAAATGTTATTTTTCTACAATATATCGAAAACTGATGTCAAAATATGTTTTTTTTTCGCTTTTTTATTCAATAATCAATGTTGCTAACTACTTTTCGATACACTCCTTAAATTCAGGCTTTATGTTTTAAAATCTGCAGATTTCAAATATGAATTAAATTATATGTTGTAATGGGGAGCGGGTCGTTTCGCCGAATGCCATTTCGCCGAAAGTCGTTTCGCCAAAAGAGTCATTTCGCCGAAAAAGCCATTTTGCCGAAAGAGTCATTTTTTTAGGGCCAAAAATATCTTTTTGTTTTTATATCTCCGCATGTGGCGCAGCTACATAACTGAAGCCAAGATGGCGACCCCAGTTGAGTTGACAGCCGACCCGCCGTCGGAAGCGGCGACTTCTTGCATATAAACCTGTAACCGCCTCGTTTGCCCGGTCAACTCAAAACTGGGTTTCTTTGCTTCAGTTAGGTCCGAACGAGCGGTGGTGAGGTCGGATAGCATACGAACAAAACGGTGTGGCGAAGCCGCATTAGATATTGTTCCATCTGCACTTAGTTATCGGAAAATTCCGCAAATAATTGCCTGATAAATACACTAATAAATTTATTTTGGTAATTCCGTTCTGAGGATCATGAATAAACCTACAAAAATTATTCAAGTCTCTGGATCATATCAAAAGCACGATTGTAGGTCAACAAAACGAGAGTAGACATACTTATTTCTTATTTGTCTTTTCAATCAATTCCAATTACGATATTGAGTGAAATGACGAATTCGGCGAAGGGGCTTTCGGCAAAATGGTTTTCGGCAAAATGATCCTGATCCGGTGTGATGACCGTATTTTTAATGCGAATCGTTCCTCTTTCAAATTTATTCTTTTTGAATCATTTTCATTTGAAATATTGCGATTTTGACGAAGGACAACGCCTCAAATGACGCATTCTGTAAGCAGTTTTGTGTTAATTGCTTCGTATCTGAGAATGTTGTTCCAACTACAGCAACAAATTCAAATATATTAGGTGTACAACTTTGCTTCCGCCGTTTTTCTCCAAAATTTAAAGCTTTATTGCGAAAAAGTGCTTACAGATGTATTATTCAAAGTATTGTCCGTCGCTAGCGACAACTTTCTCCCATTTTTCCGGAAATTTTTGGATCCCGGCTCGAAAAAAGAAGTCCTTTTCTGACGCTATCCATGAAGCAATCCATTTTTCTAACTCTTCGAAGGATTGAAAACGTTGATCTGCCAGGCCGTGTGCCATCGAACGGAATAGGTGGAAGTCAGAAGGGGCGACATCTGGGGAATACGGCGGGTGGGGCAAGACTTCCCATTTCAGCGTTTCCAGGTACTTTTTGACCACTTTTGCGACGTGAGGCAGAGCATTGTCGTGTTGGAGGATGACTTTGTTATGTCGCTCTTGATACTGTGGCCGCTTTTCTATCAGCGCGCGAACTAAGGCGCATCAGTTGCGTTCGGTAGCGATCTCCTGTGATGGTTTCACCCGGTTTTAAGAGCTCGTAGTAAATTGTTATTAATCTTTGAAGGTTTTTTCTCTTCCACCATCATGTTTGTCTTCGACATCGAAATCACCATTTTTAAAACGTTGAAACCACTCCCGACACGTTCTTTTACTCAGAGTAGCATCACCGAAAGTTTCTGAGAGCATTCGATGCGCTTCAGCTGCATTTTTTTCGAATTGTAACAGAAAATGGCGAGAATTGAGCACATAAACAGACATTTTCGAGCGTGAATAATACGAAAACAAGAACAACTGTCACTGAAACGGCGATGACAATTCGTTAGGCACTGTACACACTCACTTTAAAGGCATTATCAACCACCTATCGGAAAACGGCGGAAGCAAAGTTGTACACCTGATATAAGAATTTACCCAATTATTTTATAACTATTAAATGGTCAATTCTAAAAATCAAATAAACATTTTAATAAATGTTGTTTTTCAACGTCTGCTTTTTGCATTCCCAGTAATCAGAAATAAACATTATTTTTTTCGAATATATCTGTTAGTCAATAAACAATAGGTACAACCGTCATGTTATCCCAGTTTTGAAATACAGCATGTTTATAATTGCAAAGCGTTGATGAGCGAATAAAACAAATGATGGCTACAAAAACGCTCAAGATATCCATCTCTTTTTTTCCTAATAGGATTCTAAATGCAAAGCGTCTCTCGTGGAGTAATCAGAAAAATTATCGGAAAGTACGAGTTCTTCATGATGATTTTTAGCTACAGTGGAATGGTGTGATTTTTTTTAACTCAGAGGGCAGTAGTGTCCTTCACGCAATGCGAGAATAAATCAGCTGACTATTGTTTACAACTCGATCTCTGATTTTTGTGCTCGCACCCGAAAGGTCCCACCTTGGATTGGCCCTCTCTGTCGCCCGACACCAATCCAATTGAGAGCGTTTGGTCTCAAATGAAGATGAAGCTTGGGAAGAACCGACCACACAATTTGAAGGTCGTTTTCATCAGAAGCCGCGCAAAATCTCGCAATGTCTCGAAGGTGCCAAGCCATTATTACCGCTGAACGGGATTCGATTTACTATTAATATATTTGTATGTAAGTTTTAAATTTAATAAAACAATATTCAAAAGTATTTTCGTTTTCAGTATTTTCATTTTCTCACAACAGTGACCACGCTATTATGTAACAGACTGTACCTTGAGACTTTTTTTGTGTGTCTCATTTCTCGAAAGGACAATGTATGGAACATTTGTAGAACTAATTTGATACTACTGTTTTGCTGAAGAAAGTATGTTGATACGTTAGGGCGTTTAAGAGTTATGCAATGTTTTTGAGTCTTCAATCGAACAACATTTTGTAATATTTTTGTGGAAAAATATTGAGAAATAATTCGGTGAAGAGGCATTTTTGAGGACGCTTCATAAAAATCACGATTTGCGGCGTCCACTGTATCTCAGCACAGACTAATCAGAAGTGATCAAATGAACGCAGCATAATTAGAGAAGAAGTTTTTCTAGAGCCCAACGTTTCTGTTTGATTTATTAATTTTTTTTAAATTTTTGGTGGTTGTTCAAAGTGAAAATTACGATTTTTCACGAAAAAAATTCGCCATTTTGTAGCCTAGAAACCTTCCCAAAGTAACAAACAACGAAAAGGAAAACGTTGAGGTCTGTTTTTTTTTAAATGTAGAAAGTTTGTCCAAAATTTGAAAAAAAAATGGTGCAGTAATTTTTGAATGACGATGGACACGGACTGTCAAAATCTGCTTTCGAGAAAAACGCGTTTAAAGGTTTTTGTCAATAAAAACAATGGACACTATTGATTACTTACTTTTTTCTTTTATAATTTATTATAACGAAACATTTCAGGAATGTTTTTTTTTAGTTTTGAAGTCAATCGAAGTAGAAATCCTAGGCCTGTGCTCCGAGCTCTTGCTTCTTCGTCGAATGAGATAGCCATAGATAAAGGTTCGTAACTTCCAGAGTTTCGTTCCAATAGGCTTGAAAATTTCACAGAAAATTCTACAGAAAATATACTGAAAATAATAAATGATTTTTCAAAACTGTTAGACCCTCCTTAATATGATTTTTCATTTGGTTAAGAATTCATGTGCAAATTCACTAAGATGTAAGATTTGTTTTTTTTTTTTCATTTTGCATAGATGTGTGATATATCTTATCATTTTCATGTGCATTTCAGATGAATGTAGCATGATTTCCACTAAACATCCACTGCTCTTATACTCATTTTGAGAATAAGGTGAAATTTTCATCAATTTCATGTGCTTTACACGTAGTGATGGTTTTAATGTTTTACGCATGATTTTTTTTTTCAGTGTAGAAAACATCTTTACACTAGTATGGGTGTCGCTTCGAAATATGCCGTGCGGAACAGGGTTGCCACATATACAGATTAATCTGTATTTTATTTTTTTCTGAAAAATACAGATTAAAATATTTCGGAAGGAAATAATTTCTTCACTAATAGTACTGTTGTTGTACCGTTTAGTTCTACTATTCCACGTCATTACACTCTCAAAATTTTCACAGTCACTGTTTTCACAAAAGTTTATCAAACGTAAGACTACAGATATGTATTTCGAATATTTTTTATATTCTTCATAAGTGTATCAGATTTTGATTTTTTTTTGTGTGTGTGAAAATAGTGACTTTGTGGGAGTGTAATGACGTGACATAACGGAATTAAACGGTATAACAACAGTACTATTCGTGACAATATTCTACTAACAGCTCCAATGAAAAACTAGTGCCCCCTTTTTTAAGTTCTCAGCCAAAATTGGTTCAGTTTGGAATTAATCGAAATTTGAATTAAGCTCGTCACTCTCCAACACGAACGCCTTCATAAATGCTTCTTCTCAGAATCACAGTTATTTTATTAATTTTATTTATTGGGTGCCAGAATGTTTGATGTTACTTATTCGTACTTTAGTGTAGGTGCATAGTATTAAACTCTAGTAATGAAGAAGGGGAATGGTTGCACAATTCACACAATCTATCAACTAACTGATATTCGGAAGTGTGAAGGAAGCCTGTCAGTTTTATTTGTATTCACGACATCCAGTTATGCCTCTGACATTACCCACCAGTCTTTTTTCTTCGATGGTTGAACCGTTTTCAACAAGCTTAGGCTCGTTTGGAAGCTGTTATCGGTTCATTCAATTGATTTGAAGTTCAAATTACTGTCACTTGGGGTTCCGATGGCCGTAAAGTGACGTGAAGTACAAATACAAATACAAAAAGATATAACTCATAAACTTATGAACCGATTTCAATCATTTTGCACTCGTTCGAGACTAACACATGGATCAATAAGTCCCGAGACTAAAGCAGAGATGGCGCTCGTAGTAAACCAGTAACCACGTCTTTCTGGAGTACTAACCTTTGGGTCAAAATTTTAAGTCGATCCGACCAGAAACAGCTGAATTATCGAGGTTGGAGTAAAGTCGTTTTGTAGTTTGTTTAAAAAATGAAAAAAAAAAACGAGTTTCGTGTTTCGATAAAACATTGTTTTTCATGGGTAAAAACACCGTGCAAGCGAAACGATGGATTGAAAAATGTTATCCGGACTCTTGTCCATCAAAAGCAACGATTTTTCGGTGGTTCGCCGAGTTTAAACGTGGTCGTACCGAGTCCAGGGATGCAAACGGTAGCGGTAGAATACATTTATCCTTGTACATTCTACACAGTCAAAATTCTACAGCCTGCTACAACTGCTTGATGGTACATTAACCGCAGAGAGAGTACCAGCGACGATCAGAACGGTCCAGGTAGAAACAAATTTTGCTCTACTTCATTCTACCTTTTCGTGATGGTACGGTCTTGTACTGCTGCTTGAAACTCCCGTAGATTTCAAAAATGTACTGTAGCTTCCTACCGCCAACGAAAAAAAAGTATTCTACTGCGGACAAAAATGTACTTCTACTGCGGATGAAAAAGTACTTTACAGCTGCGGACGAAAACGTATTCTACCGCTGTACTTCACGGTGTTTGCTCAGAGGGTGTGTAGTGAAAGGTTGATTGAATGAATCTTTCACATGCATAAGTATAATTTTTGCGTACTATTTATCTATTTGAACAACTGATTATATTTTATTGATCTAGGAATTCGTTGATATTATTCTTTAATCTTTTTGAACGATGAAATTTGTTATCTGGTATCAAGACCTGTTTTTACATGAAGAATTGCATTTGCATGAGCCTATCTTGTAAAATTTTTGTGTTGACTATATTTATGTTTAGAATAATCCAGACTAATAAAAGATTAAAATTTATGGCTATAGAAATGCATTCATCTTACATAGGGTTATTGTACTAATAATCATTACATTTGTGGAGCTACCACGTTATTTTGAGGATTACGCGACTACCAATCAACAAATTATGATAAAATCGGATGAAATATCTTTGTTTCGGCTCTGTAAGATCAGATAACGGCATAATTGTGCATAATACTGGTGTTATTATCTTTACGAATGCACTCAGAATGCACCATATTTCAGCTTATTGAGATACGGAGCTGAAATGAATGAAGGTACTGTTGGAGAGGGAATTTTCGGCTTCTCTTAAGCTAATCCACGCGTGTAGTGCGTTGACAAATGCTAAAAGCTAATAACATTTTTTATTAGAATTCAATGGTTTTGATAACATATGCTTAACTTACATCTGTTAACCTTCAATATTTCAACCACCTCCAACAATACTACTAACGATAAGAATAACGCGAAATCTATCAGAAATACAAATTGAGAAAGTTACATAATCAGTCAATTCAATCGTGAGTATTACTTACTGCTACCAATCGTGATAACTTAGAAATATATCAATTAATTCACTAATGAAACGTTAACTAAAACTTCCATGCGTTCTTACGGTCTTGTACCATACTCGCATGACTTGCAATCGGTCGTTTTCCAGCACCCAGCCATCTTACACGTCGCTGTCATTTGGCAGGGTTGCCTGTAATTGTGAAGTCAGTGAACCAGTGAGGTCAGATTTATTCACCGGAACAGGTACCGTTACCCTACTCAGAAAATAAATCAAGTTTTCTGAAGCGGACAATTTAATTTTTTCCTTGCATTTTTATTTCTAGTTATATCTTTATTTCAAACGTATGCATTTCTAAGGGATTCTTCAAAGAACTTTTTTAAGTCTATTCAACGGAAACACAGAAGCCTTTTCCTGTAATCTAGCCATGCATACAATATATTTAGGCTGTGTTTACAACCCAATAGAAGCTAGGTTTAATCAAATAAGGACAAGAAGAAATTTGAATTCCTCTTCGAACCTTTTGTAGATGTTACTATCTTTAAAGATGTATTTTTATTGAACGATCAGTATTGCTTGTACAACTCTTTCTCAACTAAAAAAATCAAATGTCGAGTTTTAAGAAATCGTTAAGTATTTCGCTACGTTTAGAATTTCAGTGACTCGAAGTGGAAATCATTTTTCGTCAGGAATTTTTTTTTAATAAATCCCAAGCAAAAGAATAATTCATCGTAAAATCTATAAAAGCTGCGTTGAATTTTAATTGATTCCGGTAAATATGAGGATAAAAAATACAAATGGTAAACTTTTGTTTTACTAATATACGTTGGATGCTTTCTTGCGATCATCATCAGCACAAATTAAATTTCGGATAATTACATAATTTACTGAAATTGAAAAGCTAATAACGGTTTCAGAAAGATATAGTCTTCGATATCTGTATATTTTCCATGTTTTGGGCAGTTAGCCTAATGTTCCTTTGAGCACACCTAAATAAATCGATTTTGTGGGACTAAAGATGATTTTTTACCAGGTTTTAATCCAAACCGACTAAAATAGCTACCAATCCCATGTATTTACAATTTTTATGTAAATGTCCTCAAACTTCAGTATGGAGTGATAAATAATTCAGTATAAAATTATGAAGAAATGAGTCTCAGCTCAGCTCTACCGATCGATCGGTAAGTGATACTTTTTACTGATCTTATTGTTGAGCTGTTAGAAAGTCAGCAATATTTTACCGATTTTTTCTTATTAGAGGAGGGTGGCCCAAACTTCCCACTGTTGGCTAAGTCACCATTCCAGCGTTTCTCAGATATAGCGTGGGTGTTAGCTCTACCTAACCTAACCTAACAATTATCATAAAGGTTTCCGTTTGACAGAGTCAGTGCAGTTGAAATTATTTGTGTATCAGAGATTTAATTTTCTTCGAGTTTACTGAAGTGGCTCTAGGCATGTAAATATACTAGATATTTTATAACACTAGGTGCATTTGTTTCTTGGGAAGCTTTCGATTGATATAACCGATTTTGACTCAATTCTGTGTTTAGTGCGTAACAGATTGAAAAGTGTAAAAAACGGTAGTGGTCATAAGTCAACACTTTTCAGGTGGTCCTGTCAGAGAGAACGCGATATGCGAACAATCAACTTTTCTCTTTCTAATGCGACACCTTTGGAAAAATAATATAAATGAACAATTAGCTGACGAGGATAGCAAGACAGCGATCGTACCAATGGAAATAAATTTGGATGATCTGCATGTTATAACACAGTACAAAACTTTTTTTTAATACATATGATTGACGGTAGTACAAATCGAGTATAATGAATCTAACTATGGCAGTTTAAGTTACTATTCTAATTTGTTTCTTTAGTACTGTGTTTAATTATGGATTATATTTTATTGTGAACCGCACTCATTAATCCGGTAATTTGTTCTTAAAATAACAAAACCTTCTAACAGGCATAGTTTCGAGTATTTCCATTCCGAGTGAGTTTTTCATTCATTTCGATCAAAATACTAATTGATTTTATTATTTTGTTCATATCACGGTTTGAATTATTTTACACGTATAAATATGTCATTTACTTGTCTATCAATTAACAAGTCCAGAAAACATGAATAATTTATTGAACTAATCACACAGTCACTGTGCGATCTAAGTGAACTGATTCAAACGGTATAAGACTCTCGGCCCTACGAGCCTCTATTCAAAAGTTGATTCTCACAGTGATTACATAATTTCTCATAGCGATTACATAATTTCGAAATTCTGCAACTTAATAACTTTACTTCAAAACATTTTTTGTTCGAGAAAAATAATTCATTAATACCCTCTGGCAAAACCAACCTTAATGGACTGATGTTACCTCCTGACAACGATCAAAAGCTTAAAACCGGGGTTAAATACATGATATTAGCAATACTACTTTATAAACATTCTGAATAAGCGAAAATCATCTTTAAAATAGCGAAGAATATAGGCAATGTGCTGCGCTTAGTGTTCTTCGATACCACTGTTAACTACCGCGGTAAAGTACATTTTTATCGCACTAATGTACTTTTTTCTACAGCGGCAAAGTACATTTTTCTACCGTAGCGAGCTACATTTTTTGTGCTACAGTAGCACGAACAAGGAGACAGTAAAATTTAGGAAGATAGAATTTCTACCTACCTCAAGCGGCGGTGATTTCGGCGGTAGTTTTTAACGCGATACTGCTTCGCATGCCTACTGTAATAGAATTTTAGTTTGGATGCAGCAGCGTGGTACAGTACGAATAATAGAAAATGTAAATGTGGGTTAACAGACTACAGTAATAAATAAGGGGAGGCAGTTTGCATCCCTGGTACCGACACGAATGATGCGGAACGCACGGGTAGACCTGTGGAAGCCGTTACACCGGAAAATGTGAGTGAAGTGACAAAAATTATAATGAAAGATCGTAAAGTGAAGCTCCGTGAGATTGCTATGGAAGCTATGGAATGCTATGGATTCATATGGAAGTGTATTTACTATCCTTCATGAAAAATTGAGCATGGAAAAGGTTTTTTTCGTTTTTGGATCCGGCGAAATAATCGTATAAGTGACGTGACCGACAAATAATATTTATTTCTATCCTCACAACTGTTTCAGTACTATGCTAACATTTGGTTTGAGACATTGCTCAAAATTGAATCTTAATAAAAAGGCAACAAAAAGTTTCAATGTGACTGAGTCAATGACTCGAGAAAGGCATTATCACACCATTTGGTGGATTAGGAAACTGACGTACATAGCTTTTTAGTACAAGTATTATCGGTGTCTTGATGAGACTCAGCAAAAATCTCATTTGTTCAGTTAACTGCATACCAAAGGTTGCCATACAACTGAATTCAAAAGAAAATGAGAAAGATTAGATCACCATCTTCTTCGTCGTTAACGTTTTCTTCTCAAACGGTAACAATTTAAGATTCCATCAAACTCAAAGCTTGCCACAGTAACAATGGCGCACAGAAAATGGCGAACTGTTTTGCTCGTCTTTGTTTTCCGATTGGGGAAAATCGAATCCCGGTTAGTCCTCTGTCTTCTCAACCATGGATTTATTTTATCAATTCAATTTAGGTTGAGATTAACTTCACCATAAGGGGAGGAATCATCATTTTCAGTAATTAAATGGAGCTTCAGATAATATCCAAACACTCACCATTCTCATGAACTCATGTGAATCAATTTGTAGAACGACGTACCTGTAAAGAAAGGAAAACACAATAAATTATTCAAACTGAGAGAATTGTCTGCAATCAAATGTTTTATAGACTACAAGTGATACATTTGGGCATCTCAATTCAGAATAAATGAACTACTCAACAGAGGTAGCCCGGATATTTTGACAAAGCCTGTTACACACTAACTGGATTACTAAATCTTTCAATCTACCAAAGCCTATAAATTACGAGTCTACACAACCTAGGCTTGCACTTTTCTTGGGCTCTGTATGTGTGCGCCTCACTTTGCACCCCCTGGAGAGAGAGGTGAACCGAGAAAAATGTTCCGTTCTGGTTTTGTTGTTTGCTGATCTCTCGGCATACGATTGTTGCTTCCGGATGGGCTGAGAAACAAATTTCCATTCCAAACGGAACCACATCACATCAGAAGAGGAGGAAGGGCGAAACAAATACCGAGAAAACTGGCTAATGAAGAGTAATATCGGCACCAGTATTACTTGATTGCAGTTAATTTTCCCCGAACTATGCAGCAAACAATGGAAGGTCAACTGAGCGTGTGCCTCGCAGAAGAAACGAAATTTCCCTGCCACAGTGAAGATGAGGAACTTTTTTTTTTCTCTCGGTATTTCCAACTTTCTGGAGGGCTAGTGGCTTCGAACGAGTAGATAAAACGAAGCGTTATTTTGAAAAACAAAATTCGTCGAAATTTCGGCCAGTCGAGTTAATAAAACAATTTGAAAACTGCGAAGAAAAAAATTACCGAGGATTCGCATTTTGCCCCCCGTTACCCAATTAAAGTCACACTGTAAACAACTTGATTTTGCCTCTCATGATCCTGATTTGGCGAAAAACGTTCTCGGGAAAGGGGAGCAGCAGGTCGTTAGGTCGAGTTGTTGTGATATAGTGAGTAAATTTTGCTGTAATAATGACGTGACGTTTATAAATTATTCACATTATAAATTTGCGCTATTTTTCAAAGAAACACACAACACACGAGGAAGACTACTTTTCATTCTCTAGGCTATTGTGTGTTCTTGTTTTTGTTTTTCTTTTTTTTTGTTTTGCATTTTCTTCAGCTTTGTGATGAGGAGAAAAATATCTGCGACGCTAAATGGGACTGAATAGGATTTTCTTCCTCCGATCCGGAAGCGAAGTGAAAAAATTCACTGATTATGAGGATGATGATAATGATGATAAGGATGGCGGCGATGGTTGGGTTAGCCGGGTTTTGTTCTGCGGTTGGATGGGTGGCCTGATGGACTGATGCCCGAGTTTTAGAGAATAAAGTAGAAAGCGACAAAAAAAAAACCTTCGCCGAGACTCATTTGCTTTCAGAGTGTCTTGTTGGAGTGACTCTTTTCACTAGTGAGGATTCATCAAATCTATTGTTCGGTTCGGCCCGGTTGCGTTGGAAAAGAAAAACAACCACCACTAGGCCTATCGGATGAAACGAAAAGCCATATGCCGTAGCCAACGTCAGTAGCTAGCTGCTTAAAATAAAATCTTACGTGGAGTGGTTGGATGGTGCGAACATAGGCTTGAATGGTGAGCAAGATTTTTCGTGACTTTATGGTTTTGTTGAATATGGAACTGTCAACGACCGCACATGCAAATACTATAAAGAAGAGAACTTGAGAAACCTTGACAAACCTTGAAAATCCTCGAAAAACCTTAAGAAACCTTGAGATACTTTGAGAAATCTTGATAAAACTTGAGAAACCTTGAGAAACCTCGAGAAACCTTGAGAAACCTTCAGAAACCTTTAGAAACCTTGAGAAACCTTGAGAAACCTTGAGAAACCTTGAGAAACCTTGAGAAACCTTAAGAAACTTTGAGAAACATTGAGAAACCTTGAAAAACCTTGAGAAACCTTTAGAAGCTTGAGAAACTTCGATAAACTTCGATAAACCTTGAGGAAACCTAAGAAAACTTGAGAAACCTTTAGAAACCTTAAGAAACCTTAAGAAACCTTGAGAAACCTTGAGAAACCTTGAGAAACCTTGAGAAACCTTGAGAAACCTTGAGAAACCTTGAGAAACCTTTAGAATCCTTGAAAAACCTTGAGAAACTTTAAGAAAACTTGGGAAACCTTGAGAAAACTTGAGAAACCTTGGACAACTTCGAGAAACCTTGAAAAACCTTGAGAAACCTTAAGAAACCTTGGTAAACCTTGAGAAACCTTGAGAAACCTAGCGAAACCTTGAGAATCCTTGAGAAACCTTGAGAACCCTTGAGAAACCTTAAGAAACCTTGAGAAACCTTGAGAAACCTTGAGAAACCTTGAGAAACCTTGAGAAACCTTGACAAACCTTGACAAACCTTGAGAAACCTTGAGAAACCTTGAGAAACCTTGACAAACCTTGAGAAACCTTGAGAAACCTTGAGAACCTTGAGAAACCTTGAGAAACCTTGAGAAACCATGAGAAACATTGAGAAACCTTGAGAAACCTTGAGAAACCTTGAGAAACCTTGAGAAACCTTGAGAATTGAGAAACCTTGAGAAACCTTGAGAACCCATGAGAACCCATGAGAAACCTTGAGAAACCTTCAGAAACCTTGAGAAACCTTGAGAAACCTTGAGAAACCTTAAGAGACCTTGAGAAACCTTGAGAAACCTTGAGAAACCTCGAGAAACCTTGAGAAACCTTGAGAAACCTTGAGAAATCTTGAGAAATCTTGAGAAACCTTGAGAAACCTTGAGAAACCTTAAGAAACCTTGAGAAACCTTGAGAAACCTTGAGAAACCTTGAGAAACCCTGAGAAACCTTGAGAAACCTTGAGAAACCTTGAGAAATATTGAGAAACCATGAGAAACCTTGAAAATCCTTGAGAAACCTTGAGAAACCTTGAGAAACCTTGAAAAACATTAAGAAACCTTGATAAACCTTGAAAAACCCTGAGAAACCTTGAGAAAGCTTGAAGAACATTGAGAAACCTTGAGAATATTTGAAAAACCTTGAGAAACCTCGAGAAACCCTGAGAATACTTTACAAAACTTGAGAAACCTTGAAAAACCTTGAGAAACCTTGAGAAACCTTGAGAAACCTTGAGAAACCTTGAGAAACCTTGAGAAACCTTGAGAAACCTTGAGAAACCTTGAGAAACCTTGAGAAACCTTGAGAAACCTTGAGAAACCTTGAGAAACCTTGAGAAACCTTGAGAAACCTTGAGAAACCTTGAGAAACTTTGAGAAAGCTTGAGAAACCTTGAGAAACCTTGAGAAACTAGAGAAACTAGAGAAAGTAGAGAAACTAGAGAAACTAGAGAAACTAGAGAAACTAGAGAAACTAGAGAAACTAGAGAAACTAGAGAAACTAGAGAAACTAGAGAATTTGGAGAAATTAGAGAAACTAGAGGAACTAGAGAAACTAGAGAAACTAGAGAAACTAGAGAAACTAGAGAAACTAGAGAAACTAGAGAAACTAGAGAAACTAGAGAAACTAGAGAAACTAGAGAAACTAGAGAAACTAGAGAAATTGGAGAAATTAGAGAAACTAGAGAAACTAGAGAAACTAGAGAAACTAGAGGAACTAGAGAAACTAGAGAAACTAGAGAAACTAGAGAAACTAGAGAAACTAGAGAAACTAGAGAAACTAGAGAAACTAGAGAAACTAGAGAAACTAGAGAAACTAGATAAACTAGATAAACTAGATAAACTAGATAAACTAGATAAACTAGAGAAACTAGAGAAACTAGAGAAACTAGATAAACTAGATAAACTAGAGAAACTAGAGAAACTAGAGAAACTAGAGAAACTAGAGAAACTAGATAAACTAGAGAAACTAGAGAAACTAGAGAAACTAGAGAACCTAGAGAAACTAGAGAAACTAAAGAAACTAGAGAAACTAGAGAAACTAGAGAAACTAGAGAAACTAGAGAAACTAGAGAAACTAGAGAAACTAGAGAAACTAGAGAAAATAGAGAAACTAGAGAAACTAAAGAAACTAGAGAAACTAGAGAAACTAGAGAAATTGGAGAAACTAGAGACACTAGAGAAACTAGAGAAACTAGAGAAACTAGAGAAACTAGAGAAACTAGAGAAACTAGAGAAACTAGAGAAACTAGAGAAACTAGAGAAACTAGAGAAACTAGAGAAACTAGAGAAACTAGAGAAACTAAAGAAACTAGAGAAACTAGAGAAACTAGAGAAACTAGAGAAACTAGAGAAACTAGAGAAACTAGAGAAACTAGAGAAACTAGAGAAACTAGAGAAACTAGAGAAACTAGAGAAACTAAAGAAACTAGAGAAACTAGAGAAACTAGAGAAACTAAAGAAACTAGAGAAACTAGAGAAACTAGAGAAACTAGAGAAACTAGCGAAACCCGAGAAACTAGAGAAACTAGAGAAACTAGAGAAACTAGAGAAACTAGAGAAACTAGAGAAACTAGAGAAACTAGAGAAACTAGAGAAACTAGAGAAACTAGAGAATTTGGAGAAATTAGAGAAACTAGAGGAACTAGAGAAACTAGAGAAACTAGAGAAACTAGAGAAACTAGAGAAACTAGAGAAACTAGAGAAACTAGAGAAACTAGAGAAACTAGAGAAACTAGAGAAACTAGAGAAACTAGAGAAACTAGAGAAATTGGAGAAATTAGAGAAACTAGAGAAACTAGAGAAACTAGAGAAACTAGAGGAACTAGAGAAACTAGAGAAACTAGAGAAACTAGAGAAACTAGAGAAACTAGAGAAACTAGAGAAACTAGAGAAACTAGAGAAACTAGAGAAACTAGAGAAACTAGATAAACTAGATAAACTAGATAAACTAGATAAACTAGATAAACTAGAGAAACTAGAGAAACTAGAGAAACTAGATAAACTAGATAAACTAGAGAAACTAGAGAAACTAGAGAAACTAGAGAAACTAGAGAAACTAGATAAACTAGAGAAACTAGAGAAACTAGAGAAACTAGAGAACCTAGAGAAACTAGAGAAACTAAAGAAACTAGAGAAACTAGAGAAACTAGAGAAACTAGAGAAACTAGAGAAACTAGAGAAACTAGAGAAACTAGAGAAACTAGAGAAAATAGAGAAACTAGAGAAACTAAAGAAACTAGAGAAACTAGAGAAACTAGAGAAATTGGAGAAACTAGAGACACTAGAGAAACTAGAGAAACTAGAGAAACTAGAGAAACTAGAGAAACTAGAGAAACTAGAGAAACTAGAGAAACTAGAGAAACTAGAGAAACTAGAGAAACTAGAGAAACTAGAGAAACTAGAGAAACTAAAGAAACTAGAGAAACTAGAGAAACTAGAGAAACTAGAGAAACTAGAGAAACTAGAGAAACTAGAGAAACTAGAGAAACTAGAGAAACTAGAGAAACTAGAGAAACTAGAGAAACTAGAGAAACTAAAGAAACTAGAGAAACTAGAGAAACTAGAGAAACTAAAGAAACTAGAGAAACTAGAGAAACTAGAGAAACTAGAGAAACTAGCGAAACCCGAGAAACTAGAGAAACTAGAGAAACTAGAGAAACTAGAGAAACTAGAGAAACTAGAGAAACTAGAGAAACTAGAGAAACTAGAGAAACTAGAGAAACTAGAGAAACTAGAGAAACTAGAGAAACTAGAGAAACTAGAGAAACTAGAGAAACTAAAGAAACTAGAGAAACTAGAGAAACTAGAGAAACTAGAGAAACAAGATAAACTAGAGAAACTAGAGTAATTAGAGAAACTAGAGAAACTAGAGAAACTAGAGAAACTAGAGAAACTAGAGAAACTAGAGAAACTAGAGAAACTAGAGAAACTAGAGAAACTAGAGAAACTAGAGAAACTAGAGAAACTAGAGAAACTAGAGAAACTAGAGAAACTAGAGAAACTAGAGAAACTAGAGAAACTAGAGAAACTAGAGAAACTAGAGAAACTAGAGAAACTAGAGAAACTAGAGAAACTAGAGAAACTAGAGAAACTAGAGAAACTAGAGAAACTAGAGAAACTAGAGAAACTAGAGAAACAAGAGAAACAAGAGAAATAAGAGAAATTAGAGAAATTAGAGAAACTAGAGAAACTGAAAACTGAAAACTGAAAACTGAAAACTGAAAACTGAAAACTGAAAACTGAAAACTGAAAACTGAAAACTGAAAACTGAAAACTGAAAACTGAAAACTGAAAACTGAAAACTGAAAACTGAAAACTGAAAACTGAAAACTGAAAACTGAAAACTGAAAACTGAAAACTGAAAACTGAAAACTGAAAACTGAAAACTGAAAACTGAAAACTGAAAACTGAAAACTGAAAACTGAAAACTGAAAACTGAAAACTGAAAACTGAAAACTGAAAACTGAAAACTGAAAACTGAAAACTGAAAACTGAAAACTGAAAACTGAAAACTGAAAACTGAAAACTGAAAACTGAAAACTGAAAACTGAAAACTGAAAACTGAAAACTGAAAACTGAAAACTGAAAACTGAAAACTGAAAACTGAAAACTGAAAACTGAAAACTGAAAACTGAAAACTGAAAACTGAAAACTGAAAACTGAAAACTGAAAACTGAAAACTGAAAACTGAAAACTGAAAACTGAAAACTGAAAACTGAAAACTGAAAACTGAAAACTGAAAACTGAAAACTGAAAACTGAAAACTGAAAACTGAAAACTGAAAACTGAAAACTGAAAACTGAAAACTGAAAACTTAAAATGAGAAATTGGAAGCTTTGAGAATAAATAAATTCGATACGTAACTTTGAAATATTCCGAATAATTTATCAAATCAATCGAGATTCCAGTTCCTATGATTATATTGCTATTTAATATTTAAGAACGCTTCTTCGTTTGGCAATGGCAATTGTAAACTCTTTTTATTTACAATTTTTAAACCAAACCTCACATTTAAACAGCTCTGCCGCATTTTAACAACAATAATCACAATACCTCTCATCGTAGTTTCTCATCGCAAAAAGAATACTTCGGGGGAAGAACAAAAAAAAACACACGAACCAAGCCAGCTGCTAATAGATCCAACCGGAGAAACGAACCGGGCTGCATAACCGATGCCACACAAATAGTGTAACGCAACAAAAAGAAATCAACTATGAATGGCACTGACAGACTATCTTTGCATGATGATGATGCCGTTAATGATGATGCTTCTGTGCGAAGCTAAATAGGAAAAAAAACAACACAACATGAAAAATACAAACTGAGAGAAAAAAAAATTTCATAAAAACAAAAGCAAACCACACAACAATGGCAGAACCACTGAATGACTAATATGTAAGCAAAAGAAAAAAGTGCGCGAGAGAATTTTTTCTCCTCTTCATCTTCTGTTCAGCCTTCCTTAAAGCGAAAATCAACCATTGTCACAATAAATGGCAACGATGACGATGGTGACGCGACGACGCTGTGACGACGTGGTGGGAAAAGTTGTAGGAAATGCGAAGAATCATCCTATTGCAAAGGAACCGCAACGACGTCAGCACGAGAGCCGGATTAATAGGAAGCCATGCGGTTGATTTTTTTCTTCTCATTCTAGCTCTGAAATAAATCGTTACTTTGACACGAGCTTTCCTCACACAAATTAACGTAACAATGCCAAGTAGCACAAAGTTTGTCTGTCTGCCGACCGGGACCGTATGACGTATGGAAAAATGAAAATTCGATCAAAAACTCACATCTCAAACTGTTGTAACGAAAAGTTAATTAATCAAATAGGAACGACAGACTGATGACTGAAAAGAAATACGTGATTAAAGTCGCATTGTCGCAAACAGCTCAAACAACACTCGGAATGATGAATTTTTATTCGACACACCAATGAATCGTTCTGCACACCGAACTCGGAAAAGGGGTTGTGTAGATTTTCATAATTTCTAAAGCAAACAGTCCTAAAATTGAATCAAAAGTTGAGCACCGAATGGCAGGCAGCTAAAAGCAATATCGCCGTAGCACACCAGAAGCGAGCGGTAAACTTTTGTGATTATTTACTTATCTAAATCAACAGCAACTTTTAGCCAGTTTCGGGCCTCATCCCGCCGATACTGGCCGAAATTCCAATTCTAGCTCAGTCGAGCATACATATATTTATACGATAGAGCAGAAGGTTCGGAGAAAGGTCTACCCCGTTGAGTTCCGTGCTCGATATCAACGACCTGGATGGGCGGTTAGGGGTTGATACCCGGGAGGAAAGAGTTCATAATTATCACTTTACCAACAACGATCCCGACGTCCAGCGACGGAGAGGCAAAATTCAGTCTTCTTCCGCTTCTTTCAACCTTCCCGGCCGGAGATGTTCTGAGGCCTGTCTGCACCCAAATCGGTCCGGACAACTAGCGACGGCTAGATCGGCTGATCTGAGCTATGGACTAATTCGTCGAGTTGGAATTTAATTAAAGCTCGATGGTGACCTCGTCTGTCGTCGTGGATTCGTGCTCGTTAGTTCGGTTAGTTAGCTACAGCAAGTTTCCATTTGAATGGTAGCGTTTTGCTGAGAGTGGCGACACTTGATCCCTAATCCATTGCCTCTAAATTTAAGCTAATTTAACTAAGAAGGAAAAATGGCTTGATTTACTGTCAAACATCAAGAAATGATACAAACTGTAGAGGCTTTCCGTAATTACGAAGTTCCATAAGATAAATTGATAAATTGATACTGCTGTGGTTTGACTTCAAAAACAACGTTCGTGACAAAAAAAAATCTTGTTGCGAATCAACAAAAAAAATGTGTAAAACCGATTCACCTTCGTTTTGCCTTTCTCATGTAGAAAGGCTATGCAATCACTGTGAAAACCGAGGTCCTGAGGGCGGCTTGTCATAGACCATTCGACTCAGCTGAACTCGAACTGCGCAAACTGGGAACTCTATGAACTATGCACTCGATTTTTTTGGAGATGGCTTGACCGATTTTAACAAATTGAGCTTCAGAAGAAAGGTCATAAAATTATTAAAAACTTTTTTAAACAGTTTATCCCGATCCGACTTCCGGTTCCGGAACTACAGTACGATTAGTGGAAAATTTTCAATTGCATGTGTTTTTTACCTAAAGGCGATGGCAAACACAAGTTCAAATCCCATAAAACTGACAGATAAATTCTTTTATTTTCCAGAACTTATTAATTTATCTCATATAACATATGACAGTTTATATGGACATATAAACTTGATTCGGTAACAATAGTTTCACATTTCCTGTACCGGAAGCACCGAAGATAATGAAGAAAAACTGAAAAAAAAACAGAACTCATCTCGATTTCTCAGTGATGCATGAACTGATTTTCACAGGTTGTGATTTAAATTGATGCTAAAATTGTCTCAAAAACTACTGTGAAATTTCATCCGGATCTGACTTCGGATTCCGCAACGACAGGGCAATGAGTGCTTTCAAACCGCCATATAAAATGACGATACCAAACCAGTACGCACCGGTACGAGCTGGCAGGGAAGAAGAAAACACAACTCGCCTTTACCAACAATGCACACAGCGGGATTTGTTCAATTTCGTACACCCTATAAAGAAAACGAAAACAAACACCTAAGCTCACTCACAATCCTCAGATGTAGCGTGATCGACTTTCACAAACTTAACTTCAAATTATAGGTCTTATGATCTTATACAAAGCTTTAGAATTTCATCCGAATACAACTTTCGGTTCCGGAATTACGGAGTAAAGAGTATTGAAAAATACATGGCGACGCTTTAAGCTGCAAAAACATGGAAAAATTCAAAACTGGGCTCGATGCTATTTCAACCGTTAGTCATTGTTAGTAGACGACCTGTCGAACTTATATATTCCAAGGAAAAAGTTTTATTCAGAATTCCTGAATTCGTTGTGGATAATACGTCCAGTTCCGGAACTATAAGGTGTTTTGGTTCGTAGATTTGTCTAGATTACGTTCGAACAATACTATGTCTCAATACGAAAAGATTCTCTCTATCGAAAAATAAAAGTGGAAGAACTTTTTCCCCGGTATTCTAAATGGCGTACGTTTGTAACGCATGCGCTTGAAAAGGCCTATACCTTCTTATGTGATATTCGGTCAGGATACAAGAATCCCGTGCAAATCACTTGTTACCTATGACTATCAGATGGCCACATGTCAATATTGCCAAAAAGCTGTTCACTCCGGTAAGCCATGTGATAAACTGGACAAGGGGACAACTGCACCAAAGAATAGCGGTGCTTCCTTCACACCATCCCCAAGCAATCTCAGTACACCTGTAACAGTCACCAACAACAGTGAAGCATCCCCTTCAAGGAAACCATCCAACGTATCCCCTATAGAACAAAGTACATCAGCTGCAGTTAACAACTTACCCTCCAACCAACCAGCAACTTCAACCAATGTACAACAAGGCGCATCTACAGCAACTAGCAACGAACTCAAGACTGCGAACAATAAGAAAAACGAAAAGAAGACGGAAATCAACAACAATACTACCGATGCGGCAATGGATGACGAGACTAACCACGATCAAAGTGCCCCTCAATCCTCGCAAGAGGGAAATGGAAGCTCCTCTCGCCCTAGAAAATCCAATACAAAAAAAAAATATTCAAAAAATCGACTCAATCGGCCACGTAAAGCTAGTACGTAAATAGGCCTGAATAAAAGTATGTTTTAAATAAAGGGCATCATTGGTTCAGATTTTACTGCGCTTTATAGATCCATAAAATGAGTTAAGTCTTCATAGATTCATACAGTGTGTGGCCTCTTTGAAGACGTCAGACCTAACGTCGTAACATCTTCAAATTACAAAAAAAGTAACGCATGTAACGCTTCATAACGCATTTAACTTACAAAAAAGTAACGCTTCGCAACGCTTATAACTTATTAAAAAATAACACATATAACGTTTCGCAACGCCCACGTGTCGGGAATTTTGTCAGCTTCACTTATGATTTTTGACATTCCGCAAATCGACTGTACTTTGTAAACAACCAACATGGAAGCCAGGGAAAAAATTGTGCACAGTTATTTGGAAAATCCATTGTGGTCTGCATCTAGGCTAGCTAAACAGCTGAAATTGCCCAGAAATACCATATGGCGCGTTATCAAATGGTATAAGGAAACATTGACGACGATTCGGAAGCCTCAAGCCAATCGTCGGAGTGGAACTGTCGACCGGAAACTGCGTGGTAAGATTTTGAAGGCGATTAAGAGGAATCCTAATCTGTCGAACCGTGATATGGCCAGGAAATTCGGTGCTGCACATAGTACCGTGAGAAGAACAAGACTCCGGAAAGGAATCAAGTCGTATCGAGCTAGCAAACAGCCAAATCGGACCATAAAACAGAGTAGTTTGGTCAAAATTCGTGCTCCGAAATTACATGACCAGGTGCTGACCAACTTCGATGGGTGTCTTCTGATGGACGATGAAACCTATGTCAAGGCTGACTTCGGGCAAATCCGATGTCAAAAATTTTACTTGTTGGGAGATGTTCCAGCCAAATTTAAATTTGTTTCTGCCGACAAATTTGCAAGAAAATTTATGATTTGGCAGGGCATTTGCAGCTGTGGCAAAAAACTAAAGTTTTCCTTACAAATACGACAATGACATCGGAACTATACCAAAAAAGTGTCAATCAGATGACGACCTGGTAGAATAAGATAGCTAAAACGATGGACGAAGAAGGTGTGCGCCGCCTTATGAGCCGTATTACAGGAAAAATTCGAGAATTCCTTCGAAACCGTGACGAATAATTTTAACCGTATTTTTTCTTAAAAGTATGAAGAAAACGCTACATTTGTATAAAAAAGATCTTGAATTCAATAATAAATATCCGAAAATCATATCTCAAAAATTGCAATTCTTTACAGAAAAAAAATAGTTAGATGAAAAATAAAATTTTGGGTGGCTGTTTTTGCGTGGAATGCCCCATATATAAAAATGGATGTAAGTTTGTACGTTTATAACGCCCTAACTCTGGAACTACTGAATGGATTGCCACCAAACTTGGCACAGGTACTTCTTGCATTTCAGAGATGGTCCTCGGAATATTTTATTGGAGAGAGAGAGCGTAGCAAGTGTCATGAATAGGGGGGAATCATGAAAAAATTCATATAACTTGGCCAGAATCAATACGTTTTGAAGGCCATAGAAACATTATCTTAGATAATGTTTTTACGGGAGGTGGATGTGGCAAGAGCCTTCGAAAAGGGGAGGGAGTAATGTTTAAAACGGCATTACTTCGAAACTACTAAACGGATTGCCACCAAACTTGGAACAATAACTTGCTCTTCTCAGATGATAATTAGGTAATTCTAATGGATCAGGGAATGTAGTAAGTGATTTATTTAAGGAGAATCGATACTTTTTAAGACCATAGAAATAATTTGCATATATAAGATATGATTATAAAGACTGTCCCAAAAAGTATGGACGCAACCAAAAACCGCTGCCATTTCGCAATGGTTCAGAATCTGTCAATTTTTATGGCTGCGTCCTGTTGTTTACACTCTTCTCTAACCACTTGTGCAGGTGTTTATTCGTTTTTATTAGTTTGTTTCGAAATGCGTGGACTTTCAGCAGAACAACGTCGAGAAATTGTGTACAAATGGTGCACAGAACGCGGACTGTCACTGAGAAAAATAGCAAAAATGGAAGGAGTAAGAAAAAAGGCGTGCGAAATGGAATCAGGAAGTTCAGTGAGAAAACGGGTCGAAAAAAGGGTCCTGCTAACCCTCAGTTGGATAAACGTATACTGAAGGCGTTCGAGCAAAATAAGGGGGCTTCAGTTCGGGATGTTGCCAAAAAAGTGGGCACTTCGAAGTCAAATGTCCGAAACAAGAAGCATCGATCAGGCCGAGGGTTCGAAAGCTGTACAATACGATTCTTGCTGGAAATTTGAACTGCATAATCATGGACGACGAAACCAACGTGAAACTCGATTACAACACCCTTGCCGGGACCACAATATTATACGGTGCGAGAAGGGCAAGTGTTGAACCAGTCCGAGACATCGATTGAAGTCGAAAAATTTGGTAAGATAGCTATTGTCTGGCAAGCAATTTGTAGCTGGGGTAAGATTTCGAAACCCTTCATCACCACTGCTTCAATGAACAGAGAATGATTACAAAAACTATTTTTACCCATGATTCGAAGCCACAAAGATCCTGTTGTGGTCTGGCCAGATCTTGCTTCTTGCCACTACTCGAAATCAACGGTAAAATGCTATACTACCAAAAATGTCACTTTCGTCCCAAAAAACATGAATCCACCTAATTGCCCACAACTTCGACTAATTGAGGAATTTTGGGCATTAACGAAGGCACATCTTAGGAAACATGTCTCGGCAGCCGAAACCATTCAACAGTTCGAAAAAGATTGGAAAAAAGTGTCAAAACTTGTCGCCAAGAAGTCTGTACGGAATTTAATGAGGAACGTTCGCAAGAAGGTGCGCCAGCTAGTCTACAATGGCTAAGTAGCAAATGTTGAGAATAATATTCTGTTGCTGTAGTCTAACAGTATCAGTATATCGAATAAAATTTTAATATCTAACACTTGTGAATTATTTACAGCGAAATCAAAGTGCATCCATACTTTCTGGGACAGTCTTTATGGGGGTGGATGTAGCAAGTGCTTTCAAGGGGCAAAGTGTTCGTAACGGCATACCTCCAAAACTACTGAATGGATTGCTATCAAATTTGGCACAGGTACTTATTGCCATTCAGAGAAGGTCATAAGGATATTCTTAGGAGGAGAGTGTGAAGCAAGTGACATTAACAGTGGGGGGGTAGTTATGACAAAATTTATCTAATTTGACGAGAATTGATACTTTTTGAAGACCATACATACATTTTGTAAAACTAAAATATGGTCCTAAATGTGTTTGTTTGGGGTTGATGTAATGAGTGCCTCTAAAAAAAGGTGGTTTAATGTGATATTCATAGAGAGGGGGTATTAAGGATAAATTGTTTATATGACCGAACTTAACTCCGATACAACAACCTAGCTTGGCACAAGTAATTTTTGCTGCTCATGGGTTGCTTGCAGGGATATTTTAAGGGGAGATGATGGGGGAGGGGAGTGGTTGTAAGTTTTTGCTAACTGGGGAAATTTGAGGTAAAATGTTGCGAATTTTTACCAACTCGACATTTTTCGCCAGACACAGACATTTATTACAACTAACAGATGATCGTAAGGATATTTATACGCGAGTAAGGATAGACACTATTGAAGAAGCTCTCATTTCAATTGTTTGTATATATCGACATAATTCCATAATAACTCAGTGAATTGTCACCAAACTTGGCACAGATTGAGAGTTCAGATATTCAGATATTCAGCTATTCATTGCACAGGTGATATAATACTACAAATATTACTTTCATATCGAAAAAAGGTTATTATGAGGGAGAGGGAGTGTAGCAAGTGCCTCAAACATTTGAAGTATGAAGAAAAATTTATCAGATTTTACGAAACAATGCTACCTCTTGACCAGTACTTCATATTTCTAGCAACTAAGCGAGGTTTACAAAAATATTCAAAAGAGGAACATATAGGGTCTTAACAAAGGGAGGAAACATTGGAAGAGATGATGAAATCATACAATCAATGTGCATTTTTTTTTTTTGTAAAAAGAGAAAACTGTCGACCCAAGATGATAATTTATTTATTTATTTATTCGTCAAACAAATGTAGACTACAGACAAAAATAAAGTTACAATGGTTTCTTATATGCTATACATTATTTCTACGATTTGGTTTCAATTTTTCTTTTATTCGTTTTCTGGATTTGTTAGATCGATTTTTTGGCAGTTTTCGTTATAAAAGTGCATCATTTGGTTAATAGGATTATTTTTGGCATAATTTGTTTTTTTTTTTCGAGAATATTTGACGACTTCTGAGATGGCGACTAGGAGCATAAGATTTTAGTTGTGAAAGCAATGATTCAGATTGTACTCGTTGAGAAATAATGTCGTTGATAAAATAAAGCATCGTAGCTTTGCGGCGTTCTTCGAGTGTTTGTAAATTTATGAGCATACAACGCGCTTTATATGATGGAAGAGGAAATGTAGTCCAGTTTAGTCGAGGTAATTTTACCTTTTTCTACAGGTTGGTTTCCTAAATATATGTTAATAGTAGGAGACATGATTTTTCTACTATACGTTACTGAACTACATTTTTTAACGTTTAGTTGGAGTAAGCTTTTATTGCATCAAACGTATTTAACGTTAATTTCATATTGGAATACTTCAGCATCTACAGCATTTTTTTATTTCCATAAAGAGCTTCATGTCGTCTGCATATACAAATACTTTTAGATGTTTGAGTAGGAAGGAAATGTCGTTTACGTACAAGATAAAAAGAAGAGGGCCTAAATGTGAACCTTGGGGAACACCTGAAGTGACATTTAATAATTTGGAGTATGTGTTTTGATAGCGTACAATTTGTTTACGTTTTGTGAGATATGATTCAAGCCATTCTGAAAGTTTTTGTTCAATGCCATATTTTTTTTATTTTGAATAGTAATAATGGTATGTCAATTCTGTTGAAAGCTTTGCTGAAGTCAGTATAGAGAGTTTCGACATAATTTCCATTGTCCATAGCTTCCAAAGTGAATGTAATGAATTCCAGGAGATTTGTTGACGTAGAACGACCTTTGAAAAAGCCATGTTGTTTTGGAGTTATGTATTTTTTTTTACTTTTACTTGTTGAAATATTTTCCGATTGATAATTGATTGATATTTTGTTGAATTTCCTTCATTTTGAAGAAGTGGCAAAATTCTATCTAATTATCAACAACCTAATTACGGAAATTGTAATAGTAAAAAGAAGAAGAATAAGTCACAATAGCCAATTGCCTGTCTGGTTCAACCCGCAATTGAAAAACCTGAAAATAGAAAGCAGAAAGCCTTATAGAAAAGATAAAAGTGTTATCAATCTACAAAACTACCTCGACATTTGCAATGACCTGAAAATAGCAATCAACTCGGCACACGAAGAATATAATTTTAAAGTCGAAAGCGAAATCAAAGAGCATCCTAAAAATTTCTTTAGCTATGTTAAAACAAAACTGAAGAATAACAACCTGCCTTCCCAGATGAACCTAGACGGAACTACTGGAAATAATAACACTGAAATTTGTAATTTATTTGCAAATTTTTTCCAAGAAATATATACATCATATGCCGAAACAGATCGTGAACGTGACTACTTTTCTTTTATACCGGAACTTTCTAATGACATAAGTTTACGGCAAAATTTGTATTAACTGAATCGTTATTCTGTGGTACGAATGTATGATGAAAAACAGCCTAAGTTACTAATAATTTATTTTTAGAAAGGTGTTTTGAATGTTCCTAGCAAACGGAATCAAACAAAAACCAATCCGATTTTTCGATAATACCGTAAAAATTATGATTATGGTGAGATCTAAGATGGGCCGTGCGTAATTCAGCTAGTAGTAGATTCAAATGAAATACACTTACACACACACGAGTACACTCACCAGCAAACCAGTAATCACTCGAAACCCACAATCGGTTGCGGTCCATGCCAGCCTGGGACCTCCTTCCACCGATCAGCCCCACCGGCGGGCGACACCTCATCTAGTGCGCGAACTTCTATTGTCGAAATTGCTACTTGCGAAAGCGAACAACCCGAGGGTAAAAATCGTGAATCACCTCATTACAATTAGCATCACGTAGCAATTTTCCGCCCCGTCTGGATATGCTACGCTAGAAATGAATGGAAATCAGTTTGTTGGAAGCCCACCATTTCCATCACCGTCGGGAAAAAGCGGAAAGCAGAAGCGAACAGGAATATGCAAAGCTTTTGGAGGAAACCGATGAAAAAAAAACACCAGCAAACTGTCCCCGGCAGGAGTAACAACGGCATCAACAACAGCAACAACAGCTGTTGTCATTGTTTTGCTCCAACTCGATACGCCGGTCATGACGCTGATCAGTCCACCAGCTGGCTGGTTTTTCGGCTTTTTTTCCTAGTACGAACTGTCCGGGTAAAAACTCTTCCAGTCACTCCCTGAAGGAAGTGCATCCCCGCTCCGTCGCGATTGTCATTGGCCGAGGTCCTACTACGTACGGATCGACGGAGCTCAAGCCGGAAGAAAAAGTTTTTTTTCCCCTCCCTGCACTTCCAGATCCTTGGCGGAAAAGAAGCGATGGCGTCATGCAAGTTAAGCTTCGTTCAGCCAAGCACGCGACAGAGGAGGTCATGTTTTGCACATAGTTTAAAAAGTTGTAGAAATTTTTCCATCCAACGTCGCGCGAAAAATGGCGGTTTCAATGGGTGTGCCATAAAAATCATTTTCGCTTTATCCGTTGTTCCACCGAATGGCTTCACCACACACTCGTTAAAACTTTGCTTATTTTTTTTTTATTTTTTTTTCTGAGCAACTGTTTGTTTGTACTGTGGATTGTCGGCTTCGCTGCTTGCCCTTATGAATGCCAATGTTTCGGACCATTCGGGGCCATTTCGGCCGCTAGCCGTGTGCCATCCCGGATGATACAACTTTACACTTTCGACGAATGCGAATTTATTGCGGGTGGCCGGTTTCCTTTTTTTTTTTTCTTCACCCCGTCCGGAGTTTATAGCATCTCGCGGAAAGTCTTCATACTGCAGGAATGCCGTCGGTCGAATGACGAATATTTTCACTGCATCTTAGACACAGACTCGAAAGCGGAATGATTGGGAAATGTTTTATTCATTAATGAACTGAATTGCGGGCGAAAGTTTCCAACTGGTTTGATGGAATTTTTAAGTAGTTTTGCATCCGACTTACGGTTTTTTCCATTCACGACGGCAAGTGTCTTAATTGCTGAGTTCGAAATTTACATGTACTCATGTTATTGATCTTTGATTAAGTGGGTTCCGATATTTTTTAGTTTTGATTTTAGAAACATCAGCTGAGAGTTTCTCAAATCTAGTTCGGTTTGAGTTTCAGTGTTCCGACCCAAATGAAGGATCCATAAAAGATATTGAGCTTGAAAATGGTTTCTGTTGAACTGCTTAGTTGAGTAAATTTCTTATCTTTCATTCATGACTAGTGTTAGTAGTCTAAGTTCGAGCTCATTTCAGTATGCACCAGTGGCACATCAAGCTCATTTCAAAACAATATTTAACGTCCGTATTTTGGTTGAACTTCGTCGAAAGCACAACTTTAATCATGAATCAGATAAATTGCAGGTGCTTACCATCACCACGTACAAAATTAACCTTCACAAACTTTTAACTTCTTCACATAAAGGAAAGCCATGATCACTACCGATTTAGCAAACATGAGAGCGAACAGGGTAATCATTGAATTGCTTCTGACACCATGAAACATGGCCAGACAAAAATTAATGCAGAAAAAAGTTGAAACAACAACGAAGAAAACTTAATGGTAGTGTTTGAGTCTCCAACATTCTCCTAGTGTGACGACCCTTTAATAAGCTTATTTTGGGGATTATATTTTTGATAACCCGTTGAAACAAAAAATTATTTATCTTCTTTGAATACATTTAAACAATCTTTGCAAATCTCTTATAGTCATTACACATAATACTTTCGATCGACAGTACACAGAGTTTTCAGGCTAACTTGCCAGGCACGCAGGGCTTGCAAATTGAAGCAACGAATTTTAACAAAGAAATTTCACCCTCTGTGCCTTTCACACACATTCGTATGACGGGTAAAATTCACAGCGCAACCCAAGCAAGGAGAGGTGCTTCGTTCGTTCATTCGTTCACGAATATGTGCGCCAGTTGATGACTATGCTTCATGAAGGTTAGCATTCGATGAATGGTTCTCATATTAAAGATGCCTATGAGAAAACTAGATTCATAACTTTTAGTTCCGATGAATATTGATTTAAAGAACAAGTGTTTCCAGAATATATACACAGTGTAAAAACCCAAGAAACCAATTGACCGTTTTGAAAATGGGCTCAAATGCAGTATTTCTGCTATGCAATGTTTGAAATCATTTTGAAATGTGATCCAAACTTTGTTTAAAAATGATTTCTGTAAACCTACACTGGAAAAAAAAAAACACCATAAACATTGCCTGTATGACCTTGCTTCGCATCTTGTAGCACGCCGTGAAGCAATGTTCTTCATTCTCATACAGTACTAACGCGAGCGAATCCGTCATTTCATTGCATTGTCATGGATTGCTTAGTTCATGTGTTAACTGAGACTGAGAGCACCGGAAATTTATCAAGCAAGGGAACTAGTCTGCTCAGTAGCATATACTCTCACGCATTCAGTTTCTCTCTTATATAGGTCTCTTATTCAGGTATGTCAAACAAAGTGCTCACAGCGGCTGTTTTTTTTTTTTACTTCGAATACTTTCATCGATTGGTTTGATGTATACTTTTTACACATTTAGCTGTCATTATAAAAATTTGTTAAATCCAGTTCGCAAGTTTTATATTAGGAATTTTGAGTATAATTGCCGATATCGGAATAGCAAAATAAATTACCAAGGTTAACTACGGTTCAAAAGTCAGCTTTCGCAGTGACTGCAAAACCTTTCTATATGAGAAAGACAAACAGTTTTGCGAGGCAAAATTTAGAATAATATTTTGGTGTTAGTGCTTGTTCAGATTACACCGTGAAGTAGTGGTTCCATTCAGTAAAAAGCGTTCAAGCAGACAGGTTGTGTTACTGGCTTGTGAGTTAACGGCTATCACCGAGTCAAGGCAACTTTAGCTGCAGGTAAACAAAACCCGCTTGCGCCAATTGCAAAGGCTGGTGTAAAGCAATCGAAGAAGGCAATCCCATTCATACGCACAGAGGTGAAGAAACACAGAGGTGCGAACGCATAGAAGTGCTAAGGCACAGAGGTGCTAGGGCGCATCAGTCTATTTACGGCGTAAAATGAAGGCATTTAATTTATTTTATATATCTAAAGAATTGACATCACGATTTCCCGCGATCCCAAAGAGATAGTAAGAGTCCATAAACACAAGATCCGCGTGGTAGTCGATTCCTTAGAGCAGGCTAACGAGATCGTTGTTTGTGAATTATTTACCCGCGAATATCGCGTATATATTCCTTCGAAAGACGTTGAAATAGACGGTGTTATCACCGAAGCGGGCCTTTCGGTTAAAGAGTTGCTTGAACGTGGAGTTGGACGTTTTAAAAACTCTATGCTTGAGGGAGTAAGGATACTCGAGTGCAAGGAATTGTACTCAGCATCTTTCGAAGAAGGAAACAAAACTTATTGATCTTCAGATTCGTATCGAGTAACATTCGCTGGATCTGCCTTGCCTAGCCATGTCCACATCGATAGAGTTCGCCTTCCTGTTATGTTATGAATTGCACGAACTGCAAAAATTTTGGCCACACAGCTACTTACTGTAGTAATAAGTCGAAATGCATAAAATGTCAAGGGCCTCATAAGGATAATCTTTGTGATAAAGATATTGAAAATGTGTTTATTGTGCATTTAAGTTGCGTAAGGACAAAATGAAGCTTTCTTTAAAAGCACGGTCTAAGCACACATATGCAGAAATGCTTAAAACGGTCATTGATGTCCACGGTTTTTCAAATCTTGCGGAGTCAGAGGAATCTGACTCTGACGGAAATGGTGAAGATACCTCGTTTGTCACTCCTCAAGGGTCTGTTAAGAGGAGATTATCAAACCACAAAATACCAAAAAAGACACCTAAAATTACACCTTCAAAAAAAGATCCCCGTGTTAAAGCTAAAAAGCTAAATTTTAAACCAAAAACTGTGCCTCCTGGTTTGTCAAATTCACAAACCAATCCAGGAACCAGCACAAGAAAAGACAATAATCCAGTAGGCTCCGTTTCACATTCACCAACAGGATTACTGAAGTTTTCGGAAATTGTAGAATGGATTTTCGCAGCATTCAATATTTCTGAACCTCTAAAGACTATCATAACGGCATTCCTTCCAATAGCTAGAACTTTTTTGAAACAGTTATCAGCTCAATGGCCAGTTCTTTCAGGTTTTGTATCATTTGATGGATAATTTATCATCCGCCGCAAATGTCCTGCAGTGGAATTGTCGAATCATCATGCCAAAACTTGATTCATTTAAAGTTTTGTTGCATAGTAAAAAATGTGATGTAATTGCTTTGTGCGAAACATGGCTTACATCAAACATAGTCTTAAATTTTAATGACTTTAACATTATACGTCTCGATAGAGACTCTCCGTATGGTGGAGTGCTTTTAGGAATTAAGAAATGTTATTCCTTTTATAGATTAAATATTCCTTCGACTTCTAGTATAGAAGTTGTTGCTTGTCAAATAAACATTAAAGGAAAGGACATTTGCATTGCTTCAGTATATATTCCTCCAAGAGCTCAAGTTGGACAACGACAGCTTAATGAAATTGTCGAAGCCCTTCCTGCTCCACGTTTGATTTTAGGAGATTTCAATTCGCACGGAATGATGTGGGGTTCCGTTTACAATGATAGCAGATCATCTCTAATATATAATCTTTGCGACAATTTCAACATGACGGTACTAAATATGAGTAGCATGACACGGATCCCAAGACCTCCTGCACGTCCAAGTGCATTAGATTTATCTCTTTGCTCGACTTCAATTCGACTAGATTGCACCTGGAAAGTATTTACTGATTTACACGGTAGCGATCATTTACCAATCATCATCTCAATTGGCAGTAACAAAGGCATTGCTAATTCAATTAATATTCCATATGATTTGACAAAACATATTGACTGGATTAGATACCAAAGTAATATTTCAAGTGTCTTAACTTCAATGGAAGAGCTCCCCCCACTTGAAGAATACGACTTCCTCGTTTGTTCGATTCTGAAGGCCGCAGAACAAGCCCAAACCAAACGATTTCTTGGTCCATCGTCTAATAGAAGGTCTCCAAACCCTTGGTGGGACAAAGAGTGCTCAGATGCTAAGCACGCGAAACAAAATGCTTTCAAGACGTTTTTAAAACGAGGAGGACTCCTCAGAATTTTGAAAAATTCTTGACTTTAGAAACCAAGTACAAGAGCATACTTCGGGCCATGAAAGGTGGCTATTAGAGACATTTTGTCGAAGGTTTGTCAAGAGAAACCTCAATGAGCACTCTTTGGAATACGGTCAGACGAATGAGGAATCGTAACGTAGGAAATGAGAGTAAGGAATACTCGAACCGATGGATATTTGATTTTGCGAGGAAAGTTTGTCCAGATTCTGTTCCAACGCATAGCATTATTAGCGAGTCATCTTCAAATGATGATTCCATTGATAGCCCCTTTTCAATGATGGAATTTTCCATAGCACTCATGTCTTGTAACAATAACGCTCCTGGGTTGGACAGAATTAAATTCAACTTGGTGAAGAATCTGCCCGACCTCGCAAAAAGACGTTTGTTGGAATTGTTCAACAAGTTTCTTGAGCAAAATATTGTTCCACCTGACTGGAGGCAAGTGAACGTTATCGCCATTCAAAAGCCGGGGAAACCAGCTTCCAAACACAACTCGTATAGACCCATTGCAATGTTGCCCTGCATCAGAAAATTGTTCGAAAAAATTATTCTACGACGTCTCGACACTTGGGTCGAGACGAACGGTTTGTTGTCAGATACTCAGTTTGGATTCCGTAATAATTATGGATAATTATTCGTACAACCTTTTGTCAGAGAAGTGCATGTATTTTTCACATGGCGATTTGGCAACAATCAGAATTAGCTACATGGGTCTCCCGCAAGGCTCATTCCTCAGCCCGCTCCTGTATAATTTCTATGTAAACGACATTGACAGCTGTCTCGTAACCCCATGTACACTAAGACAATTGGCAGATGATGGCGTGGTTTTAGTTACTGGATCCAAAGCTATTGATCTGCAAAAACCATTGCAAGATACCTTAGATAACTTGTCCGTTTGGACTGTTCATTTGGGTATCGAATTCTCTGCGGAGAAAACAGAGCTGGTCGTCGTTTCAAGAAATCATGATCCCGCGCAGCTTCAGCTTCATATGATGGGAAGAATGATCCAACAGGTTTTAACTTTTAAATACCTCGGGGAGTGGTTTGATTCCAAATGCACGTGGGGAGGACACATTAGGTTTCTGATAACAAAATGCCAACAAAGAGTAAATTTTCTTCGAACAATAACAGTATCTTGGTGGGGTGCTCATCCGGAAGATCTAATAAAATTGTATCAGACAACGATACTTTCAGTGATGTAATATGGATGCGTTTGCTTTCGTTCAGCTGCAAACTCTCATATTATCAAATTAGAGCGAATTCAATATCGTTGTTTGCGAATTGCCTTAGGCTGCATGCATTCGACACATACAATGAGTCTTGAAGTTCTGGCGGGAGTTCTTCCATTGAAGGATTGTTTTTGTGTGCTTTCGTCGCGACTACTAATAAGATGTGAGGTACTGAATCCCCTAGTTATTAATAACTTCGAAAGGCTAGTTGAGCTTCAATCTCAAACAAGATTCATGACAGTATATTTTACCCATACGTCACAGGAAATCGACCCTTCAAGATATATTCCTATCCGTGTCTGCCTCCTAAATGTCCCTGACTCAACTTTATTTTTCGACACATCCATGCAGCGCGAAGTGCGTGGAATCCCGGATCATCTACGCTCGATGGAAATCCCAAAAATATTTACAAGTAAGTTCAGGCATATTGACTCTGAGAAAATATTTTACACGGACGGATCACGAATTGAAGAGGCTACTGGGTTTGGTATATTCAACAATAATGTTTCGGTTTCATTTAGGCTTCAAGAACCTGTATCTGTTTATATAGCAGAGTTAGCAGCAGTTCATTAAAGTTTGAGTGTAATCATCACATTATCTCCAAACCATTATTTCCTCTTCCCAGATAGCCTGCGTGGAATTGAAGCCATTCGCTCAAACATGACTGATAAGACTGAACCGTTTTTCCTGGTCAAAATAAAACAGTGCCTGAACGACATATTGAACAATAATTATCAAATCACTATAGTTTGGGTCCCGGCTCATAGCTCCATTCCAGGCAATGAAAGAGCCGATAGTTTTGCCAAATGTGGTGCTATTGAAGGTGAAATTTTTGAGCGACTGATTGCTTTCAACGAATTCTATAGCACATCTCCCCAATGCAAACTTGATGATTTGGGTCGGTGGATGCACTCAATTATTCCTAAAATATCGACATAGGCATGGTTCAGGGGACTGGATGTGAGTAGGGACTTCATTCGTGTGATGTTCAGACTCATGTCCAATCACTACACGTTAAATGCACATCTCCTTCGAATTGGACTTTCCGAAACTAATCATTGTGCTTGTGGCGAAGGTTATCGCGATATTGACCATGTTGTTTGGACATGCGTGGAGTATCGTGATGTCAGATCTCAACTAATAAATTCTTTGCGTACCCAAGGTAGACTATCCAATGTCCCAGTTCGAGACATTCTTGCTTGTCGTGACCTTCCATACATGAAACTTATTTATCATTTCATAAAGACAATTGAAGTTTCAATTTCATAATTGACCCTTTTGAGGGTTTGTTCTGACTCCTACGGCGTCCATTAGTTCATCCAATAGCAAAATTTTAATAAAAATTAAGTGTTGATCAAAACAAACTCAAAATAGGTTACGAAATCAACAACAAAATGTATAAAAATTTCAGCTTATTTCATACTTTATAGCAGGTAATCGTTTGGTTCAAATAATGTTCTTAAGTAGATTTAATAATAAATAACGAAATACCTAATATGATATTTAAAAATAAGAGGAATATATTTTATTAAACTCAAATCGTTGTAACTGTATTAGTATTATATTAGTATAAGAATTCTATGTAAAAGTGATGCTACGGCGAATAAAAACTTATGTTAATTGCCTTAAGAAATAGTGGAGTAAAAAAAAGTTGTTCGTTTATTGACGGACAAATTATAAATGATTAAAAAAAGACGTTTCTGTTTTGAAGCAAAACGGTATTTAATAACGAGCATGAGTTGGAAACATAACAATGCCCTTTAGCTAACAACGCTATGACCTATTGGCACCAAAGGCACGCAACGGCTATTCCTAACAGAACTAAAGCCGGCTAGAAAATTCAATAATCCCTTCGATTTTTTTTTTCATCGGCTGGGTTTTCTCATCAAGCTCAAGCGTATGAGTACATTGTCTCCGCAAACACAATTTGCGGAAAATCAATTTTATTTCTCTAAACTTCATCCCTTAGAATAACCCCCAACCCGAAAATCACGAAATTTATGCCGGTTTTGATAGCCAATGGCATAATATCTATCATGACTTACCAGACAGAGCCGATCGTCGCCTGGTGGTGAACCCTCCTTCCGCCGAATGCTTCAATTTTCTACGAGGCTGGAAGAAAATTGCAAACTGCTATTCATTTTTCCACCCATCATCGATAAGTTATTAGCAGCGTTTGTGCTGCAACGTTGGTCATGCCTCCTTCATGCAGGCCGCACTCGGATGACTGTGTGTGTGTGATTGTGCGTGTGAGTGTGATAATGATGCGAAAAAGGGGGAAAATTTACCTCCACTATGCTTCACCGGTGCTCGCCTGGCTCGGTAGTGGAAAAAACGACCCTGTAACGGTTAAGTGAGTTATAACATCTTCATCAATGGATAGCAAAGAAAAGTGGAAGCCAATCTCGGACACGGAAAGGATGGTGATGGTGATTTGTTCCAAAATAACATTTTTTTTCCGTGTCAGAATGCGATATCGGCCGGTGCGTCAAGGTCGATACTTCCAGCAATGTTAGCCTCGGCCAGTCAGTCGAATGCGTCCGAAGGAAACGACCCTGGATAAATATTTGCCTTTCCCTCGTACGCTTAAGTGATTTTGTAAATTGAGAAGGAGTCGGCCGACCGCTAGCTTCTCACTTAGCTGTGACAAAGCCAATAGCTGAATGGCTGCCGGATTTTGGATAGGATTTTCCTTCGCAACGAGGGTTGAAGGACGGAGCCTGCTGCAAAAGCCGTTTCGACCGGGCCAGAGCAGAGGGGTGTGGCCCCGGCAAACGCGCGTCCGACAACGACGAGATAATCGATGGCAATGTTCTGTGTCGAATTTAGTTATCATATGGCCGGAAAAGTGTGTAAATGATTTCTACTTTTCGGACTGTATTCGGATTGGAAGGATTCGAAATGGTATTTTTTTTGCTTTTTCCTCCTTGGAACGAGAATAGAAATGGGGAACGTGTTAGCAGCGGCGGATTGTTTCCTGATGTTGATTTTCCGGTGCGGAAGGAAGGAAGGATACCATTCGGCTATTTACCCTACGGTAATGGGTCCGGAATGATGTAATTTGAGGTGGTCGTCGTAATGAGCATGGAACGTACGGCGGAAGTCGCGATTTGCCCTTTTGCATGCTTACCGGTTGCGGTTTGAATTTTGGTTCGCTATTATGAATGTGGTGAAAACCCCAAAAATGCTTCCGTGGAGTCCCATTTGTTTCTGGAATGTCTCGAATGTATCATAAGAGAGGGAGGAATTTATTTTAACACCAACGAGCATTAGTTAAATATTTTACATCAATTAAACCATTCCATTGCTCTTTTAGAATTCGTCTGATAATACACAGCAACGGCTCGCCGGAACCTTGTCCCGTACCGTCCGGAATCGTTGGGTACATGAATCAAAGTAGACTCACAACTGCTCAACATCGGTAAAAGGAACCGTTGCATGGGGAAGTGTAATCCGCTTGCCTGATCTTCCCGAACCGGAATCTTCGTTCGAGCATCGAATTGTCCACATTTTTCCACTTCACTCTTCATTGGCTGGGTTGTGCTGCGCCTTTACTCAAGGGTTGGAAAAGTGTTCGGACCTGTCTGGCCGGAAGATGACGGTGGAGAATCCCAGACTATACATGCTTAGCGTCACACAATCGGATGACGCCATTCAGCGTGCCAACCGGGGCA